>NC_135185.1:10419028-10736528 GCF_041146795.1 Maylandia zebra
GGGTCTCTCCAAAGATCCTCAGGATTTTCTATACAGGCGCTGTGGAGAGCATCCTCACACAGAACATGACATCGTGGTTTGGGAACAGCTGTGTGAAGGACCAAAAAGTTCTCCAGAGAGTGATCCGTACAGCAGAACGCTGCTGCAGGATTGCTCTCCCCCCGCTTCAGGACACCTACACCAGGAGATACCAGACTAGAGCACGCAGATACTGAAGGACCCGTCCCATTATTGCAACAAACTGTTCCAACTCCTGCAATCTGGTAGAAGGTTCCGCATCATCCGGGCAAGGACAGAGAGACTCAAGAGGAGCTTCTATCCCCAAGCCATCCGGGCCCTAAACACACACACCCGCCCTCTCACATCATCTATAATTGACTGAGACAGGACTCTCTTCCAGACACTAAACCAAGGAACAATGTACATTTCAAATTCCTTTAATTTTAAATATGTTTATATTGTCTATCCTGTAAAATAGTCAGATGTCTATTCTTATTAATGTACAGAATTCACCTGCTTGCTGCTACTACTGCACATTCACCCAATGTATATACTATATATATATATATATAATGTTCTTCCTCTACCCCCCCCTCCCCCCATTTTTGCACATGTCGAGGAGCGTGTCAGGCTACATTTCACTGTGTGTTATACTTGTATGACTATGCATGTGACAAATAAAGAACCTTGAACCTTGAACTTATATTTATTGTTTGTTTACTTGCACTGCTGTAACTGGAGCCTCGTCGTCTCGTCTCGCTATATACTGGACTGTATGTAGCGGCAACCGGTAGCGGAGATGACAATAAAGTTTACTTTGACTTCAGCAGCGAGCAGGCGCACCGAGGGCTCTCACGCTCACTGTTATAGAATTTCGAAAAAACATCGGTGTAAATTGTAGGTCTGTATCATGATGTCTGGTGTTTTTGTGTTTGTTGGTTTGTTTTTATTTTGTTTTATTTTGCGAGTTGGTTATTAGATGCTGCTCCAGCCAGCCAGAGAAGCCCCGCCCTCTCCTGTACTGCAAAGCAGCAGGCGCACCTCGCAAATGGAGGACGCCTTTACTCCCAGCAAATGGGCGATAGAAAACCGATCGGTGCCTATGACATTCCAAATATGCGCGAGCAATTTTTTGTTGTTATTAATGCCCGTGATGTCGCCCTGGGCAACCACCCATGTCGCCCATATCAAAAACCGCTACTGATTGCAGGTGTCTATAAATTGTGGTTGCAGTACTTCAGCATCCAGGGAGTTACTTTTATTTAAGTGTCAGGTAATTTCAGATACAGTGTTTCTATCAGCTCAACAAACATCAGCAAACACACAAACTGTTTGTGTGCAGTTTGTCTCACAGTGTGGAGTGGGCCCTCACGCAGCGGCTTCTCCTCCCCCAGTAGGCACAGCTGCTCTTCCTGCTGCTCCGCCGCCTGCTCCCGCTGGACGGCTGCCATCTGGAGCAGTTCCTCTCTTTTCTGGCTCCGGTAAGGACCCGCTGTGCCGCTTCCTGGGTTTTTGGCACCATTGTGGTGTGATTGAGACACGTAGTTCAGAGCCATCTTTATTACACATCGCACCACAGTCCACATCAACTTCCAACGCTGATTCCCTGTGTTTTAACAAAACAGGTGTGATTGTGGATACTCTGAAGGTGTGTCCGCATGGCACCGCAGTGCACGCCCCACCACATATGTATTTTCATTTTGTGAAACATCCTGCAAAACAAATTAAGTTATTCTGACTTTGTGTTAGCACATCTGCAGCTTCTCGTCTCCTGTTATCACCCAACACCCCATCCATTAGAGACTGTGATAGGTTTGTAGCTTAAACCTTTTCGCTGGAACGTTCAAGACAATTTAAGTACACAGCAGAAGCAAGACACGAGTAGGCAAAGTTCGTTATGTTTCTCGTGCACGGGAGAGAACTGGACAAACGCCGTTCCTTCGCTTGACCCCAGTTGCTCTCGTCCGCTCCCCCGTAACACTGCTCTTTTATTGAGGTTACATGAATATACATAGGTTCATTAACATATGACATCATACACACAAAGAGTACCTTGCCTGTGTGTGTGTGTGTGTGTGTGTGTGTGTGTGTGTGTGTGTGTGTGTGTGTGTGTGTGTGTGTCAGAGTGTGACCCCATAAAGACTTCCCTAAACCTGCTGGTCTGGAAGTCCAACAGTTCATTTAAACAAAAAGCACTTAGAGTAAAACAGACATAGCCACGTTTATTCTACCATAAAACAATAAGAGCAGGTACGACCTCTCCCATGCTCCCAGGATGTGGGTGTGAATGCCAGAACACTCTGGAATGCACACAAAGCCTTTGCAGACTCCTAAGGATCACACATCCTATCACTACACAATCGATTATGCACTTCTAAGCATATATGGTTAAATATTTCTAAGCATAAATGACAATCAGCAATATAAACCTGACAGACTGTGTCAGCTTCCAAGCCAAAAATCTGAAACAAAAATCAAAGCAAAACAATATAGTATCCAAAATGGGCCTGGAATGAGAAAAAACACAAGAGTTCAAGTTGCTCTTTTTGATGAGGGGGCTGTATGACAGCATGTTTGAAAGAAGCCAGGACCTAATCAATTCATGACCCTTTTGACACAGCAGATCAATCACACTCTAGATCTTGTTTTAACATATGGCATAGAAACTGAACATGTTAGGTCTCAACTTGCAGACCTCGCTGTCTCAGAGACTATAACTGTGAACGAAGCAAGACACTCAGAGCTCAGTCGGTTTTACTTGCCCGCAAGGGAAGTTCTCTCTCCGACTTCCCTCGTCGTCTCTTTTATTGACAACCAGCAATTACAAGTAGTTAAGCAGAGCGTGTGTGTGTGTGAGATTTTCCTGTCACATCGTACATGACGCGACCTCTTCTCAAGTCACTCCATATAGGGCATGACCTTTTAACAAACCAACATGTACAAAAGCAGAAGTAAACAGTCCTGCTAATCTTTTTTTTTATTTTTTATTTTTTTAATGTATTTATTTATGCAAGTTTCAAAATTTTTACACATTCACAAACAGCGGGACAGAGGAACACAGACAATAAAGACAATAACAACAACAAAAAATCAAAAACAAAACACAGGAACAAACAAACAAACAAAAAAAAAAAAAAAAAAAAAAAGAAACAGAGCAACAAACCCCACAACAGGGTACACGGCCAGCACTTATTAAGAACAGCAGAGAAGAAAAAAAAGCAACTGGTATACATGTCAAACAACTCATAATCTAGTGAGTCCAATCCACAAGATCAAATCCAAAGATCGCTAGGAGGAGCCGATACCAATTATGCAATAACAGTTATGGGCAACAGCTCAGAATGAAAGCAGTTAAAACAACATGGTCAGGACCCAGGGCGTGAACTGTCCTTCTTAATTCAATTCAATTCAATTCAATTCAATTTTATTTATATAGCGCCAAATCACAACAAAAGTCAAGGCACTTCATAGATACAGAGAAAAACCCAACAATCATATGACCCCCTATGAGCAAGCACTTTGGCGACAGTGGGAAGGAAAAACTCCCTTTTAACAGGAAGAAACCTCCGGCAGAACCAGGCTCAGGGAGGGGCGGCCATCTGCTGCGACCGGTTGGGGTGAGAGAAGGAAGACAGGATAAAGACATGCTGTGGAAGAGAGACAGAGGTTAATAACAGATATGATTCAATGCAGAGAGGCCTGTTAATACATAGTGAGTGAGAAAGGTGACTGGAAAGGAAAAACTCAATGCATCATGGGAATCCCCCGGCAGCCTACATCTATTGCAGCATAACTAAGGGAGGATTCAGGGTCACCTGGTCCAGCCCTAACTATATGCTTTAACTAACAACAAGTAGGCCTGCAGAGTGAGAGCGAAGTGCTCTAATAGGGTGATATGGTACTACAAGGTCATTAAGATAAGATGGGGCCTGATTATTTAAGACCTTGTATGTGAGGAGCAGGATTTTGAATTCAATTCTGGATTTAACAGGAAGCCAATGAAGGGAAGCCAAAACAGGAGAAATATGCTCTCTCTTTCTAGTCCCTGTCAGTACTCTTGCTGCAGCATTTTGGATTAGCTGAAGGCTTTTCAGCGAGTTTTTTGGACATCCTGATAATAATGAATTACAGTCGTCCAGCCTGGAAGTAATAAATGCATGAACTAGTTTTTCAGCGTCACTCTGAGACAGGATATTTCTAATTTTAGAGATGTTGCGCAAATGGAAGAAAGCAGTCTTACATATTTGTTTTATATGTGCGTTGAAGGACATGTCCTGGTCAAAAATGACTCCAAGGTTCCTCACAGCGTTACTGGAGGCCAAGGTAATGCCATCCAGGGTAAGAATCTGGTTAGATACCATATTTCTAAGATTTTCAGGGCCGAGTACAATAACCTCAGTTTTATCTGAATTAAGAAGCAGAAAGTTAGCGGCCATCCAGGTCTTTATGTCTTTAAGACATTCCTGCAGTTTTACTAATTGGTGTGTGTTATCTGGCTTCATGGACAGATAGAGCTGGGTGTCATCTGCATAGCAGTGTAAATGTATGCTATGTCTTCTAATGATACTGCCTAAGGGAAGCATGTATAATGTAAACAGAATTGGTCCTAGCACTGAACCCTGTGGAACTCCATAATTAACCTCAGTGTGTGAAGAGGACTCTCCATTTACATGAACAAATTGGAGTCTATTAGATAGATATGATACAAACCACTGCAGCGCAGTACCTGTAATACCTACAGCATGTTCTAATCGCTCTAATACAGTGGTTCTTAACCTTGTTGGAGGTACCGAACCCAACCAGTTTCATATGCGCATTCACTGAACCCCTCTTTAGTGAAAAAAAAAAAAAAAAATTCAAATTCAAGACATAGATATGTTTTTTATTGGTGCACAAAATGAGCCGTGCATGTCATGGTGGAGGCTCTGCCGAACCCCTGAGACCGACTCACCGAACCCCTAGGGTTCGATCGAACCCAGGTTAAGAACCACTGCTCTAATAGGATATTATGGTCAACAGTATCGAATGCTGCGCTAAGGTCTAGCAGGACAAGCACAGAGATGAGTCCACTGTCAGAGGCCATAAGAAGATCATTTGTAACCTTCACTAAAGCTGTTTCTGTGCTGTGATGAGCTCTGAAACCTGACTGAAACTCTTCAAATAAACCATTCCTCTGCAGATGATCTGTTAGCTGTTTGACAACTACTCTTTCAAGGATTTTTGATATGAAAGGAAGGTTGGAGATTGGCCTATAATTAGCTAAGACTGCTGGGTCTAGAGATGGCTTTTTGAGTAAAGGTTTAACTATAGCCAGCTTGAAGGCCTGTGGTACATAGCCGATTATTAGACATAGGTTGATCATATTTAAGATCGAAGAATTAATTAATGGCAGGACTTCTTTGAGCAGTTTTGTAGGAATGGGGTCTAAAAGACACGTTGATGGTTTGGAGGAAGTAATTATTGAAGTTAACTCAGAAAGATCAATTGGAGAAAAAGAGTCTAACTTAACATCAATGGCACTAAGAGTAGCTGTAGATAATATTACATCTGTGGGATGATTATTGGTAATTTTTTCTCTAATGATAAAAATTTTATTTGTGAAGAAGTTCATGAAGTCATTACTAGTGAACGTTAAAGGGATGGTTGGCTCAAAAGAGCTCTGACTTTTTGTCAGCCTGGCTACAGTGCTGAAGAGAAACCTGGGGTCGTTCTTATTTTCTTCAATCAGTGATGAATAGTAAGATGTTCTGGCTTTGCGGAGGGCTTTCTTATAAAGCAGCAAACTATTTCTCCAGGCTAAATGATGATCCTCTAGATTTGTGACACGCCATTTCCTCTCCAGATTACGAGTCATCTGCTTTAGGGTACGTGTTTGAGAATTATACCATGGAGTCAGGTACTTCTGATTAGAGACCTTAGTTTTCACTGGAGCTACAGTATCCAGAGTCGTACGTAGTGAGGAGGTGAAATTATTAACAAGATAATCGACCTCTGTTGGGGTAGCGTTCAGATAGCTGCTCTGCTCTATGTTGGTACAGGGCATTGGAGATGATAACAGCGGGTGGATTATATTCTTAAACTTAGTTACAGCACTTTCAGAAAGACATCTACTTTGATAAAGTCTACTCTTCACCGCTGTGTAATCAATTATTGTAAATGTAAATGTTATCAGGAAATGATCAGACAGGAGAGGGTTTTCAGGAAACACTGTTAAATGTTCAGTTTCTATGCCATATGTTAAAACAAGATCTAGAGTGTGATTAAAGTGGTGGGTGGGTTCTTTTACATTTTGAGAGAAACCAATTGAGTCTAATAACAGATTAAATGCCATGTTGAGGCTGTCATTTTTAGCATCTACATGGATGTTAAAATCACCCGCAATAATTATTTTATCTGAGCTGAGAACTAAATCAGATAAAAAGTCTGAGAAATCAGACAGAAACTCTGTGTAAGGCCCAGGTGGACGATAGATGATAACAAGTAAGACTGGTTTCTGAGTTTTACAGCTGGGGTGGACAATGTTAAGCATCAGGCTTTCAAATGAATTAAAAGTCTGTCTTGGTCTTTCATTAATTAATACAGTGGGGCAAAAAAGTATTTAGTCAGCCACCGATTGTGCAAGTTCCCCCACTTAAAATGATGACAGAGGTCAGTAATTTGCACCAGAGGTACACTTCAACTGTGAGAGACAGAATGTGAAAAAAAAATCCATGAATTCACATGGTAGGATTTGTAAAGAATTTATCCGTAAATCAGGGTGGCAAATAAGTATTTGGTCACCTCAAACATGGAAAATCTCTGGCTCTCACAGACCTGTAACGTCTTCTGTAAGAAGCTTTTCTGTCCCCCACTCGTTACCTGTATGAATGGCACCTGTTTGAACTCATCATCTGTATAAAAGACACCTGTCCACAGCCTCAAACAGTCAGACTCCAAACTCCGCCATGGCCAAGACCAAAGAGCTCTCGAAGGACACCAGGAAAAGTATTGTAGACCTGCACCAGACTGGGAAGAGTGAATCTACAATAGGCAAGCAGCTTGCTGTGAAGAAATCAACTGTGGGAGCAATCATCAGAAAATGGAAGACATACAAGACCACTGATAATCTCCCACGATCTGGGGCTCCACGCAAGATCTCATCCCGTGGGGTCAAAATGATCATGAGAACGGTGAGCAAAGATCCCAGAACCACACGGGGGGACCTGGTGAATGACCTGCAGAGAGCTGGGACCAAAGTAACAAAGGTCACCATCAGTAACACACTAAAACGGCAGGGAATCAAATCCCGCAGTGCCAGACGTGTTCCGCTGCTGAAGCCAGTGCATGTCCAGGCCCGTCTGAAGTTTGCCAGAGAGCACATGGATGATACAGCAGAGGATTGGGAGAATGTCATGTGGTCAGATGAAACCAAAGTAGAACTTTTTGGTATAAACTCAACTCGTCGTGTTTGGAGGACGAAGAATACTGAGTTGCATCCCAAGAACACCATACCTACTGTGAAGCATGGGGGTGGAAACATCATGCTATGGGGCTGTTTCTCTGCCAAGGGGACAGGACGACTGATCCGTGTTAAGGACAGAATGAATGGGCCCATGTATCGTGAGATTTTGAGCCAAAACCTCCTTCCATCAGTGAGAACTTTGAAGATGAAACGCGGCTGGGTCTTCCAACATGACAATGATCCAAAACACACCGCCCGGGCAACAAAGGAGTGGCTCCGTAAGAAGCATTTGAAAGTCCTGGAGTGGCCTAGCCAGTCTCCAGACCTCAACCCCATAGAAAATCTGTGGCGGGAGTTGAAAGTCCGTGTTGCTCGGCGACAGCCCCAAAACATCACTGCTCTCGAGAAGATCTGCATGGAGGAATGGGCCAAAATACCAGCTACTGTGTGTGCAAACCTGGTAAAGACCTATAGTAAACATTTGACCTCTGTTATTGCCAACAAAGGTTATGTTACAAAGTATTGAGTTGTATTTTTGTTATTGACCAAATACTTATTTGCCACCCTGATTTACGAATAAATTCTTTACAAATCCTACCATGTGGATTCATGGATTTTTTTTTTCACATTCTGTCTCTCACAGTTGACGTGTACCTCTGGTGCAAATTACTGACCTCTGTCATCATTTTAGGTGGGGGAACTTGCACAATCGGTGGCTGACTAAATACTTTTTTGCCCCACTGTAGGCTGGTGTGAAAAATTGCTGCCACACCGCCCCCTTGGCCTGTGCTTCGAGATTTCTGGTAGTTAGAATGACTCGGGGGTGTTGATTCATTTAAACTAATATAATCATCCTGCTGCAACCAGGTTTCTGTAAGGCAGAGTAAATCGATTTGTTGATCAATTATTAAGTCATGTACTAACAGAGACTTGGAGGAGAGAGACCTAATATTTAATAATCCACATTTCACTGTTTTACTCTTTGGTTCAGATGTGGATACTGTATTGTTCTTTCTTTGTGATTGTTTCTGTTTAAGTTGTTTGTTGCTGGTTTTTAGTTTGTTTTTTGTCTTTTTGGAAGCTGACACAGTCTCTATGGAGATGGGTTTTTGGGGGGGTAGCAGGAGGAGAGAAGCTGCAGAGAGGCGTGTAAGACTGCAACTCTGCTTCCTGGTCCCAACTCTGGATAGTCATATTTTGGGGGGTTTAATAAATTTGTCCATATTTCTAGAAATGAGAGCTGCTCCATCCAAAGTGGGATGGATGCCGTCTCTCCTAACAACTCCAGGTTTCCTCCAGAAGGTTTGCCAATTATCTATGAAGCCCACATCGTTTCTGGGACACCACTCAGACAGCCAGCAATTTAAGGAGAACATGCGGCTAAACATGTCACTCCTGGTCTGATTGGGGAGGGGACCAGAGAAAACTACAGAGTCCGACATTGTTTTAGCAAAGTTGCACACCGATTCAATATTGATTTTAGTGACCTCCGATTGGCGTAACCGGGTGTCATTACTGCCGACGTGAATGTGGTCTATAAAGGGCCCCCATATCTTCCTGAACTTCTCCATGGAATCAGACGTAGAGAACCAAATTTCTTCCAGGTATAAACAGGAGACCATCTCCTCGAGCCACCTCTTAAAGCAGGGAGGGGAGGCAGATTTCCACTCCCCCAGAATCAGACGTTTGGCAATCACCATACCAAACATGAGGGCCTGTTGAACAGCAAAGGGAAGTGCCAAGGAGTCGCTGGAGCAGCCCAGGATCACCATAAGACAGTCAGGATACAGTTGCCTATCGTAAACAATGCTATAGAAACTAAAAATACTAGTCCAAAAGGCTGTAAGCGTAGAACAGGACCAAAAAAGATGGCCAAGAGTACCGTCCACAAGTTTACATTTATCACATTTGGGGGAAACGTTAGGAAAAATCTTGTTCAATTTGGTTTTGGAATAGTGCAGTCTATGGACAACCTTAAATTGAATTAACTGAAGCCGGGCGTTAACAGAGCATAGTTTTATCCTGCTAATCTTAAAAAGAACAGAAACTTGTGGTTTCAAAATGTGCAATAGAAAGTTACAGTGAAGAGACTGCTGCCTGTATGCAAAGGTTCAAATCTAATATGGAAAGAACATATTATCAACACACATAAAAGCAATGGTCATGTGACTTTGCACAAATGACAATCTTAAAAGAATCAACTCTAACAGAACATTTTGTTTCCTGAAAACACTTTGAGTTAACTTCAATAATTACTTCCTCCAAACCATCAACGTGTCTTTTAGACCCCATTCCTACAAAACTGCTCAAAGAAGTCCTGCCATTAATTAATTCTTCGATCTTAAATATGATCAACCTATGTCTAATAATCAGCTATGTACCACAGGCCTTCAAGCTGGCTGTAGTTAAACCTTTACTCAAAAAGCATCTCTAGACCCAGCAGTCTTAGCTAATTATAGGCCAATCTCCAACCTTCCTTTATATCAAAGATCCTTGAAAGAGTAGTTGTCAAACAGCTAACAGATCATCTGCAGAGGAATGGTTTATTTGAAGAGTTTCAGTCAGGTTTCAGAGCTCATCACAGCACAGAAACAGCTTTAGTGAAGGTTGCAATGATCTTCTTATGGCCTCTGACAGTGGACTCATCTCTGTGCTTGTCCTGCTAGACCTCAGTGCAGCGTTCGATACTGTTGACCATAATATCCTATTAGAGCGATTAGAACATGCTGTAGGTATTACAGGTACTGCACTGCAGTGGTTTGTATCATATCTATCTAATGGACTCCAGTTTGTGCATGTAAATCACACTACTTTGGCCCTGTGAAACCTTTGTAGGGGTGGATTTTGATTATCGATTTATCGATTAAAATCAATTCTGGCTTGGATAACGTGTTATCAATTCATTAAAATCCTGAATTGATTTTTTTAATATAATTTTATTTTGCCCGAAATGCCAGAATCTCAGCTTAAACCTCACAAAATTTCTACAACCACCAAACAGCTAAAACAGTAAATGAGAGCAGGAACACGGATTCTGCACAAAGACGTAAACACAAAGCTCGACCCGCCGATGGATCAGAATCAGTCAGATGTGACTTTCTCACCCGACAGCACGGACACGGTCGGGGCTGAAAGCCGACAGCTCGCTGATTCTGATGTTTCGGCGGGTCCGCACTTTGTGTTCCTTCTTGCGCTGATTCTAAAGCTGTTAGTTTGATCTCTCTCCAAACAATATTGACTGAACCAGCAACAAAAGAAGATCCAAACTGCGCTTCACATAAACATCATCATGAACTCCCTCAGTTTTCCTGCTTTGCTTCCACCAGGATAAAATCACACTGTGTCTGAGACTTCAATTTCAGATAAATAAAGGCAAATATTGCAAACTACACAAAAGGCAGCCCATATGACAAAAAAGCTAAGAGACGTAGAGATTCCAGTCTTGGTCGATATAGTGGGCAGTAAGGCTAAGGTAAGTTTCTGACGTGCAACTTGACCACATGTCGGATGTAGTAGCGAAGAACAACACAGTTTGTAGCTCCTTCTCAACAGCCTCATGGCACTCTCTATATAGCTTTGGAAGCGCTGTCTGAGAGAAATGTTCACGTCCATGGAGTTTGTAACAAGGATCCATTACCTTAATTAGCTGCTTGAATCCTTCATTTATTGGTAGCATGTCTTTAGCAAGACAGTAGGCTATGGCATTCATTATGTCGCTGTCTCTTAGTTTTTTTGTCATATGGTAAGACGCTGGAGAAAGCCGACTCAATTGACTGTTGCTGCTTCGCAGGGATTCCCCTGGTTGTTTTCGATGACGAAAGCACTTTCAGTCAGAGATTGAGCGTGCTCTAGTGGGTGGCACTGCTTCAGGTGATCAAAAAGGTTTGTGACTTTGTGGGAACATGCTTTTGGCACAATTTACAGTGCGTGCTACTCTGTTTTTTGTAAGACTTCAAATAGCCAAAATACCTCCACACTATGCAACTTCTCTGGCCTTCCTTTCGACAATCTCTCCAGCATTGGAACCATCATCTGTTTTCTCTTCGGTAACCTTCGGTCACGCTCTCGGTTGATTTTTCTCTAGTCGGCACACTCATTACCCGCCTCCATTACCCGGCCGGCACGGCAGCTGGCTGCTTCCCAAACAAATACACATGTGCGGCTTGGCACTTGTGCTGTACGTAACAAGTCATGTGACGTGACGCTGCGGCTGTAATTGGTTCGGCTTTTTTAAGAGAGGAAGAGAGAGAGAGATGTCTATCGCAATAGTTTCATTTTTCTATCGAGAAAAAGTTATTTCGCAATACATATCGTTATCGTTCTATCGCCCAGCTCTACTCCTCCGATATTATGGAAGGAAATTTTAAGAACTTAAAATTTTCAGTGCCTTGAAATGTATTAAGACAATTTCAATGCACTGAAATGGTCTTGACATCATACAGTTTTGTATGTTAACTGAAAAAAAAATTAGGTATTATTTTTCCAGTTGTGTAATAACTTTCAACATCTCTCTTACTGCAGTTATCGAGGATCAGGATGGCTGTTCAAACTGACTGTAAATCAGTTACAAAAGAAATTAAAGCTCTACAACTCCATGACAAACCATCAGCTGTTGGAATAGTCAAGAAGCCACTGGGGATGGACGGCATCACACTGAATATCGCCATCACTGGGAAAACTGGTTCTGGCAAATCCACCTTTGTTAATGCCTTCAGAGGTGTGAGTGATGATGACGAGGGAGCTGCTCCTACTGGTGTTACAGAATGCACCATGGAGGTTAAAGAATACTTCCATCCAAACTATCCCAATGTTAAATTCTGGGATCTTCCTGGAGTTGGTACCCCAAATTTTCCATCTGACACGTACCTGGAACGTGTTGGATTTGAGAAGTTTGACTTCTTCATCATCATCTCAGCTGTTCGGTTCAAAGAGAATGATGTGAAACTCGCTCAGGAGATTCAGAAGATGGAGAAAAAGTTCTACTTTGTTCGCTCAAAGATTGATGACGATATAAATGCTGAGAGAAAAAAGAGAAACTTCAGTGAAGAGGAGACTCTGACAAAAATCAGAGACGACTGCTTTCAAGGTGAGCGACCTCGTTCAGATGCAAAATAACACAGGTCTGAAAAAAATTTCAGCTGCATGAGATATTTTTGTTAAATGTTATGTTTTTTATGGTGCTAAATCAAAAAATGATCTCCATGTCCCTCCATCATGTACAGTTTCTCTTCAAAACATGAGGAGCTTACATTAAAAAAAGCACAACAGCGATGAAAAAAATCAATGTTTTATTACAATTAATTATGCATAAGTGTTCTGAGATCCATTACCTTTGGCTGTGAACAGAATAAACCTTTTGGGACATGATCATCCGTTTTCTTCATACCGCCAAGCACAACCCCCCCCCCCCCCCCCAATTTCTATTTGCATTTTGCATTAATTAATGTATGAAATCATTATTGGATGTTTTTTTGACTCAGGTATAGGATACCAGATTTCAGTTTAAAAAGGGAAATTTTTACGTTTAATAAAAACTAAAAGCATTTTGCAAGAAAACCTGATAAGATGGAATTTTTTAAATATTTTTCCCAGTTTCAGTGAGTAAAACTCTGTAAGAAACAACCCAAATTTCTCTTTAGTTTTTTGGTTGCAGACCTGTGTGATTTGTACCTGAGGTCAGTTTCTGGATTTAATGATGGTGTTAGTTTCAGCTGCAACTGGACAATAAAATAATTTAAATCTGCTTTGAGGAAGTTTTATTATACTGAACACTAACTGTGTGGCTGGAGGATGTACTGCTTCTGTACCTTGCAGTGTGATATCCAAATTTGTTTACATCACTCAACACAAGCAGAACTGCATCACTGCAGCAGAAGCACATCTCTGTATAGTGACAGTTCTTATGATTTAAACAGGCAAATGTCCAGCATTCAAACTACAGGTGAACAATAGTCAAAGCCAGATGTTTCCCCGTTATGTCGATATCAGTACACACCTACACCGCATGTCAACAAACCGTGAAAAAAAGCCACAGGATATTAAAACATACATGAATGATTACAGGTAAGTGTAACACTGATGTAGCGCTAATGAGTTAATACAGGCTAGGGATTGAGTGTGATTATTATTAATCAGAAGATTTAGGAATGCTACTGGAGCTGATGGGCAGTAATTAAATACACACAACACAAAATGCTTTTGCAGGTACCATGTATTTAACCGAAAGCAAAGAAAATTAAGAAAAGAAAATGAAAGCTTAAATAATCATTCCTGCTGTAGCTATTTAATTAATAGAAAAACCCAGTGGGGGTGCACAAAGGCAACTAAGCAAATTCTTCTGGCTTATACCAAGCAATATAGATTCTCAAAAAAAGTTCCCCATAAATAACACATGTTAACATCGAAAACACTGATCCACACTGAAGTCCATGAGTTTTATCTGAATATCCATGAGAGATGTCCAAGCGCTATTGTCCATAAACGGGGGAACTGGTGTGTATGATTGTGGAAATCAGTGTATTCGGAAATTACGGGACAGAGCGTCGCCTTTGATAGCTTCCTACCAGTCCAGTGGAAGCTTCAATGCAGAATGAGTCCTGCTCCTAGCCGTTCATTGGCTCGCCATCCTTTTCCATACCCAAAAAAGGTTCACCTGGCCTGCATTAAATAAACAAGGCCAATAAGAAATCACAAGAACAACATACAAAAATGTCAGCCAATTAAGCTAAATACATTAAGTTATTCTTGTTCCTGTGTACACAATTTATAAAAATAAACAAACAATATATTGGTTAAATATAATATTTCTAACCAATAAGGATTTAACTGAAAACATTTCAACTGCTACATACATACATACATACATACTATGTAGCTCCACAACATTTGTTATTCAACAACTATCAGTCAAATCAAAATCAAATTGTTTGGACCGGCAGCAGCCGATTAGGGTCAGCTGGTAGCAATACAAACAGTCAATTAAAAGTTCAAACTCACCAATTCCATTCTGTTCAGTGCACAACAACATTATGGCTCTGGCTCACAGTAATCAGCATCTAAGTTGCATAAGTTAGTTGGTGTTAAGAAAATGCATTAAAACGGGAAAAGCAAATGTTTGCCAATACACACCTGCAACAGCTCTGTCACCTGGCTTGCCTCCACGCATCTGACGGGAGGAAGCCGGGACAGGCTTACTATGACCTACATGCCATTCGATTGGCTGAGCAAAGTCATGTGGTTGGAGTCATGCATTTGTGATGCGTTCAATGGCAGGAAATAAGTGCAGGAAATTACTCTGGGTTACATAAGGGTCTCTATATATTAGTATTCACAAAGGGTGTGTTGTGACTTATCTTTACAATTACAGTGGTCCCTCGCTATAACGCTGATCACCTTTTGCAGTCTCACTGTTTCACGGATTCTTTTAGTGCAATTTTGCGTGCTTTTTTTTTTTTTTTTTTTTTGCCTGTCCCGTTTGGTTCTTTTGCCATCAGAATTATTGTCTAAAGGCGAAGAAAGATGGACCAATCCCAGCCTTGCCGTATTGGTCCATTTGATTCACCTTTGCTTTTTTTGTTTATTTTATTTTCATTTGCTGAACACGGGACAGACTTGACTGGGGAAAAGAAAAGGGAGAAAGAAAGAGGGAAAGAAAAACAGCGGGGAAGAGGGACGGGGATAAAGGGCAAAAAACAAACAAAAAAAAAGACAAAATATCCATCTATCGATCACCTGGATCACCTGTTGAGAAAGAAAAAAGAGAAAACAAGCAAAGAAAAAGAGAGCAATACAATAAACAACATCACGATGATATATGGGAATATAACAGTAAATACTAAATATTAAACATTATTGTGCAGCACATAAGATCAACAGAACACAGTGTGCTTTGAGGTAGGAGCCAAAAAGGGTGTAGTTTGTGTGTGTGATCACCCGTGTGTACACCTG
Source organism: Maylandia zebra (assembly GCF_041146795.1). Classification (NCBI taxonomy): domain Eukaryota; kingdom Metazoa; phylum Chordata; class Actinopteri; order Cichliformes; family Cichlidae; genus Maylandia; species Maylandia zebra. The sequence goes on from NC_135185.1 coordinate 10,434,417, forward strand.
TGAGCGCGTTTGTTTTTAAAAGGTTCCTTCATGTAATGATCTGCTAGAGGGTGTGGGGGGGCCACAGCCCCGTCCTCCAGGGCATGAAGCAGGTATGGAGGAGATCAAAACTCCAGACATCCAGAGGCCCCCAGAACACAAGAGACCAAGGAAGACCAACAGAGGGGCAGCCGCGCCACTGTCCCAGTAAGAGCTGAGGAGAGTCCCAGATGAGGGTTCACTCAGCAGCCGCAGAGCAGAAGCCAGGGGGGGTTGCAGTGACGCGCCCGTGAGCTCCGCCGGCAGCCAGCTGTGCCTGAGTGACCGAGCCCCAGGCCGAGGGGCCGGGGGCACCCCACCTCCGGAGTGGCCCGAGCGAGCCCCAGGCTCCAGGCCCCGATAAGCAGCCACCAAGGAGTGAGCCGGTTTGTACCTGGACGCCCATCCCCAGACACAAAGAACCACCAACGCACCGATGTCTGAGGGAGTCCGCCACCAGCAGGGGAAGTGGTGGTGGGGGGAGATAGGCCTCCATACCCTGGAGGGCCTGAGATGTCCCCAGAGAGGTGGCGTCTGATACCCAACCTGACAAATAGACACAGACATACAGGCACACACAGATACAAACATCCATTCTCACCCTCATGCTCTCATATGCACTCACTCCACACTCAACCAACGTGGAGACAGACATAGAGAGACGCTGTGCACACAATCACACTCCCCAAGCGTACTCTAAGCCCCGGGTCTAGGTACCCTTGCCCTTGGAGGGGGAAACTGCACCCAGACCGAGGTAGTGTTACCCTTGGGTGGAGTGAAGCAGACTGCCCCGACTCCGCAGCAGCAGGGAGGCCCCACGTTCCAGACCCCAATTGGACGGCCAGCTCCTCCTTCCAGCCCCCCCCGTCCCAACAGGCAACAGAGACCGGGGGTGTGTGAAGACTCCAAACCTCCCTCCGCCTGCTCATATGTAGTGTTGATGCATGTGTGTTCTAAGGTGCATTTAAAACCCAGGAGGGCATGGAGCTACCTGCCAGAGAGCATCAGTTAAGCACATAGTCCCTCCTGATAGCCCTCAATGTCTACGTGTATTTAAAATTGAGAGGTGGGCAACGACGCCAGGGGTGAGGTGTACACCCTGATTGTCATCTGGATGACGTGTAGCGTGCCCACCCCCAAGATCCTATATGTATGTGTTATTTTATTATATTTTTTTACAAAGGTTAGAACTTTGAGAGTTTAACCCTTGGATGCACAACCTACCAATACCTACACTCTTCCACGAGTGGGGTCAAAAATGACCCCAAATAAAATCATTGCATTTTGCTGTAAACTCGGTTGTTATTCTTCAAAATCTTTAAAACGAAGAGTTGTAATATTTTCATATTTGAGGTATTCCTCATAAAACATGTTTGTGACATGAGGCCCTTTGCATTTTTATTTATTTTTTCATTAATTTTAAGAAATTGGAGTTTTTGTATCACGTATATCACTTTTGTAAGCTTGCTCGGCATATACTGCAAAAACTGGGTCTTCCCTCTGAAAGGCACAAGTTGTTCATCCACTGTAACACAATCACTATGCATGAATTTCTGCCTGCAGTTGACCAGGAACAGGCCCCATATGTAGCGGAAAGCTGCCACGTCGTTTGTTTTCAGTCGGTAGGCTCTGGTCCTCTTGTCATCAAAGTGCAAGACGGGCGAATATCTTTAAATCTTTGAATTGACATAGTGGCCTTGTACAATGGGTTATGCAGAGGACTCCCAAAAAGCACACCGACTGGTACCTCCCAGTTCTTCTCACTTCCTGCAAGAATGGTCAATCAAATGAAGGCCAGCTTATGTTTGATTACATTTTTCCACTCTTTTCCCCTGTCTGTGGCTACTCCTTGTGCCTCCATGTTTGTGTATGACAGCACCTCTTCTATTATATTATCAGCAGTGTTGGGTAAGTTACTTTAAATTAGTAACTTAGTTACATTACTAGTTACTTCTATCAAAAGTAACTCAGTTACTTCAAGTTACTCGTTACTTTCAGAGTAACTAGTTACTAGGGAAAGTAACTTTGGTTTTACTCAGAATTCTCTTGTTAATGTGTTGCTTCCGTAACTGGATATCCAGCAAGATTGCCAGTCTTCTAGCTTGCTTACTTGCCACAAGTGCACTGTGCCACCTACCAATAGAAAGGAAAAAATAATGTGCACATTTCCACGATAGAAATCCCACACCTGATTCTATCCTAGCCTGCTTTTTACATCCAACACAAAAACTGCAGTCGTGGTGCTTTCGATTGTACTCAGAACTCGGAAATTCTGCCTTCTGAATAGGAAGATGTAGGCAACACCAGACTGCAGATGAGCTGCAAACAGGGCTGGACTGGGACAAAAAAATCGTCCCGGGCATTTTGACTAGGAAAAATCATAAAGCCTTTGAATGAAAACAAACACTGTTGTGACAGTGATGTACACTGTTCTGATGGTATATATGTATCAATCTATCAATTGTTTGTTGTAAGATTCAGATAATTATTTTTTTAAAAGTGAGACATTTTAAATGAGAATAAGAAAGTATTTCTTTGTGCCCCCCTTTCCCTTTTAATTCCCTACCTGGCCCCCTGGCAACACTTTGCTAGAACCGCTCCTGCACAGTTACCAGCTGTCAGCTACTTAGAAAAGGATCCTGGTGTTATTTGTCGCTCAGAAACAGTTCATAACTTCCCTTCAACTCATTCATGTTAACTAAAAGGTAAACCTGTTTCTCCATCACAGCTCTGATGATTCAGTAAGGACATCTCCTGGTTTCATCTTCATGTTTCCCTCTCACCAGATAACCAAACTGATATCATGACCAGCAGCTTTACAGCTGTGGCTCCAGCAAACATCACCTGATACTAGAAATTAATATTAAATAAATTCTAACAACAGCTGATCAAGCTTAAACGTGCTGCTGTTGTTTGGTTTCCTCTTTCTGGCGCAAAGTGGGCGATAAATAAACAAGAGAGAAAAGCCGATCAGCTGATCATTGATCAGTTTCATGATTGAAGTAGAAACAGGAGAGGGAGGGTGAGAGGATGAGAGAAGAAGAGGCAGCTGTGCAGCAAAGACAGAGTAACTCCAGCTTTGTGTCTTTTTCATTGTAACTGAAGTCCGGGACAAACTGTTCCTTTTCACCTCAATACGAAACGCGTAATATTTTCTCTGAATACGAGACGATTCCGTTTTTTACAGGACGGTTGGCAACTCTAATAATTAACCTTATGAACAAAATAAAGTTCAACATCAGTAACATAGCACCCACCCAGCTGTATAGAAACTCCGTGATGCTAGCTAGCACACAGTACGAAAAAGTCAGCATAACGAAAATAAACTCCACCTAAACTTGGTTCATATCTGACCCAGATGGACTGCAGGTTATAACTTCTTACCTGAAGTTCAGTTCTCCTGACACTCGGACCAGCGGCCGCTTCGGGTCTCTCCTCTTGCCTCCCTTTTCCTTCATCCACCTGCTGGCCTCCACCACTTGCTAATGTTATTGAATCTGTGGAAGCTCCGCGATAGCCACCACACGAAGTAACGAATAACGAGCCTATCTAAATCCCAGTAACGAGTAACGCGTTCCTGGTTTTGGCATAATAACTAATTACCGTGCTCGTTACCACAATATTAACGTAGTTACTGTAACGCGTTACTTAATAACGCGTTAGTCCCAACACTGAACATCTTCCATGCATCTATTGGGGAGACAGTACTAAACCCAGGTGCAAGCCCTGGCCGACTAATTCAGAATATTGTGGCTAGAGCAGTAAGAGGGGCTCATTCTGTTAGACTCAATATCCATTTTCTCTTCAGAGGACTCATCGGAGGACTCCTCTGTGTCTGACTGGCCTTGTTCAGTGGGGGGGACAATAGTCTGGGTCCTCTATATCTGAGATGTTGTGACAAAACAATAACCTGAAACTCACAATGCTATTCCACAGGGTTGCAGGAAACTGAAGCTGAATCAACTGATAATTCTTTGTAACTAATAATAAGAACAGCTACCATTTTATATTTTCTTTTTGTGATCGTCACAACATGTTTTCCTTCTGTGACACAGGAGTCAGAGGACTGGGCATCGAGTCTCCACAGGTCTTCCTAGTGTCCAGCTTTGATCTCAGCATGTACGACTTCTCTCTCTTACAAGAGACCTTAGAGAGAGAGCTCCCTGAACTCAAGAGAGATGCTCTGCTGTTTGCTACACCCAGTTTCAACCTGGAGATCATCAGCAAGAAGAAAGAAGCTTTCAAGGTAAGATTGTATTGTTGCTGTGTTTAGGATCATTGTCCTGTTGATCAGTTAGCAGTACCTGGCTGCTGCTTACCTTAGTAAATCCTGAGGAAGGAGAACTGAGAAAATGTTTTTCTCATGAGTGTAACTGTGGCCTGTGTGAAAACACACTGATCCGATCATTGGCTGCTGCTTTAAATCCCAACTGTGACAGGCATCATAGTTTTAGGTTTCAAACATTTCCTGTAACTTCACACAGCATCTCAATTCAGACTGTTTTTACACACTGTGTGCTGGTCTGAGCTCGGATCATTTTCTTTCCAGCCTAACAAACATTTTGTTTTTTAACTTTTCAATTCAGAGTTAAAAATGTCAACCACAGATTTATTTTAAGCCCATTTCAATCCAATAAAAATATTTCAGTCCTCTGAGACAGAAAAAGAATAAATATTAAGAAATTAATTATGAATCTCCATAATTTGGCTCCAGCTTATATTTCAGGTATTTTATTTTTGTTTGTGGAATTATTTAATTGTGGAATTTTAGGCCAGTTGTGTGTTATGATGTTAGATCATACATAGTTACATTTCATGCCTCCCAAATCACAAAAGTACATTTTGTCCCCTTTACTGTTTCAGGCTTTAAGTACAAGCACAGATGACCAATTTGGATTTGCATTAGTTAAAGAAGAAATTAATGAAGCTCTGCTGAAGAATGACCGACCAGCAGCTGCTGCAAAGATCACTGAGTTAATGATGAAGGAGAAAAACATCAGACTAAATATCGCCATCACAGGAGAATCAGGGGCAGGTAAATCCACCTTTGTTAACGCCCTCAGAGACCTGCCCGATGATGATGAGAGAGCTGCTCCTACTGGTGTTACAGAAACCACCTCAGAGGTCACACCGTACCCCCATCCAAAGTATCCCAATGTTACTTTATGGGATCTTCCTGGGATCGGCACCACCAGGTTTCCAGCTAAGAAGTACCTGAAGCTTTTTGGATTTGAGAAGTTTGACTTCTTCATCATCATCTCAGACACTCGCTTCACAGAAAACGATGTGAAACTCGCTCAGGAGATTCAGAGGATGAAGAAAAAGTTCTACTTTGTTCGATCAAAGATTGACAACAATATGCGAGCTGAGAGAAGAAAGAGAGACTTCAATGAAGGCAAAGCTCTGACAAAAATCAGAGACGACTGCGTTAAAGGTGAGTATTCAGTGATCATTTATCCCAGTGTGAGATTAATTTCTGGATGTGTTCTTTAATAATGTTCACTTTGTGGCTGTGTGTGAATGGAATAAACTTTATTTTCTATTGTTTGCATCATCGCATACTCAGAAAAATTACAAATTACTTTGATTATCAGTAATCACTGAGAGAAGCTGGATGAACTTTATTTGATGTTTCAAGTGTATAAAGTTATTTAGATCTGTCCTCCTGCAGCTGCTGGAGAGGTCAGGCTTTTATTGGACAGCTGAACTTTATTACACTGATCACTCATTAAACTGCTACTGCCTCTTTCAGGTTGATACCAAAATTTAGGATGAGAACAGATTTTTAATTTATTTGTTCATTTTTAACTGACAAGATAAAATGATCAATCCAATCAAATTCATTTATTGGGTCAACAATGTATAAACATATAATCAGTTTTATCTCCAGTTTTTGTCTCCATCAACAAACATTACACTTTAGTTGTTTGATGTTTCTTGAAGAACAGCTGCCTGCTGCTGTTAATCTCTAACTCAGTGTTTGTTTGGTATTGTTCAGACTCTCTGGGCTGCAGTTTCTCTTCATATTAATCTTACATAAAAAACACTCTAATCATTCCCGTGACAAACAGCAGCAGATATGATCCAAGATTATTCTAAACTATACACAACTAAACTATAATCCTTTATAACTCTGTGGAGTCAGAGGAGTCAATGAATCCCCTGAATGGAAAAGCCTAGTTTTAGATCATTTATTGTTTCATACTTAATCTTCACACTGTGTGTTTCTTCTGTGACGCAGGTCTTCAGACACAAGGCATCGAGTCTCCACAGGTGTTCCTGGTGTCCAGCTTTGAGCTCCACCTGTACAACTTCTCTCTCTTACATGAGACCTTAGACAGAGACCTTCCTGCACACAAGAGAGATGCTCTGCTGCGAGCCATGCCCAACTTCAACCCAGAGATCATCAGGAAGAAGAAACAAGCTCTGAAATCCAAAGTAAAATACTGGGCTACTCTGTCTGCAGCTGGAGCAGCTGTTCCAGTTCCTGGTCTTTCTATTGCTGTTGATGCTGTTTTGCTGGTTGGTGTTGTCACAGATTATGTTTTTGCGTTTGGTCTCGATGTCCCGTCTCTGATGAGACTTTCTGACAGAACAGGTGTGCCATATGCTGATCTGTGTGCTGTCATCATTTCACCACTGGCTGCAGTAGAAATAACTAAAAAGCTCCTCTTGACGGTGATAGCCCAACTTGGGGCCGTAGCTGCATTAATTGCAGCAGAGGAAGTGCTCAGATGGATTCCATTTATTGGAATTCTAGTATCAGCGGGTCTCTCTGGTACCACAACTTACAAAATTCTGAAATTGATCCTTGATAAGCTCGCTGATGATGCTCAGAGGGTGTTTGAAAGAGCTTTAGGCTGAACACATCAGTGTGAATCTAAAAGTAAAAGATGAATGAAACTTAAAAAAGTTCAATTGAAATTAATTGAAATGATTAAATATGTCCAAAGACATGCATCTTGTGGGGATAGGTTAATTGGATAATCCAAATTGCCACTAGGTGTGAATGAATGTGAGTGTGAATGGTTGTCTGTCCCTGTGTGTTAGCCCTGCGACAGACTGGCGAACTGTCCAGGGTGTACCCCGCCTCTCGCCCTATGACAGCTGGGATAGGCTCCAGCGCCCCCCGCGACCCTGAAAAGGATAAGCGGAAGCGAATGGATGGATGGATGGATGATTAAATATAAATATATTGGAACCAAATCATGTTGCAGCTGCACATTTGAGCCATTATCCTACTATAGCTGATAAATGTAGCAGAGGCCTCAGCAGGTCTCATTTCTTCTCATCACATCAATACAGGAACAAATGTGATGTTGTTATTCAGATAAAACCTGCTAGAAGAGCTTTGTTCTAATCCTTTGTCTGATTTGGTGATGTCATCACTGTTTACAGATCAGGTGATGTGATAGTTGCTCCTGAAACATCATCGTCTGAATTTCCTCTGTTTGATTTACTTTGTGATGAAACTCTTTTAATATCATATCGTCGCTTACAGCATAATAAATACTTTTAATGCAACAGAAACTGCTCTGTGGTGTTTTTGTCCTGTTGACTGTAGATTGTGATGAGAGTTCACTGCCCTCCAGTGGTCACAGTGAGGAACTACCACACAAATAATACAGATATGAATCCAAATGTTTATCAACGTTATTCCTGCTTTTCATTAATAAATTGTTCTTGATAAACATTTTTACCATTTATGTCTCTATTTAAGAAGTGTTTTAAATGAAATATATTTTAACATAGAGAGTTCTTCAGCTCTCTCGGCATTGGTGAGTTGGACACACTGTTAGCTCTGAACAGTCTTTGAGCAAATTAGTGAAAATTCATGAATCTGCAGTCTGTCACAACTTTGTTTTTTTTTAATGTTTCTAAATTCTCATTCTTTGGTTTACATAAAAAAAAAACGGTGCTTTGTGTTCACTTTAAAAATGAGATGATTTCACTTTTTCTTAATCACTTTGGCTCATTTCTCACAGCAGAAAAATAATTCTCACCACTCTTCCTGCACTTCTCCAAACAGTTTTTCATAACACGGTCACCTTTGCAAAAGACACTCCAACAATCTAAACCATTTTCAGGTTTGGCTAAACTGCAATAAAATCTGAAGTCTTTACAGTTTTCATCATCTGTGTGAATGTGTGTGTGAATGGGTGAATGACTGAATGTAGTGTAAAGCGCTTTGGGGTCCTTAGGGTACGGTGGCTGGGAAGTGCAAATCGCAACAAATTAAAAAACCGCAACAAATTAAAAAAAAACCCACAACAAAATACAAAAAGCCCACAACAAATTACAAAAAGCCCACAACAAATTAAATATCCTTGACGGAAAGGGATTGTCTGAAATACCGGAAGTGACACAACGATTAGCCTAATAAGGCTTTGGAGCGTGATGTCACGGGGTGGGCGTGGAAAGGATTTTGGCCCGATCCGCCATTTTGGGGGTCTAAGTGAAAAAGGAGCGAAAGCATAGCCATGGTTCGTTCTTGCTGTGTGGTCGGCTGCAATGTTCGATCGCACGACCGGCAAGAGAATAAGCTTGAAAAGGGTTTGTCTTTTCATTCTTTCCCAACCTGGAAGCAACATGATGCAGCTCGTGTGTTACCAAACGAAGGCGTCTAGCCTGGATAGCAGCTGTGAGACGAGCTGACGTGCAGTTCTCTTCCATCTCCAAATATCTGTTGGTGCTCCAGACATTTTTATTCCGGTAAGTTCTAAATATGTTCATATCACTCTTTATAGCCTATTAGTTTTATTTTCGATGCGCTCTGAGGTCATAGCAAATTAGAAAAAAAACATCCTACTGAGTGTGTAACTCCCTCCAAGTTGAAAAACGAACACAAGGCGTTCTTGATTTACTGGCATTTATTGCACACGGGCGCCACCAACAATGCCACCAGAGATGCCATAACGATGCCGTGAGAACTGTACAACAACATAAAATAATCAATTTCCACCGTACATTGTTCTCATAGAGAATAAACAATAAAGTACATTATTAAACAACATAAATGCTCACAATTTGACCTTTACAAAATGCTAACATATACATGTGGTTACCATAAACTCGCTCGCTCTATCACAAACAAACATCTTATTTTCTATCACAACATATACAAATTGCATACCTCATTGGCCGCATTAACTTGCAGGGGTTAATGAAAACGCTTCTTGTAGTGTCATTCTTTCCCATAGTCGGACACTCCGTTGCATGCGTCTACATGTCTCTACCACCACCAGAGAGAGACGAAAGCATGCTGCGCTCTACCAAGTGTAGCGTGTACCAGAATATGCCGTCGACCTCAAACAACAGACTAAACATTGGTTCCACCCCGGAAACATTCTGTAAACCCTTTTTAAATGTATTTCCAACCAACAACATACATTACATCACACACATATATTAACAATAAAGTATTTCACTTATTCATTGTAACTTGAACCATAAAATTGTCTTAAATTGCATAACTGCTGCTGACGGCAGCCACAGAGTGATTTTGCAGAAGTACCTTCTATTTATAGAGTTGCTAATTATTTGGCATTATTGCAGCAAACCAGCCTATGAAATGGATGAAACACATCGTGACTGGGTTCCAGCGCTACACAAGGGACCTGCTTCAAACATACCACCATGCCAACCAGATTACTTCTTCCATGTGAGGGTGAAGAGGTGACCCTCCTGGATAAGATGGTGAAGGTTTGCTGCTGTTTTGGTGAACAGTGTGATAGTAAAACCAGGGGAGAATGAAACTTGCTCCTGTTAAATATTCTTAAGTCTTGTGCTGTATAAATAGCGGTAATTTTTCAAAAGATAAATTGAAGTAATTGATAGTAAATAAAGTAACGTTAGTAGTGGGTGATATCATGTAAATGCTGTCATGATTTTATGTAAACATTTTGTCCTTTATAAACTATAAATGACATGGATTCTACATTGTAACTGATGTGATGTTCTACAAAATGGTTTTAATAAAAAAAGAGCAAAAATTAGTTTGTTTCTTTATTCAACTTTTGAACAGTGGTACTCAGTCAGTACATATTCAGTAAATGCAAATTATTTACATGGCAGTGCATTTCAGGCATAAATCTAGATCCCTATATAAAACATTATGGGTCATTCCCACAACCCACAGCTTTACTGTGTTCCAGCAAAGATTCCAATAGCAGTGACAACTCCTCCAAAGTAGCAGGTGGGATTTTTCTGTTTTGAGGACGGCTCCTTTTACCTGTCAATACGGATGGTCTGTTTATGTTTTGATGCAGAGCCGTTTTTGGGCAGCTGAAGAGGAGAAGTCTATCTTATGGCCAACCTCTGGCTGTATCTTGGTCATATTACCCAGAAAAACCCAGTATGCAGGTTCATCTGTAACAGTCCTTGTGCCACAGATCTGCACTGTTGCTTCTACATTAAACAGAAGAGCAGCGCCATGGATGCAGGTCTCCACGACTCCGGCCATACAGGTGCAGTGGGCAGCTTCAACCTTCCCTGTGATGCTCACAATGACCCAATGCTGGTTCATTCAGTCTTTGAGAGTGCAGTACCTGAAACATACAAAGTTAATTTAAAGACAAGGACTCTAATGAGACAAGGCCGACATAAATGTGTTTTATCTACTTTCAAATCCATTTTATCATAAATGTAACAAAGTATTTAGAAAGTTAGCACATACATGTAATTTTTCATTTTTTTATGTGTCCATCTATAGAACGCTGCATGTTATATTCCAAATCTGCCTGTTCTCTTTCAGAAACCTGCCTTCAGAAAATGAACCTAAAGTATGTAATGCAAGGATGTGATCACTTTCAAGATGGAGAAAGCATAAAGTTTGACTTTAGGTGACAATTATGGACACGTAATATGATAAGGAGATTCTGCAGGTCATTAATCAATGTATTATAGTAAAAAATTTATTTTTTGTGACACAGGACACAAACATGGAAGCAAGATATATAATTAGGATTATTTATAATAAATATGAATAAATAATTGCAATTTCTTTAACCATTGAGAATAACTAAATCCTTCAGGACAATGTCACATCAATGCACCGAACTCACTATGACTACGTTCACACTGGAGGTCTTAATGCTCAATTCCGATTTTTTTTTTTTATTTAAATCTGATTTTGTGTCTGCTTGTTCACACTACAAATAAAATGTGACAGCAAACGCGGTCCTTTGTGAACCCTCAAAGTGGCCCGCATGCGCAAAAGAAGACGTCACACACAACGCGCTCTGTTTAGACCCAGACCAAACAGTATTGTTTGACTGATGGCCCTTAATATAAAGACTTGTTTCAGACTTTACGTTGTCCAATTTTGCTTTAAGTTATTATTTTGTTATTTATATATGGCCTAATAATTATCCTTATTGTTGTTTTAGAAAGGAGCGGTGCTTCAAAGGATAGTTGCAGATTTCTGTCAGAATCTGCAGATTATACAGTATAAATAAAATGTTCACGTTGTCTTCCCAACAGTTTCACTAACATCTGCACGGGATGCACACGAAGCGCTCGTGTGTTCTCAATGTCTTCTCCAGCGCTGATAATTGGCATATGTTTTGTGTCAGTGAAATAAAAGACGGATTTAATGCGACATGACCATTCAAACAGCAGTTGCTTTCTAAAACATCAGATATGTATCAGATTAAGTACCACATACGAAAGTGACCCAGATCGGATTTGAAAATATCGGATTTGTGCTGTTTTTACACCGTCATACCATGATTGGATATGGGTCGCATACGGTCAAAAAAGTCGGATTTGATGCGCTTTCGCGTGCAGTGTGAACGTAGCCAGAGCCTCCACATGTTCTCACTCTAATTTGCACCTCATGAATGAATTTATGATTGCACTAATTTGAATGTTCGAGAGAAGATCAAACGCATTTTACTCACAGTACCCTACAAACGTCACTGCTGTTTAGTTTTCTGTCTTCATTTATGTTGGAAGTGATAGCAGAGCTGTACGTTTGAATTTGTTTCCAAAATCCCTCATTTAGATGGAAGCTAGCAAGCTAACTTCCTGCTAATTTCTAACTCTGTTAAATGTCATATATTCCGTTTCGTTTTCATGGATGCCTTGATGATAAACTCAATTGTTACACATGGTAGAGCAGAACGCTGATCATTTTATTACAGATGAAAGACTTTAGATAGTTTTTCAACTCTCAGTGATGCCACAGTGACCGTGGTAAAGTGAGCCGTCATTTGTGAGCCGTGGTCAAGCCAGCCGCTTCCTATCCGCCGCATAAATTTCCTTGCGCTTTTACACCAGTCTTTACGGTAGCGCCTTTTCGCTTTATATAAAAATTCATTAAAAATCATCCTGAGTAGTTGAGGTCCAACTTTCAAAACATCCCTCCTCTAGGACACCTACTGTACCTGTGTGCCAAGTTTCAGCCAGATTTACTGTAGAATTCCTCAGAAATTAAAGGGTACTTGTATTCAATTCAATACAGCCAATACAATAGAATTATGTCAATTTTCAGAAATTCATTAAAAATCATCCTGAGTAGTTGAGGTCCAACTTTCAACAGATTCCTTCTCTGGGACACCTACTGCACCTGTGTGCCAAGTTTCAGCCAAATTTACTGTAGAATTCCTCAGAAATTAAAGGGTACTTGTATCCAATGCAATACAGCCAATACACTACAAATATGTCAATTTTCAAAAATTCATTAAAAATCATCCTGAGTAGTTGAGGTCCAACATTCAACACATCTCCCCTCTGGGACACCTACTGCACCTGTGTGCCAAGTTTCAGCCAGTTTTACTGTAAAATTCCTCAGAAATTAAAGGAAACTTATATTCAACGCAATCAGCCAATACAATAGAATTATGTCAATTTTCAGAAATTCATTAAAAATCATCCTGAGTAGTTGAGGTCCAACTTTCAACAGATTCCTTCTCTGGGACACCTACTGTACCTGTGTGCCAAGTTTCAGCCAGATTTACTGTAAAATTCCTCAGAAATTAAAGGTTCCTTGTATCCAATGCAATACAGCCAATACAATAGAATTATGTCCATTTTCAAAAATTCATTAAAAATCATCCTGAGTAGTTGAGGTCCAACTTTCAACACATCCCCCCTCTGGGACACCCACTGTACCTGTGTGCCAAGTTTCATCCAGACTTACTGTAGAATTCCTCAGAAATTAAAGGGTACTTGTATCCAATGCAATGCAGCCAATACACTACAATTATGTCAATTTTCAAAAATTCATTAAAAATCACCCTGAGTAGTTGAGGTCCAACTTTCAACACATCCCTCCTCTGGGACACCTACTGTACCTGTGTGCCAAGTTTCATCCAGATTTACTGTAAAATTCCTCAGAAATTAAAGGACATTTATATTCAATGCAATACAGCCAATACAACAGAATTATGTCAATTTCAGAAATTCATTAAAAATCATCCTGAGTAGTTGAGGTTTCAACCCTTTTTCTAGTCAGTGGGTGTGTGGGCAGACAACTCTGGCTTGTCACCCAGTTGGATTTCCTTGTATTTGTAAGATGGCACTATCTACAAATCAGGACACATTAACTATGATATTTAAAAAATGACATGATGACATAGTTCTTGGTCAGTTTACCAAGCATTTCTCAGTTTTGTTCTTTATAGTTCTGTTCATCATATCATTGTTTGTGAGTCCTAGATTATTTGATGATATGTTTACATTATGTATTCTTTTGTTTTCAGTTCCATATTGCTTTTAAGTGTAGGTCTTTTTCAGCGTTCCACAAGTGGATGGAAGACTTGTGAAAACACTCTAGTGTTAAAGACAGTCTTGTCTTCACGTATGTTTATGGTTTTGTTTGTGTCAAGCTCATGTATCTTAGGTCTGTGTTTTAGTTTGGTGGCCTCTTGTCTCTTTCTTGTGTTGAGTCTTACGTCCACTGTCTTCTTATTCCCAATGTATCCCTGCTGTGTTACACAGCTGTCTCCAATTCCCCTAATCGCCATCCTATTTATACATTTTGCCAATCTCCCGGTCTGAAGTACTCGATTCTATTCTATTCTATTTATACAGGGAGTGCAGAATTATTAGGCAAGTTGTATTTTTGAGGAATAATGTTATTATTGAACAACAACCATGTTCTCAATGAACCCAAAAAACTCATTAATATCAAAGCTGAATGGTTTTGGAAGTAGTTTTTAGTTTGTTTTTAGTTTTAGCTATTTTAGGGGGATATCTGTGTGTGCAGGTGACTATTACTGTGCATAATTATTAGGCAACTTAACAAAAAACAAATATATACCCATTTCAATTATTTATTTTTACCAGTGAAACCAATATAACATCTCCACATTCACAAATATACATTTCTGACATTCAAAAACAAAACAAAAACAAATCAGCCACCAATATAGCCACCTTTCTTTGCAAGGACACTCAAAAGCCTGCCATCCATGGATTCTGTCAGTGTTTTGATCTGTTCACCATCAACATTGCGTGCAGCAGCAACCACAGCCTCCCAGACACTGTTCAGAGAGGTGTACTGTTTTCCCTCCTTGTAAATCTCACATTTGATGATGGACCACAGGTTCTCAATGGGGTTCAGATCAGGTGAACAATGAGGCCATGTCATTAGTTTTACTTCTTTTATACCCTTTCTTGCCAGCCACGCTGTGGAGTACTTGGACGCGTGTGATGGAGCATTGTCCTGCATGAAAATCATGTTTTTCTTGAAGGATGCAGACTTCTTCCTGTACCACTGCTTGAAGAAGGTGTCTTCCAGAAACTGGCAGTAAGACTGGGAGTTGAGCTTGACTCCATCCTCAACCCGAAAAGGCCCCACAAGCTCATCTTTGATGATACCAGCCCAAACCAGTACTCCACCTCCACCTTGCTGGCGTCTGAGTCGGACCGGAGCTCTCTGCCCTTTACCAATCCAGCCACGGGCCCATCCATCTGGCCCATCAAGACTCACTCTCATTTCATCAGTCCATAAAACCTTAGAAAAACCAGTCTTGAGATATTTCTTGGCCCAGTCTTGACGTTTCAGCTTGTGTGTCTTGTTCAGTGGTGGTCGTCTTTCAGCCTTTCTTACCTTGGCCATGTCTCTGAGTATTGCACACCTTGTGCTTTTGGGCACTCCAGTGATGTTGCAGCTCTGAAATATGGCCAAACTGGTGGCAAGTGGCATCTTGGCAGCTGCACGCTTGACTTTTCTCAGTCCATGGGCAGTTATTTTGCGCCTTGGTTTTTCCACACGCTTCTTGCGACCCTGTTGACTATTTTGAATGAAACGCTTGATTGTTCGATGATCACGCTTCAGAAGCTTTGCAATTTTGAGACTGCTGCATCCCTCTGCAAGATATCTCACTATTTTTGACTTTTCTGAGCCTGTCAAGTCCTTCTTTTGACCCATTTTGCCAAAGGAAAGGATGTTGCCTAATAATTATGCACACCTGATATAGGGTGTTGATGTCATTAGACCACACCCCTTCTCATTACAGAGATGCACATCACCTAATATGCTTAGTTGGTAGTAGGCTTTCAAGCCTATACAGCTTGGAGTAAGACAACATGCATGAAGAGGATGATGTGGACAAAATACTCATTTGCCTAATAATTCTGCACTCCCTGTACAGCGCCAAATCACAACAACAGTCACCTAAAGACACTTTATGTTGCTGGGTAAAAACACAACAATAATACAAAGAAAACCCCAACAATTTAAGTACCCCATATGAGCTAACATTTAGTGTGAGTGGGAAGGAAAAACTCCATTTGAAGAGGTAGAAACATCTGGCAGAAACAGGCTCAAGGAGAGACAGCCATCTACTGTGACTGGCTGAGGTTGATGAAAAGGAGACAGGACAACATATACACTGGGCAAGAGATACATACTAACTAATGATTAAATGCAGAGAGGTGTATAAACACAGAACGAGCAAAGAAGGAAAAAATTCATACATGATGGGAAGCCCGCAAGAGCCTAGGCTTATTGCAGCACAAATAAGGGAAGATTCAGGGGCACCTGATCCACTATAACTGTATTATTTGTCAAAACTGAGGGTTTTAATGCTAATCTCAAAAGCAGAGACGGGTGTTTGTCTTCTGAATTAATTTAGAATAGAATAGAATTCAACTTTATTGTCATTGCACATGTCACAGGTACAAGGCAAGAAAATGCAGTTTGCATCCATCCAGAAGTGCTTTAGCCATGATATAGATATATTAGAATTTATATTAGCAATAATATAGGTATGTAAGTATATTACAGAAATGGGTCTATTATGGTATGTTACAATGTACACGGTATGAAGGTATGTTATGAATATGCTATAACTTTAAGTATAGTTACAGGCTGTAGTGAGTACAAGCTATGTACAGGCTATGAACAGGATATAAATATAAAAAACTATACAGAATATGAAATAAAAAAAACTATACAGAATATGAGATATACAGCTATACAGAAATGTGAACTATGCAGGTTATAAACAGTTGTAGAATTAAAAATGATCGTATTGTACAGAATGATGTGAGCTGCATCCACAGAAGAGAGGCCTAAGAGATGAAGACTCTGATTACCGTTCAACCTTAAACTTCTATAGGAACCACAAGTACACATAATATTCCAAAATTAAAATCTGGATTTCAGAGCGAGTCAGTGAAGAAAAGCAAATATGCTGTCTCTTTATAGTCCCTGTCATGACTCTCTCAGCAGCACTTTTGATCCATCAATATTAAACAATTATTGATGCAGCAGATTGAGATGAAACCTGGCCCAGAGGTACAGTAGGTGTCCCAGAGAAGGAATCTGTTGAAAGTTGGACCTCAACTATTCTGGATGATTTTTAATGAATTTTTGAAATTTCCATAATTCTATTGTATTGGCTGTATTGCGTTGAATATAAGTTTCTTGTAATTTCTGAGTAATATTACAGTAGATCTAGATGAAACTTGGCACACAGGTGCAGTAGGTGTCCCAGAGAAGGAATCTGTTGAAAGTTGGACCTCAACTACTCAGGATGATTTTAAATGAATTTTTGAAAATTGACATAATTGTAGTGTATTGGCTGATTGCGTTGAATATAAGTTTCCTTTAATTTCTGAGGACTTTTACAGTACATCTGGATGAAACTTGGCACACAGGTACAGTAGGTGTCCCAGAGAAGGAATCTGTTGAAAGTTGGACCTCAACTACTCAGGATGATTTTTAATGAATTTTGCAAAATTGACATAATTCTATTGTATTGGCTGTATTGAATGGCATATAAATGTCCTTTAATTTCTGAGGAATTTTACAGTAAATCTGGATGAAACTTGGCACACAGGTGCAGTAGGTGTCCCAGAGGAGGGATGTGTTGAAAGTTGGACATCAACTACTCAGGATGATTTTTAATGAATTTCTGAAAATTGACATAATTGTAGTGTATTGGCTGATTGCGTTGAATATAAGTTTCCTTTAATTTCTGAGGAATTTTACAGTAAAACTGGCTGAAACTTGGCACACAGGTGCAGTAGGTGTCCCAGAGAAGGAATCTGTTGAAAGTTGGACCTCAACTACTCAGGATGATTTTTAATGAATTTTTGAAAATTGACATAATTCTATTGTATTGGCTGTATTGCAACACGTTCTCACTCCCAAAGCGTAACATTTTACGCTAGGTGACAAATCGTCACCATATTACGTTTTCGGCTACCCACCACGTTCCTAAATGACGACCTCGGAAAAAGAGGAAATATGAGAACCGTCTGGACTGAACCTACACATGTTCGCTCTTTTTCTTCAAATCGCTTAGAAACACGCTATTTAACATCATTAAAGTCCTGGTTACGGAATTCTACAGTAAATCTGGATGAAACTTGGCACACAGGTACAGTAGGTGTCCCAGAGGAGGAATCTGTTGAAAGTTGGACCTCAACTACTCAGGATGATTTTTAATGAATTTCTGACATTTCCATAATTGTATTGACTGTATTGGGCTGTTTCATTGTAATTTGTGTGCGCGCATGCGTGTGCGACTGCACGTGTGCACGGGTATAGGCTTTCAATCGGCACATAAAGCGAAAACGCGCTACCGTAAAGACTGGTGTAAAAGCGCAAGAAATTTATGCGGCGGATAAGAGGCGGCTGGCTTGACCGCGGCTCACAAATGACGGCTCACTTTACCGCGGTCCACAGTGATCCTGTGATTTATGGACGTGCAGCTGAGTTTGAGCCCAGACACGGCTAGTGACGTCAGACTTAAAGACCGGATAAAGATTGATATGGACATATCTATAACTTACGGGAATGAAAATGTCTGGAGCACACCAACAGATATTTGGAGATGGAAGAGAACTGGATATCAGCTCATCTCACAACTGCTATCCAGACTAGACGCATTCTTTTGGTAACATCCGATACATGAGCTGCCTCATGTTGCTTCCAGGTGGGGAAAGAATGAAAAGATAAACCCTTTTCAACCTTATTCCCTTGCCGGTCGTGCGATCTAACTTTACAACCGACCGCACAGCAAGTACGAACCATAGCTGGTGTTATCCGTGTACTTTCGCTCTTTCGCTAGCGCTTTGTTCGGCCCAGAAATGTGGCGCCTCAACCAAAAATCCTGGCCACGCCCCCTCTCGTGACATCACGCTTGTGTCACTTCCGGTATTTCAGACAATCCCTTTCCGTCAAGGATTTTTAATTTGTTGTGGGGTTTTTGTAATTTGTTGTGGGGTTTTTATATTTTGTTGTGGGGTTTTTGTATTTTGTTGCGGTTTTTTAATTTGTTGCAATTTGCACTTCCCAGCCACCGTATTAGGGACTAGAAAAGAGCTATACAAATGCAGGCCATTTACCATTTACCATCTTAATATCAAAAATGTTCTATTACATTCTTTATGCAGAGTGTATTTAGTTACTTTGTTACCTGCCGGACCAGTGGTTGGCCACCTGGACTGTTTTGCCACCTTTCTGACATAGAAAGGCGGTTCATCCTCAAAAACCCTCCAATATCGTTGAATTACAACACTACACAGTGCTGTAAAAGACTCATTGCCAGCAAACAGGGCTGGACTGGGACAAAAACATCGGCCCGGGCATTTTGACTAGAGACTGGCCCACCAGGTATAGGACAAACCATAAAGCCTTTGAATGAAAACAAACTCTCTCTATATATACGCTGTCTTGTTGGTATATATATATTTCTTAAACCTACACCATCCTCCCTATTCTGGTATTCTAAACAGTACTTGGCCAAAACCCAAAGACTGCTTGGTCCAGTTAACCTTCTGAACTATCTACAACACATGGTGGAAACCTGAAATTAAGACAGAGAAGACTAGAGGTGAGACATGATCATTACTGAATATTAAAAATAATAAATGACAGATTTAGATATATTTTCATAAACCATTCATTTGCCACATCAATAAACAGCATGGTAGGGCAAATATTTTTTCTAACATGGCAACCTTTAAAAAGTGAAAGGAGATAGAAAGACAGGTGAGAAAGAATAAAACTTAACTGACTTTTTGATGGCATTTTACACACAGTACTGGTACAGAATCTAGAAAATGTGGGAAAATACTGGCATCATGTACAGTACTTACTTCTGAAGAAATTATGATGGGACCCTGAAAAAAAATTACTACGTACAGTAATGGATTTCTATACATTTTACATCAGATAAAAACTTTGGTTGTAAGATCCAGATAGTTATTTATTAAAGCTAGACATTTCAAATGCGAATAAGAAAATAAAGTATTTCTTTGTGCCCCCCTCTCCTTGTTAATGCCCCACCTGCCCCCCTGGCAAAACTTTGCTAGATCCGCCCCTGCACAGTTACCAGCTGTCAGCTACAAAAGTATCCTGGTGTTCTCTAGCAAATCGAGACTATCTCTCCTGGGGATGGGTATCGAAACCTTGTTGAGAACCGGTTCCCATTGATTTAATTCCTTGGAATTGTTTGCCATTTTTGCAAACGATTCACTTATCGATTCCAGTCGCCCCGAATGACGTCACCACGTTGCATCATTTACCTGGCAGGAAAGCGGCTCAAACGCTCAAAAGTTTGGTTATACTTTATGAGAACGGATGACAACAGGGCAGCTTGCAATACTTGCAAAGTAGATATTTCATCGCGTGTTTTGACCTTAAATGAATGTCGTGTTTTTAAATCGCTCCGGACTCGTGAATCTCAACCCAGCAGCAGCGGTAACGTTTGCACGTCCTCTCCCGTTAATGCGGCAGGTAAATAATCAACTAACAGTGCATATTATGTTAGCGCGATCTGCCTTATTACAAAACCTGCCATTACTGTGCATTTAGGTGACCATGATGAGACAGACAGACAGAGTCTGGCTCAGATGCTGGCAGTTCTCGCTGCAGTCTACCGGTAGCGTCTCCTTTCAAGCCAGGATAGACGAATGTCACCAAGCAGTGACTAAGTTTGTGGTAAAAGGCTTGCACCCATTTGCCACAGCAGATGATTTTCAGTAAGTGAATGTGTTTAATTGTAGGCAGGGACATTACTGGATATTCTTGTGTAATTGCTACAGAAGAATATTTATTTTATTATTTTACATTTACAATTTTTTTCCTGGGGACCCTGTGATAGGGAGCTGAGTGTAAAAGCGAAGCTCTCAATTTACCGGTCGATCTACGTCCCTACCCTCACCTATGGCCATGAGCTGTGGGTAGTGACCGAAAGAACGAGATCGCGGATACAAGCAGCAGAAATGAGCTTCCTCCGAAGGGTGGCTGGCCTCTCCCTTAGAGATAGGGTGAGAAGTTCGGCCATCCGGGAGGGGCTCAGAGTAGAGCAGCTGCTGCTCCACATCGAAAGGAGCCAGCTGAGGTGGTTCGGGCATCTGACAAGGATGCCCCCTGGGCGCCTCCTGGGTGAGGTGTTCCAGGCATGTCCCACCGGGAGGAGGCCCCGGGGCAGACCCAGGACACGCTGGAGAGATTATATCTCTCGGCTGGCCTGGGAACGCCTTGGTGTTCCCCCGGACAAGCTGGAGGAGGTGGCTGGGGAGAGGGAGGTCTGGGCCTCTTTGCTTAGGCTGCTGCCCCCGCGACCCGGCCTCGGATAAAGCGGATGAAGATGGATGGATGGATGGATGGATGGACCCTGTGATACCCCATTGAAGAGCCGTAGGCTGGATCTCTTAAGATCTCACTGTTGGGTTTGTAAGGCCATGTTACTCCTACATTTCTGTCTTGTTCAAAGAGAAGATATAAAACAAAGTTCTGAGCTAATCGACCTTAGTGTTCTCCTTTTTTAAAAAGAATCGATAAAGAATCGAATCATTAAACAGAATCAAAAATGGAATCGGAATCGTGAAAATCTTATCAATACCCATCCCTAATCTCTCCACACCGTTACATATTCCATATCTACGGGGTACAACCCCCCTTGGTCGTGGCATGTGGATATTTCTTTAAGACAGTATGACTTGAGTATGAGTATTGAGTATATTAAGACTTGAGTATGCTGAACAGACTCCAGTAAAGCTGTAGACAATGGCTGACAGTACAATCATACCTTGAAAGCTTCTTTCTTCTTGTTGATGATCTCGCAGCTGATACTGGGCGTGGCCAACAGCAGAGCATCTCTCTTGACTTCAGGAAGGCCGCTCTCTAAGGCTTTGTGTAAGAGGGAGAAGTCATACTGGCGGAGCTGAAAGCTGGACACTAGCAGCATCCTCCAGCATCCTGCAGCCACACAGTCATAAAACTAACAGAGTTTAACTGTCCAACTGTGGCCTGAACTCTCCAACAACTGCATCACCATCATTAAATCCAGAAACTGGTCTCACTCACATAAATGATCTCATGTGACACTCACCTTGAATGCTGTCTTGTCTGATTTGCGAAAGAGTCTTCTCCACCTTAAACTCTCTCTGACTTCTTTCTTCAGCTCGTAAATCGTTGTCAATCTTTGAGCGAACAAACTAGAACTTCTTCTCCATCCTCTGAATCTCCTGAGCGAGTTTCACGTCATTTTCTCTGAAGCGAACGGCTGAGATGATGATTAAGAAGTCAAACTTCTCAAATCCAACAAGCTCCAGGTACTCATCAGCTGGAAACTTGGTGGTGCCGATTCCAGGGAGATCCCAAAAAGTAACATTGGGATAGTTTGGATGGGGGTACGGTGCGACCTCTGAGGTGGTTTCTGTAACACCAGTAGGAGCAGCTCCCTCGTCACCATCGGACAGGTCTCTGAGAGCGTTAACAAAGGTGGATTTCCCAGAGCCAGATTCTCCTGTGATGGCGATATTTAGTTGGGTGTTGTTGTCCTGTAGTGACTCCATGATCTTTCCAACATCTGATGGTCTGTCGGTGTGTTGCAGAGCTTTCTTCATTTCTCTTGTAACTGATTCGCGCTCAGGCTGAAGACTCACGCTGGTCCCTGATGGCTGTAGAGAAGAAACTACCCGTGTTACATTTTTGTTTTCTACAAACAGTCTAATGTAAAGACTGAAGACTGTTTCAGTGAAACATGATTTAAACTTTGTGTTTTTCCTTATTTTATTAAAACTATAATTTCCAATCTCTGTTAATCACAATATTATTTCCTTTGATCTGACAGGTGATGTAAAATAGTTTTGTGGTCAGATTGTTTCGTATTTGTGTGTGGATTGAAGCACGCGCTTGTGAGTCCTCAACAGTTACACACAAATGATTGTACACATCGTACCTATTTGAGACAAACACGACATGTTCAGAGTAAGAACAGGTGAGATGATATCACAGTCTGTGAGGCAGACCGTGTGGAGATGAGAGAGGAGGCACAGACACACGGCGATGAGGTGGGTATTAACAAAAGGCGAGTCTTTACGTTGGCTAAACAGAAATACTACAAAGCAACAACGACGAGGGGGACGGAAAAGCTAAACTAAAGAACATGAGGAAAATATAAAACATTACAAAAGCCTGAAACTAGGAACACAGAACCTGAGACATGGAAACATCGACAGAGGAAAGCAGAGGATGAAGAACAGATGAACCAGCAATAAACAAAGTAGACATAGGGCCACAGAGAAGCAAAACTCAATACACTGAACGCAGGACAGGGACTATCACAATAAAACAGGAAGCATGAGACTTTCAGCATGACACAGTCTAGACACTGAGACATGGAAACATGAGGCGAGGCACAGAGACAGAACAGAAACCAGGAACAATAAATATAATACAACAGAAAACCATCATTCAAAGAGTAAAACGTAAACTGACCGAGGACCGTCACAGTAGATTCTGCAGACAGAACTTGGAAAGTTGATGGAGGTTTACCTGCGTGCTGTGCTGATGAGAAGTACTGCATGCAGCAGTGAGTCTGATGGTGGAGGTCAGTCTGTTATAGAGCTTTAGAGTGAACTCTGTTCCTACCTGTACATGTGACCTGTAGCTCCGCCCCCTGAAAACAGCTCACGATGATCTTTGGTCGTCTCTGTAGCTGTCAGCGGTTCTAAAATGATCACTGTTCTAAAACAAACATACAAACATACTGCAAACATGATCCTGCAGGGCCTGAAACACTGAAAGTGACCTGTTAGATGCTGATGGATGAGCAGCAGCTACAGGTGGAGCACAAAGAGCTGCAGAGTGACGCTGCTCATGTCAAACAGCAGAGGCCTCCTCCTGTGCTCTTCATTCCTCAGTACAACTTTGTTCACTTTCTGATGAAGAGCAGCTTCATCACAAAGTGAACAAAGTTGGAACTTTTGTGTTAGACTTGAGTTAGACACTGAATTTATTCTTTACCAACATAAAGGTATAGACCAGCATGCTGCACTCAGCCAATGATTAACAATTAATAACTGCAGTAAAACCAGGTTTTACAGCCATCTGTGTAAAGGCCATTTAGATACTTATCATAGCTTGTAGTGTGTCAGACCAACATCTATATGACAGCTGTATCACAGACAAACAGCACCACAAGCAGGGCAGAAGCATATTTACACAGAGCACCCAACAACGCTGCTCAACAACGCTGAGTGCAGGGAGTTTGAGTAAATAGGAATGACTTGTCCATAAATAAGTCACGTCCACTCTGAGGCTGGAGGATACAGAGTGTCTCCTCCGTCTATCGCTGACCAACAAGGACACATTTAATGACATTTACATTTGATTCAGTTTGATTTCACGAGCTGAGACCACATCCTCGTTTAGATTTGACCGTGACTGATAGAGAAACAGGAATTGAGAAAACAATTTGGGGAAGGCCATCACTCCTCATGGCCAGGCAGGTGTCAGTTCAGACCTGTTGTTTACCTGCCAGACAATCACCTGATCTTCCTCAGCTTTGCTGCAACATCTTCCTCCTTCTACTGGATTCTGCTTCGTTACCTCTTTGTGTTACTACAGAGTCGATATTCGGGTGCACAGCATTGCCGTTTTAACCCAACTTCGTGTGGTTGTGGTTACACCTGTTCAGGCATGTGAAGATTATATGTCACACTGATCAATTTTTACTGTACTCTTGACGTTATGGTGGCAAGATTATATTTAGTACAAATTCAATAGCAGTGGCCACGATAATTACATCCAGCTGTATTAAGAACATTGGTGTAACTTTGTGCTGCACATTTGGGGGGGGGGGGGGGGGGGGGTGTCAAGATCTCTGTCTAAATAATTAAGTAAATTTGGGTAAATTCCCAGATGATTAAACATGCAACTATTTTGCTGGTAATACCTGAAATGAGTAAAGAAGATCAACAGCCTAATTATGCGAGATAATTCATTATTTTATTGGGGGAGTTATATTGGTTGGGTCTGATTATTGGGGGGGTCATAACCCCCCGTAACCCCTCTGGAATGAGTTAAAGGACTGTTCCACTGTTTAATTAAACAGTTTTGCCATCATGTGCTATTTAAGGTCTACAGTGGCCTCTTGTGGACATTTTGAGTTATTGCTGGTGCCAACAAATTGACGCTGGTGTGACTGTTTCTGTAATGATCTATGACTCCGTTGACTCCATTCAACTATCTCTGCACTGAATTAAGACTGGAAAGAACTTGGATGTAACCAGTGCTTCTGTGGGACTTTATTAAAGACAATTCAACTCCTGAACTGCCCAGTTAGACCAGACCTGCTTACCCCAGTACTCCAGCATGTTGGTGCTGTCACACACATTATGTACTTGGTCTTAATGTCTCATTTCTGCAGAGACTCTCTGACAGCATGTTGTGCTGTTCACCACTGTCTGCATCAAAAAACCTCCTGAAGGCCCCACAGCTGCACTGACGGCAGCAGAGGAAGCACACAGTGACTGCAGCATCAGTGGCCCTCTCTTCCACAGCAACCTACAAAGACTTTATGATCATCATGCCTCCTGATGATGTTCAGGAAGTGCTTTTAAAAAGTTCTGGATCTGAACACCTCAGTGCAGTGATCAGTGTATCAGAGGCCTCAGCATCATTCTCTCTGATCAGCCCAGAAACAACAGAGTCAATCCCAGTTTTGAAATCCATCCATCTTCCGGGAATCTGTACACTCAAGTTTCAGCTGATGAGTACCTGCTGAAAAAGTCTTTTGTGTCTCAGAGACGACAGCGATGTCAGTCCTGAGGTAAGAATGAGAGAGTTCAGTACAAAATCAGAGAGGTGCGTTCAAGGTGAGCTTCTCATCTGTTCACTTGTATCTGTGTGTGATCAATATTTGGACTTAAGTGTAAAAATATTCACACTTAAGTTTAAATGTCTTCAATATAATATCTATTTATATATAATCGACCATTAAAAAGCATCTCTTGTATAACAGGTGCAGGTCGTGGACTCCTGCATTGAGTTTATTTCAGCCCCAGAGGTTGGCACTCCGACTCTGTATGGGCTCATGCTGCTGCTGTGGAGGTCAGAGTGTGCGACACGAGGAAGCTGATGGCTTCACACTCAGTCATGAACTGTCCAAAGAGAGTTTCTTTGGCTCTCAGAGCAGGCGGACGCATCTTTCCCCTCTCTCTCCCTTATCGTCCCTGCTGCTGCTTCTATGTGTTCGTCTAGTCTCGTCTAACTCTAACCCTCAAAGAGTTTCTCAGTCTTGTTCTTTAAAACCTAAAGAATTATGGATTTGATCAACTGGTCCCGTAACGGAATTGACAGCTTCCTGGGCTTGGGAGAGCCCGATTGTCCTGCGGAGACATTTGCTGCCGGATACTCGATGCTCGGTTGGGTCGTGTGTCTGGTGACACTCTCGATGGAAGACATTGAACGACATCTACCAATTTGGAACCACAATAACAGAGTTCTGGCTGAACGGAGCTGGCTCAGACCCGGCTTATCGAAGAACAAGCAGCGGCTACAGCTGTTTGAAATCCCACAAGGCTGCCCGACATGATAGACGATTGGCTGTGAGTACTCAGACTGTGTTTTGAACGCCATATGGATACGATTGAGATATTGAGATAACTGGTGACCAGTGACGAACATTAGGCCAACTGTGGAAATTGGATGCAGTTGTTCGCACTAAACCCAAACATTCACCATCTTCACTCATGCAGCTATCCCACTGGCGCCAGCTGAAGGCCTGCCAAGGTGGAAGCTGATTGGAACAACAAACTTTCATATTTTTTAATTAGCATTAAAAGTTGCACTTCCTGTAGCATCCACCGGAGGCTCCAGCAGTGAGTCAGTCCCACAGTTTAAACTTCACAGCAGAAAGAAACACGTTCAGTCTGATTTAAAAAAGAAAAACCTGATTTGGTCTCTGTAGATAATTTCTACCTTTATGACACATGTTTGTTTATTTTTTTAAAGTCATCTGTTTAAAGTTCAACTTTATTGTAAAGTTTCAAACATATAAAAATTACAGTTGGTGATGGTGCCTACTTCCATCTTTTATATACAGTCTATGATAGGCGCGCAGAGAGAGAATAACAATAAAATATGATTTTATTTGAACTGTTAAAGTCTGAGGTGCAGTCTTGTGTTTTCCTTTTGGGGATCTCTTATTGGTTCACCTTTCTTCTACCTGATTGCGCGCACCCGGTGTGGGCACGTCCGTGCGCTCGCGGTAACCCGCTCTGCAGGTTCGCCCGGAGAGTCAGTGCCTGAGTGCTCCTGCAGCGAGCAGCTGTGCTCCTGCTCACACAGCGGACACCATGAGTAAGTCCAGCACGCTCAAAGTCCGGAAACTATTCAGCCTCAAATCACCGGAGAAGGAGAAGAAGGAGCTGAAGAGGTCGGGGTCCCTCAAAGATGTAGTGGGTGCAGGGACCAACCCCGCGGACATCCCGGGGGGGCTACCCTGGAGCCCCGGCTCTCTCAGCCCGGGAGACAACCCGACTCTACCCGGGGACTCTTCACTCAATTCCCCGAAAGAAAAGAAGAAACGGCGGCTGCTGCCGTTCAAGCTGAAACGGAAGAAATCCAAAGACAAAGACCGAGGAGGAGGAGGAGGAGAGGTGTTCTTCCCTGACACCGATGAGCTGGAGAGCTTCAGCAGCTACAAGTAAGCCAGAAACTTTCTCTGAAATTATTCTGAGCGTTCAGAGTTGAGCTGTAAGCGGAGGTCACACAGTCCGCAGTGATGCAGCTTTGAACGCGCGCTGATGCAGGTCACAGTGCCAGACAGTGTTCTGTTTAGCCCACATGTGGCACACACGGGAGCTCCTTACCCGGGTTAGATTTGCACTGTCCCACATCCATGTTTGTTTTTGTTTTTCGTTATTTCACAGATTCACGTGTTTATATTATGATCATGTTTGTGCTTTCCAAAATAACAGACATGTCTCTGTCCCACATCTGCATCTTTGGACACATTTGGGTCAAACGTAGTGGAGATTAGGCCAAAGTATGTCTGTTATCTGGCATCTGTCTCTTTAATGTTTTTAGATTTGCTCACATTTAGACTAATTTAATCTATTTGAAGATTTAATTGTGATCCAAGGCATCAGGGCAGCCTGTTGGTAAGCAGCCTGTACTGTAAGTAATGCTTGAATATATTGATCTTCTGTATATCGATCTAAAATCTAAATAAGACCCCCCGTGCCTGGCTTTGGCCCCTCACTGTCCCAGGACCTCGCTGTTGGTAGTTACAGCTCTGTGTTTGAGGAAGCGAGGGAGCTGCTGAAGTGAGCGTCTCAGAGTGGCTGTTTACCGCCTCTGGCGCTTTTTTGAAATCAGAACGCAGCAGCTCTGAGCTGAGCTAGTTTAGTCATGCACGGCTTTGTGTGCATCACCAGAAAAATGTCGAGGGAGTTAAACAGGCACCGCAGGAGAAAGGTGGAGGTTGTGTTGTAGAAATATGCAGATTTAATGGTTAACTGGACACACGAGGTCTTCTCTGTGTGGGACCGTGATGAGTGACTGACCTGTGCCCTCAAATAACTCATTCAAACTCAAACTCTTCAGGTCAAGGTGGGCCTGGGGTGGTACTGACCCCCTTGTACTCCAGCACTCAGTGGAATAAAACTGATTTTGCTTCATTAGCTAACATTTACGGAGCAGCCACGTTTCCTAATGCATGTTTATGGAGTTATTATAACACGGACCTTTGTCTGAGAGGATGGTAGTGAATCTGTGGCACCCTGCTGGTCTAGTTCTTGCTCGCCTTGAGGAGCTCTACGAGCAGTTATCCCCTCTGAGTCACTGCTCCCGGTTAAATTAGAGTTTCAAAGAGAAACCACTCGACCTCAAGTGGTTACGATGACTTTCCAGCTCTTTATTTAACCCGGATATTTCTGTTCTCTGTCTTTTCTCTTAAGCACGCTGATGGTTGGAGCTCTGAGTCAGTTGTTGTTGTTGCACATTGTCAGGTTACCTGCAGCATGTTTGTTGTGAGACAGTAATTAGAAAACATTAAAAACCTGCCGTGCAGGGCGTGACACGTTTACCTGTGAAGTCCAAATATAGATGGTGCTCGCC
This sequence comes from Maylandia zebra, assembly GCF_041146795.1. Taxonomy (NCBI): domain Eukaryota; kingdom Metazoa; phylum Chordata; class Actinopteri; order Cichliformes; family Cichlidae; genus Maylandia; species Maylandia zebra. The sequence goes on from NC_135185.1 coordinate 10,463,251, forward strand.
ACATTGTCTAAAAAAGTACTGAGTCACTGAGTAACGAGACGAACTGAATAAAGCTTCATCCTGATCGTTGTTATGATGTAAACTAAATCAGGCTGTTCGTGATGCTGAGTGTTTGGTTGGATGATCAGTAGGATCTGATTGTTCACCATCAGGAGCTGAAGTGTTAACGAAGCCTGTTTTTGTCTCTGTAGATAATCTCAGGCGATTTGTTTTATAAGTCACCTGTTTAACTTGGAATAAGACTTGGGGGCGTGGCCACATTATCTGATCAATAACATGGCAGCTGTGCTAACAGACCTGAGCTCCAGTTTGTCTCCAACAGTCTCCATAACCACACTGATGTGATAAAGATGAGCACCATCCTCTTCGTCAGACCTGGGTATGGTGCAGCATCCGGCCCTCGGGCTCCGTGTGAGGTTAAAGTGAAATTAAGGTTCAAACATAATCCAAACCACGCAGCATATTAATGACTGACCTCGTGCTATGATGGATCCTCTCAGACGTTCTCTTGGCTGAAGTTTGGTTTGTTTTCATTGTCTTCTTCCTGTCATGTGACGGCGTTTGTCTCGTGTTGTCAGGGACATGAAGTTCAACCCCGTCCTCTGTCTGCCCTGTTCTCATGTGCTTATAGCTCTGTGGCTGATAACAACTTTGCACATTATTGTGACTCAGGTTTTCTTTCTAGTTCATTTTGAATGTTTATATCATCTTTACATGGAAACTATCAAACATCCTGCGAATCTCATAATCCTCTACCATGCATGTCTAACATCTGGAGAACAGAAACACTGATCGTTTTATTAGAGCTGATAGAATCTGGATCATTTTTAACTCAAACTTTGGCCTTTGGGAGCTGAATGTACTTGGACCCGGATATAATAATGAAGTAATTCCCCTGCCTTTAAATGAAGCCTGCACACCTGTCTCACAGGTGGATTCTGAAGAAGAGGGACAGACTTTGGTATTTTTCCTCTCGACACTAAAGCTTTCCGAGTTCCTCGTGTTTCTCTCTGACTCTGAACAGGCTGCGACTTCCTGCTTCCTCCAACCAACATGAAAGTTTCAAAGTGCTGCTCTGGTTACAGATTCCAGCAGGAATTCATCAGCACTCGGATACAGGTCTCATCTGTCATCATAAACATACCAGGGTCTGCACGGTGGTCTCACTGCAAGGCAATCTATCACTGACAGCTTCACATTGTTTCTGTAACAGGTGAAGAGTGCAGGTCACGTTTAGACGAAGGCTTCAGGTGTGGATGTCACGGCAATCCTTCACCCGGCTTTCCTCTCGGACTGATTCAGGGATTATATTTTATCCTCACATGCAGACATGATTCACGAGTGACCTGCATGTTTCCTCCTCATACATTCGTCTCATGTCTGTTTTGGGATGAGTTTTGAGGATCCACGAGGATCCAAAATCAGGAGAGGTTATTCAGGAAAAACAGCCACAGCACATCTAAGTTATTCCTCTGCTTCTGTCGTGTTTACATCAGAGGATAAAAATGCATCTATCCTAAAACCTGCAGCTGTGTACCTGCCGCAGTCACCACGATGTCTGTAGAGAGATTACACAGTCCTTAAGAATCGTAAACATCTCAGCTTATCACTTCCTTTCATCATGGCGGCGTTTTTGTGACAGCAGCAGAGCAGTGACATGATGACATGAAGCACCAGAGTCACACGCCGGCCTCTTCTCTGCTCTGTTTCGATGTCGCATTGATGCTGAAACCTCTGTAGGACAGATATGCATCACTGCAGTTATCCTGCTGATTCAGTCAGAAAGCTCCACCAGGTGTCTGTGAGAACTGATCTGTTCATTTCAGTTCTATGTTGGTTTACTGTGCCATACAATAGATGGACTGACTGTGAAGATCACCGATGTTGGCGTCTTGTCACTCTGGATGTGACAAATCGGCGTATCTGGCTGTGAAACTGGACACGCCTCCTTTTTGAAACAAAGCATAACCAAAACTTACTAAATGGATTCGACGTGCGGAGGCGTTTCAAACCTGCCAGACAGAAAATGTTCTCAGTCGTTTCTACAAACCAGAGAAAACCAGGGAGAAAAAGACTCTCCAAACACACTGAAAGCAGATGAGTTCTGATGGAGTCAGAAAAGCAAAGTTTAAGTTGAGTTTGATGTTTCCTTAAATATAAAAGAACAGTTTTGAAGGAATAAACCTTCTTTTATCTTTGCAGATATAAAAAGACGAGATCTAGATCCTGGAAAAGCATCAGGAATCAGAAAGAACTGAGCCTATAAACAGAATCAACAGTCGCTGAGTTATCTCTAAAGTCTTCTCTGTACATTTGTCTGTGTGGAGTTTCATGCTCGCAGCGTCCTGAGGCGATCTGATCGTGCAGACTGGATGAAGGCGTCACGCCCTTCAGCGGGAGCCGCTCGCACTGAGCGCACAGCTTGATGTGAGGGCGTGGAGGTTTGACGCCAGCGTGAGCGAGCCCTGTGGTCTCAGTGCAGGATTTAACAAGTAAACCAGGCCGATGCACACACTCGTAGCTGCTTGTAGATCGAGGTGAATTTTTGTGACTCATCAGTTTGTGTAGTTTTGTAATGACGACTAATCTTTCTGGGAAACGAGTTTGTTTTTTCTGTGTTTAATTCATCGTCACTGAGATGATTCTGATGTTTGTTGTTGTTTCTGAGGATAAAGATGCTTCTCATAAATCTGATCGATTTACTGGGACTAAAGATCTTTATCAAACATGACTGAGTCACCACCTCATGACTCGTGCACAGCAGGGATGTGCTCGGAGAGCTGACTACATCTTTAAATGCTGCTTTGTTTGCTCGTTGGCACCAGAAATACTCGGCTGAGTGTTTTACTGTTATTTCATTGATGTACATCAGCAGATTTGACATTAACAGCCAAGATAACCTGTGATGTAAGAAAATAAAGAGTGGTTGTGTGTCGGCTTTGTCAGAATAAACTGGAACATCGCAAAGAAACCAGAGCTGCTGCTAAGGTTAGCCTGATTCTGCAGGCTCGTGTGCGTGTTTGCAACGTCATACATGACACATGTTACAGAAACATTTACAACGATTGATGAAGAACTGATTAAAATTCCTAAATACTTTATGAAACACACAAATATTTAAAGTTTGCTAAATTTTAATGTTTCCTGAGAATTTTGTCTTTTAGTTTGATCAAAAAGTCATTTTTTTCTCTCTCATTTAAACAAATGAGCGTCCCTGCGTTCAGAGTTTAACACGCTGCAGCCAAATCTTTTGTTTTAAAGTTGGAAAATCAGAAGTTTGAGGTCAGTGTTTCCTTATTCTTGTTGATTTGCTGCATTTCTAGTTTGGATTTAGTTTTTCTCTCTACACATGGCACGGTCTGTTCACTGTCACTTCCTGCTCCTTCTTTTGCTGTTATTTTTCAGACTGACTGGAAGAGAGAAAATCGTAGGTCCATAGATTCCCTGCAGAGGTATCGATTAAGCTTAAAGGCTGTAATGTGTGTTTTTTTTTTTGTTTTTTTTTCTAGAGGAAGGTAATCCAGATTAGAAACGTCAGACTATAATTCTGACTTGTAGTAAAACCATCTGAACCTCAGATTTTACGATGTGTAAACCCTCAGGTGTACCCGAGAGAGGTGAGAGCGTGATTTGTGGATTAGTCAGTACATCTCGGTTCTGAGTTTTAAGTTTCACAAAATTGCTGTATCAGCAGATAGTGTTAGGCCACACCCCCAGCGAACACAGAAACTAAAACCGCTGCTGTGGACGCAGGGTTACTCACCTCAAAGAATCAGTTTGGGGTGAAGTCTGATTAGTTTCTCATCTTTTTTTCTTCAGTGATGTTAGAAATAGTTTCATGCTGTTGTCGTCCTTCATCCAAGGACGACAACAGCATTGGGTCAGTGCAGTACAGCGGTCGTGGTAGCAGCTGTGCTGAAGGCCGCAGCGAGCACTCGATCAGTGTGCAGATGATCGTTGGTGGTTCCCTGGAAACGAATCTGTCAGACTTCTGAAGAGTTTGCTGGTTGTGAGTGAATCATGTGAAAGGCTTTTGGATGTGTTCCCATCACATGTACTGCAGTCATGTCTCTTCAGGTTTTATCGATAGTGATAATAAATCACATATTTGCTGAGAGGGGATTTCTATCTGCTTTGAATATTAAAATTCTCACTTTGGATGAGAAAATATTTCCTCTAAAGGAGGAAGAATCAAGAGCTCACAGGTGATCAGTCGATGCTGTCAGAGGCTAAATCAGGGACTTTTTTTTTTCTTTCTAGTAAGGTCAGAGGTCACAGACGAGTGAAGCTTGAACCGTCTCTCCAGCTGAAAAGCGTCTACATGGTTGAATTTTCAGCCCTTTTCAATTATTGTACCATAATTCAGACTCCAGCATTTGCATGTTTTTCTTATACTGCATTTTATTACCTCCGACTTAATTTGACTGAAGCAAATCTTAAAGTGGGGAAAAAGTTCATAAAGCTCTAAATTATCACTCATAAATAAATATGCAGTCCTGTACCCAAACAGAGCAGGGCGATATGACAGAAATAGTTTTCACGATATACATTTGAAAATTTGCAATAACAATATAACTGATGATGTAATTGACACAAGACAAAATACTTTACAACTCCACAACTTTATTAGTGCAAAAAACCCCATCAATGTATTTTCACTTAAACAAGCAGCTGTTTTTTATGTGCATTAAAGTTATATAAAAATTTAACAGTGCAAATGCAAATTCGTTGCTGACAGTTTAACCAAAAGGCATTTCCAGTGGAAACTGGCCGACATATCCTCAGCATAACCATGTATAATATCCACAACACTTAAAAAGAGGTTATACACACACAATACGGTAATATTATGTTGAAGCACAGTACGTATCACTCCGCGAGGGTCCTGCCTACGATAGCCGTAATGCTCCGACAATCCATCAAGCGGTGCGGCTTCGTAGCTTAGCAAAGTCGTACTAAAACATTTGACAGATTTTCGAGCGCCGTGTACATAAAATAGTTTTGAGGTCAGTAAACACAACCAGAGTTCATACATAAGGCACACGGGATTATAAGGGCACTTTCGATTTTCAGAAAAATCAAAGGATTGATTTTATGTGTGCCGTATTTTCCAAACAACACGGTAATAACGTCGGCCCGCTAGCATGCTCTACCAAAAATAGTGCTTTGTTGTGTATCTGACGGACGAAAGCTAAACCAGTTCCACACCACTGAAGTTGCAGCATTTTTACAAACCAGTTCTGGTTCATCGTTTCATTCAACGATCCGCTTTCACCCTTCTCATTCTCCGTCGCCGCCATGCTTTTTCCGCCATGTGTGTATGAAAACAAAGGCACTGCGCATGTGCGTTTTACCCATATTCTATCACAATATCTCATTTTCTTATCGTTGCCCAACATTAAACCGGTGTTACTGTGAACAGCAGGATATGGCCCAGCACTAGTCCAAATATCCAGAATATTCCTGTTATTCCTATTGACTGTCTGTCAACACTGATATTTCTGCTCTGTATTAAACCACATTTACACTAACAGTAAACTACAGTACAGTAACTTACAGGTTTTTGTCTCGTGTATTCGGCTACAGTTGAACCTTTTCAGGCTTCTCCCTTCTGTGAACTTTTAATAGGTTTTTGTTTTGTTACTGGACATTTATCGTACCAACTTAATTTTGGGTTCATTTTTAAATGAGACAAGTTGAATAAATAAAATCTGATTAAATCTCACGTTTTTTTAAAGTTTCTATTTGGTCATTATTCTGTGCAAAAAGTTAAAAAACAGAAAAGAAAACAAGATTTGGAGGCTCAGACCTGAGTTTCAGCTCGCAGCTGAATGCATGCAGCACACCTGTCCACACCTGTTCATTCATATAACACTGACGAGACACAGCAGGAAACACTCTGTCACTGCGACTGGTGCACAACAATCTGTTCACATTATAAAATGTTTATATTGATTTAGATTGCATGGTTAAATGCTGCTTGTATTCTGAAGCATCAATGGTAGAACTGACTTATATGTGATGTTAGACAGTATTGATTGGAGCCATCAGTAAATGATGTAATGACACGTGGATTTTTCTGCAGTCATCTCTACAGTTGTTGTCTTTTCGTAATGAACGTATTGATTTCTGCTTCCTTACATGCTGACTGAGCTAATCTTTGACCCAGTTCTGATAGTGCAGATTGATTGGGAGGAAGAGGGTGATGAGGCGATGACTCGGGTTAGCTGAAAACAAAAGAATCAGCTCGTATGTCGAGGACGTCGCTGCAGGGAGCAGGCAGTGAAACGTGGGGCCTGAAACAGGTTTTGAACGTTGAGTAATACGTCCTGTTTCTGCTCGTAGAAAGTCACCTCTGTCATGTTGTTCGGGCTTCTGAGGAGCTCCATAAAACATGATTTGTCTTGACATAAAACCACCTTCTTAACCACTTTTTGACGAGCCAATTAGGCGGATATTGTAACCTTTGTTCTGGCCTAATAATGCAGAAGGTTCTGAGAAACGTCTCTTGTCCTGCTGCCAAACTCTATTGTTCATGAGGGATATAGGATCTTTATTTTAACTGACACAGCTGAGAGGGAGGAACAGCCGTTTGATCCACATTACATGTTTTTACATGATAGAAGAAGAGCTCAGAGACACATTTATTGACTCTTTAATTCCTTTGCTTGAGTATCTTTTTGGCCACTGGTCTGCACAACAGGTGGAAACGTTTTATTACCAACCTCGATGGTAAAGAGCTGCCGTAGCGAATCTGCTCTACAAAGACTGAATTGGTTCACCAGCAGATTGAGAACTATTACATTTCCGGGGCTGTACTGAAATATTATCACACATTTGAGGTGCGGTCAGGAAAATGAAGGCTCATCTTCTTGTCCAGGTCGGCATGATGTTCTTGTTCTCTGCACGTTTTGTTCGATTTAAAGAGCGTGGCTGCAAACACAGTGGTTCTGCAGACGTCTGTGGTAAAATGACCCTCAGCTCTGACCTCTGAATAGTTTCCTGATCAGTTTTGGGCTCAGTCACTCATTTCTGGTCATATTAAAGAAAACATGAAGCCCGTTCCCTGAAGTTTGGTGATTCTGGCTTTCAGAAAAGACGATCACCCAGAGACCAGTGGGGAACCTCACGGTGGTGATGTCCACCTTTGACAGGATTACTTGCCACAACGATCAGCTTCTCCTGCATTTTGATGCTAAACCAAACGAGCGCCCACCTCACTCATTCTGGATGTTTGCGGGAAGCGATTTGATTGGTTAACGGTAGCGCTCGAGTGTTTGAGTGAAAGCTGACAGCTGTGGTGGCGTTTGAAAAGTCTGTCTTTTCTCAACTTTTCAAGAAAGCAAAGAAACAGAGCCACAACCACAGGAGTCGCCCCCTGCTGGACATTCAGAAGAATGCAACCCTGAGAAACTGCTATGTTGGCTTCTCTTTGTAGACACTTTTCGTTCCGACAGCTTTCAGTCTGTTTAAGCTTTTTCAGCTCTTCTGGTTGTTTCCACTGTGACTGCTCGTCTTAAACGTGTTAAACCTGAGAGCTGAATGCAGAACTACAGATCGCTGCCTTTTCCCTTGGAGGAGCATCTGTGGTTAAAAGTAAGAGCTCAAGTTTGTTTATTTTGCGTAAGCACTGACACAAAACCAGTTTTGTAAAGGATACTGGACGGGTCCTCCATGTCTCTGTTCAGTCGCTGTTTTGATTAGACTACATCACCACGCCTGTGTGCAACAAAACAACATTTTCTGGTATGCTGCAGATGATAATGGTTTAATGCAAGTGAAGAGGTGGAGGTGTGATAGACAGAAGAAGTCAGAATGAATTGTTCTCATCAAAGGGAGATGTGAGGCCATTGTTCTCCGACCATAAATATTTTCCTGTTGCTGTCAGCATGTTGGTGTTTTCACAGCTTTAGAGCTGGATGGCCAGAAACTGTGAAACGATAACTCGGTTAAAACTCAGTCAGTGGAAGTGTGATATCCTTGGAAGCAGGAAATGCACCTGAGCAGGTTCTTGTGATTGTGCATGATGATGCTGTCGAGGCCATTGAAGGAAAAGACTGTGTTAATATCATTTTCCATGTTTCACAGCTCGCTGAGCTCAGCAGCCTGTTAAAGAGTATATGCTACAATCCCTCACCTCGATACAGCATCTCTGGATCAGTCTAGTGAAGCTTATGAGACTAGTGGGATTTCTAAATATATTTATATACTGCAGTGCTCCTCGACTCAATCACAAAGTAATCTAGTATCCACAAGTTCAGTCATGTAGGAATTGCTAGCAGCTAATTCGGCGTGCTGTTATTGTTGATGGAACATGAACAGATTCAAGCTAAAAACATGCGACTGAACTTTCTGCCTCTACAGCAACACTTTTTGTTTACATCCTCCAAAATCTTCGGATTCTAGGAATCAGCACATTCCAGGTGGAAGTGCCCGTCTGACTGTAAATAAATCCAAATTACTGGATTTTGTGTGCATATTGTTGCAAAGTGCGCTGCTACATGACAAAACCAGCTCAGATTGTTACAAAGTCATCTGATAAGCTGGAAACACGCCTGCTGCCAAAGTTCCAGCTTCAATAATAACTGGAACAACAACAGCTGCAACTGGTAAATCTGGAAATGCATCTTCACCATCAACACAACCTGCTTCTGTGAACCAGCATCAGCTTCACACTCCTTTGTTCAAGGTGTTGATAATGTTATAATGGCTCGATAAACCAGGAGGATTATTGGTGTAAATGTAATATTGTGTGGAGGATGTTTAGGTTTGTAATGTGGGATGGAGTGGAAGCTTTGCTTTTATTTTCAGCGTGTGTCTGTGTTTGTGTACCTGCAGCCATTATTGTTGTTAACATGAGCGATTAGCCTCTGAGATTGGATTAGTCGAATACTGAAAACATTCATTGTTTGTGTGATTCTGGAGGATGGATTATTTTAAGGAGGCTGAATGATGCCGTGTGTGTTTTTGTCTCTTTCTGTCACAGCTTGTGTGTGCTGTGTGTTGAAAGCCTCTCAGGTTGGCTGAGTGTAACTCCAGCACAAACACAACATTGTTGCCCTGTTTTGTGTTGTGTGAAACTGGAGTAAATATGACCGTCCTCCGTCCTGTGACACATTTGCTGTTGGACTTGTGTGACCCCGTTCATGAACACAAAGGCTTAAGTGAAGCGTGCTCTCGTGCAGCACGCCCCAGGACTGTAAAAGAAGCTGTTTCCAGCACATTTGAGATCATATGTTACTAATGCACAAAATCTATGTCATGTTTGATTGAGAGGGCAGGATACACTCACAGGTACACAGGTACGCCTGTTTAACTACTTGTTTGCACAAATATCTAATCAGCCAGTCACATAGCAACAACTCAGTGCGTAGAGGCATGAAGGCATGGTGAAGATGACCTTTGACCTATTCGGTGAGCAGCAGTTCTGAGGAAAACCTTCCTTGTTGACGTCAGCAGTCAGATGAGAATGGGCAGACTGCTTTGAGCTGATAGGAAGGCAACAGGAACAGATAACCACTCGTTAACCACTCGCACAACACATCAAACATTATGGGCTGCAGCAGCAGACGACTGCACTGGGTACCACTGAGGGTATAACAAACCCAGACTGGGCGATGGAAGGTCTGAAAAATGTTGTGTGCTGAGTTTCTGTCTGCAGAAACGTTTGAATGGTAAAGTTTATATAAATGATGTGATGGATCCATCCTGCCTTGTTTCAATAGTTCAGGTTGCTGAAGGTTGTGCAATGATGTGGAGGATGATGGCTCAGTTTAATCTCTGCAGCCTAACTGAGTGTTGTTGCTGACCATGTCCATCCCTTTATAACCACAGTGTACCATCTGCTGATGGCTGTTTCCAGCAGGATAATGCTCACTGTCCCAAAGCTCACATCATCTCAAACTGGTTTCTTATCTCTGAACCTTTGGGATGTGGGGGAACAGGAGATTCTCACCATGCAGCTGTCAAATCAGCAGCAGCTGTGTGATGATGTCATGTCAACATGGACCAAAATCTCCGAGGAATGTTTCCAGCACTTTGTTGAATCTGTGCCATGAAGAAATGGGGCAGATCTGAAGGCAAAAAGGGCTTTAACTGATACTAGAGGTGTACCTAATAAAGTGTCCGTAGCAACTGCAAACATGAGATGAGGCTGCCCTTCCCCAAAACAGTTCCAGCTGGAACCTCCCTTTCTCTTATCGCTCTGCTGCAGCGTTACGAAAGCTCAGACACAGAATAAATTCTGACTGTGAAAAAGGTGAAATCTGCCTTTCATGCATGTCGAAGCTTCAGTAACTCTGAGTACATAACACAAGCATGTGCATGCACAAACTCCCACCAAACTAGCAGAGTAAAATGAATCCACAGCAGAGATTAATATCTGTAATGTTAAGAAATACTGATCAAACCAGCAGCAGCTACTGAATAAACTAAACAAGGGATGGACAGGATTCAGCGGCTGACTCAGCCTCTGTTTGCTGTACGAGGGCTTTAATGAGTCACCGGGAGCTGCTGATGGAAGATGGACAAAAAGTGAAAGAATACAGGCCACAGTGGAGACGAGAGCTGGGCTGGAGCCTTTCTCCAGGGTGAAGTTGCCCAATAGAAACTTTGAGCTGAATACTCAGCTAAAGTGTGGCGAAAGAGCCGCCCTCTGCTGTGCTTCTGTTTGCTCAGAATAATTCATGTTAAAAGCTGATAGACGAACCCAAAGTGCTGTATAGAAATACAAACAGGCGCTTTGCTCTGAGAACCCAAACCAGCTGTTGTTTGTGAAATTGGCTGAGCGTTTAGGGAGTGCCTGGAACGACCGCTGCAGGCTGAATGTTTGCCAGACACGGGGCGGGTCTGCAGCAGCCAGTAAGCTGCAGCCGCTCTGCTTCCACTGCTGCCGTGGCGTGCAGGCAAAACCAGGCCAATTGTTTGTGAACGCATTCGAGCATTTTAAAGTGCAGACATGTTCCATGTTTGGAAAACGAATCCTGTTTTCACCCGTGCATCTCCGTCCTGCACAGGAATAAAATACAGAGAACACTTCCTCTTTGGAAGAAAAACTGTCAGTACGACGAGAACACGCTGCTAATAATGCTGACATGTTGACTTTGGAAAGGAAGGAGGAAACACATAATAATAAAAGCGTCTACGGACGTCTTTGTGTTTCTCCCCTTTCCATAGAAGGAACTCAGAAAAAGATGAAACTTTATCACACCACCGAAGAATTCAGAAAACCACAACTTCTGACTTGCTCTGTCATAAAACTAGCTTAAAAATGCAGTGCAGCATTTTTTTTTATGTGGTAAATGCAGCTTATTGTCAGTGTGACGAAAAGCATAACCTAAAAAGGAAAATTATTAAATATTTTATAATGATATACTAATTTTTAATGAGTAAACACAGAAAATGTAACTATTTTTAGATAAATATCATGGCTTGTGTTAAAATACAGCTGTTTTAAAGAGGTGCAGACATGAAACATACATCAGTATCAAAGTTTTGGTGAATAATTGCAACACGACTAAATTAACTCAATTAAACAAAAAAAATAATTAAAAAATGTATTATATATGATTAACAAAGTCTATCAAAACATCCTTTAAAAAATCATATCCAAAGCATCCGTGCGTTGAGGAGACGTCAACTAAAGCTGAACTAGGTCCGTGCAGTACTTCCATGTAATACCAGATTGTACCAGGAGATGGTGCTGTGGGCCAATCTAACTTTTATTTAACAAGCAAAAAGAAGAGCTTTTATTTAAAATGATGAAAAGCAGAGCCTCTCAAGAAAAAGATGAAGTTAAAAGTAAATATCAGGAGTTAAACAGCAGCAGTCTGAAAACATCTCAGACATGTACTGGAGAAACGCTGCCCCCTGCTGGTGACAGTTTCAGTTGAAATTTGCAGAGGTTGACTACAAAAAGCGTCTTTCACAGCATCAGAGTCTGTGCGCATGTAAAATTTAACCTGAAGTTTATAGAACAAGAATAGATAGTTCTTGTAAGTAATTAAACTTTAAAAATAATCATTTAAAATAAGCATGTTTGCATTTCCTGTGCTGATGAAAGTCAATAATTATACTCCTCTTAAAAAACCCTCCTTGTGGGTCGGGGGGGGGGGGGGGGGGGAAGCACTGGTTTGAAGAATGAAGCCTTTCTACACCCGCTCGACCTCCACCCGCCTGCTGTTTAATTTCTGCTGTTAATAAAATCTGTGAATTCTAACCCTGACACACTGACATCTGTTGCCTTGGTGTATTAACATAACAGCACACATTGTTTTTTTAACATCAGTAACAGTAGATCTTTGTCTGCTGCAACAAAGAGAAGATTCACACAAGTCGGGGCTGGTTTGTGCCGATCGCTGACAGTGTGGGAGACGCATTTTCACCCTCAAGTCATCCTTAACAGCATCAGAGGTTACACTCACTTTTTTTAAAGTAAGGATGCACATCTCACAGTTTCCCCTCTGTGTGAGGGTTCTTTGTTCTCTGACATCTGTTCACAGATTTTTCCAGCTGTGTGGAAATACAGGCAGGAGGTGGTGTTGGACTCGCAGCAGGCTGCAGAATGTGCAGGACACACAAAGCTGTCTCTGAACTCAGTCATGTGACCTGTTTTTGTTTATGGAGTCATTTTGGTTTAATTCGACTGAAGTTCAGCAGAAACAGGAGCACATCTGCAGAGCGAGCTTCCACGCTGTAGAAAACGAAGATCCTTTACATGGACGAATCAAACTGTCTCAATACATAAATATGTTTGAGGAACATGCAAAGTGTTGTTAGCAAAGCTGTCATGCAGCCGCTGCATGACAGCTTTGCTCATCATATGAATCTATTTATGGAGAGGACAAATATTTGACCTGCTTCTGTTTTCCCCCTGAAGGTTTCCTTCTCTGACAGAGTGCAGAGACCGTGAACAACCCTCCTGTTCTGGTGAAACCACCTCCAAGTATGTACATGTCGCATCACTGCAGGGCACATCTATCTGCTGCCGCAGTGACGACATGACAGCCAGTGAGTGAAATCCCACCGCTCCACGTTTTAAATCAGCTCTCGTGCTGGAGGCGAGCACAGAGGGGCTGCAGAGATGCTGCTTCCTCTCTCCGTCCACATGTGCCGGCACGATCACACTCGAGGATTCGGTTCCCAAAAGGCTGATTGGAGGCGGCACGTCGATGCTTGTCTGTTGATGAGATGTTGAGACATTTCAGGAAAAATGAGGAAACCCCAGACAGGCTGAGGCGAGACTGTTCAAAGGAATCTCAGTAAGGCTGTGAAGTCTTACCTGGACATTTTACTCAGAAGACGTTTTGCCTTGTTTGTTATTCTCGTCAGCCATCTTTGTAACAGCTCTTATTTTTAATAGTGATGCACCGATCGATCGGCCAGGGACCGGAATCAGACGATTTCCAGTGTTCTCGGCCCGACCGGTGACCGGCCGGTCAGTCTCACACGTGTCCAATCACAAAATAACAAGTCGGTGACCTTTCAGTGAAACTTTATAAAAATGAAAATATTTCCTGGCAGAAGAACGTGCTGATTGGTTTGGACAGTTTGTGGTGAAATAAAGTTTTTGCAGGTTTTTCAATGATTCATCCGTTTCCCCCCCAACTACCTTAAACCTTTCTAAGGTTTATCAATAGAAAGCTCCTCACAACAGGAGTTTGGATCAGAGTGAACAGATTGTCTTCATCAGACACATGTAACATCACCTGGCGCTTATCAAGGAGCGCTATCAGCCTGTTTTATCAGGTTTCACACCACAAAGAAATAAACATGGATCAGAGTGTGAAGCACAGACGAGTCCCACCTGCACAGCTGCACGATTCATTTTAACTTTATTTACAAAGACAGGAGTCTGTACATGACGACGAGGTCACGATACAGTCAGAGGTAACTGCACAATCTGACCGACAGACAACAAACTGAGTCACGTTACCTGATGTGAGTTCCTGCAGCAAGCAACAGTCAAACTCTGCCTCCTTGTGGGTTAAGAAGGTATTACAGCCACTCGTGTCCTGCTGTTTGTGTTTGAAACCTCGCAGTGTAGCAACTTTATGAACAGTTGTTGTCATTCGTTATTGTACTGCTCATTTCCAGCTCCATGTTTTTACACTTGGACTCAACCAGAGCAGCTTTGCATGAGTCACAGTTCAAAATAATCCTTCTTTATCTTATACTGGGCTTTGGTATTGCCCCTTAGTACATCCTCTGTCTGAAACAAGCTCCTCCCACTTTAAGCCAGCTGTCTTCTAGAAGTTTATTTCATCACTTAGCAGCCATCTTGGTAACACCTTTGGGCAGCTAAAGCACAGTGTCAAACTCAGTTTGATTCAGTGAAGAAATGAACAGATTAATTTAAAAAGCAGTTGTGAGCTCAGGACAGCTGCAGGTGCAGAAAGATTGTTGTGGTCAGATGATGTCGACCAGACGTTCTTTCACTGATCTGGAGCTGAACTTAAGTGTTAGACGAGACTTTGGGAGTCACATGAGGGAGCAGCTGAAGGCTCATCCCGTTCCTCCTCACACAAAGGAGCACATACCATCCTCCATCAGCATGATCCTGCTGATGGAGGAGGTCCTTTCCAGGTCCCCCCCCGTATGATGAGCTGTCTCCTGGCATCTCCTCCTCACTCTGCAGACTGTGCTCAGAGACACAGCAAACCTCATGATGACACCCATGGATGTCCTCGCCTGTTCCACCTGAGAGGCTGCAGGTAGCGTCTCATGCTGTCAGCAGCAAAAAGCAAAGCTAGAGAAAACTCAGCAGGGATAAAGAGAGCGCACACAATGGTTTCTGCCTCACTGTCCAGTTAGGAACAGTTTAACTGCCTTTGTGTTGCACTCTGATGATGGAGTCAAACTCTAAATGAAGACGAGCACAACACATGGAGGCCTGCTGACGTCCTGCACGACTGCAGCAGCGTTCAGTCTGTAAACGCTGCATGAAACCGCTCCTCCTTGAAGTACTTACATCTCCTCATGCCTCACACGTGCTCTACAATCCTCTGCGGCGCTCTAATTGCTCGGTCTGAGCGGCGTGCATGCAGGGAGCGAGCGTTCCTCGTCAGGTGTCATTTTTCTGGCTCGCCTGTTCGTTTGTTTAACCTCTAAAACAATCAGAGGTGTGAGAAGAAAACCAACACAGCAGCTTTGACGTGAAGCAGCACGTGTGTTTGCATGTGTGTGTGTGTGCGCGTGCATGGGTGTGTGTTTGCACTTGAGGACATTAAATAACATGCATACATGCTGGTCTGGTATGGTGCTTTATCTGTAGTGTGCTAGCAGGAGAGCTGTCATTATAATGACAGATGTAGTCATCGTGAGGTTTTAAGCAGAACTTTGACTTTTAGACGGGAAATTAATTTTAATCCTTCATGTTTTTAAAGTCCATCATTTTTCAGAGTAATTGGAAATCTTACCAGTGATAATGGGAAAGAGAGAAAGTGCAGCTGCTGTGCACAGCTGTTCATGTTTCTGTGGTGTTGTGTGTTTCAGGTGGAGGACAGCAGGACGTGATGGTGTTTCTATCACTGCGGCATGTTTGTGTTTACTTCAGCTAACTGCTGAGTTTGGGGTTCAGATTGGAGGATTTGAGGATGTGCTTTGCTTAGTGGTTCATCTCCTGGGACGTTGTTGTGTTTTTCTGTTGTGAAGTGTGTGTTTTAATGAACACAGACACACGCACAAGCACAATGAGAGCAGAAACAAAGGTCGGTGACATAACATCCTCTCCCCTCTGTTTCCTGCCTCTGTGCACCAGGAGCCTCGACCCCGACCAGATGAGCGTTTCCACAGAGTTCAGCTACCAGACCGAGTCTGACTGGACGTCCGTGATCAGCCTCGACATGAACGCAGCGCCGGGAAGCCCGATGTCACCCTCCAAACACTCCAAGGTGGGTCTGAGTTAATCATCAGAGATTACAGATGCATACCTACGTGTGCATAACGTCAGAGCAGCTTATATTCCACCCTGAGAGGAGAAGCAGATCAATATTAAACAAATACACAAAATGAATTTAACTTCACGTCTTTATTGAACTCTGTGAGTGCAGAAACTCTTAGCTGCTGACAATCACTCGGATTCTGGGTGATATTGATCGATCAGCTGTCGGCTCATAGGTCAGGGGTTTGTTCTTGTTGCTTCCTTTGGATCATCAGTTAATCCTCTCTGTGTAGTTTGAGCTCAGAGATGCTTCAGAGCTGGAATGAAGGTTTTAGTGTTTAGTTTTTTTGTCTCATCAGTTAGAACATGTGGAACATCCTGGTGATCGATGGAAAATCTGGGAGTCAGATCATTAGGACCTCTGCCGTCTCTCACAGGAGAGTGATCTTCTACACTTTCACTCCAGATGTTGTCAAATCTGCTTTTTTTTTTTTTTTCAGATTTTTATTTTTAGCCGTTTTGAGATTTTCTGGTTTGTTTCTCGGGCGCCTCGTCCATGAGGTCCAGATGAAAGCAGAGAAGAGATTATGTGTCGTGGTTTCAGCTTCAGCTCTGTTTGCATTACTTTACTGGTCCAGTTATTTAGTTTTTGATTTCTTGAGGCCTGGTTCTTAGTTTTTATTGTTTGTCCATAACTGTGATTTAGATGAAAATTAGTGGCTAAATCTGACATATTTACACACTGAATTTAAGTCTATTCATAGTCCTTTTTAAATAAACAGAAACATGAAGATGGTTCAGAGTTTATGTGACTCGATCAGCTGATTGATCACATTGTTTCATGAGCCATCATGTTTGCTGCCAGCTGACCGTGTCATCGTATTCAAACACGAGCAGATGTCTTTATAAATCGTCACTGTTGGTTTAATAAACGGCAGCACTGACGGCTCTGCGAGGGCATTTCCTCCAAATCTACCTGTGCAGCACTTCTTTGTTAGACACTGTTTTATTTAAAAATCTGCAAGACGTCAGAAAGTTTGAGACTTTGGAAACATAAAAACGGCAAGTTCAGACGCGCGAAGTGGAAGAAATGGATCAGAAGTGCATCCGGAGCAGATTAGCTGCATTAGCCGTGTTAGGCGGTCAGATTTCCTATGATTTTATCTTCATTGAAGCAGCAAACGGCGCTCGGCTGGATTTGACTGACTAACGAGTTCAACCTGCTGACATTGTTCACTTGGTAAAAACACAGCTCCAGTTTCCTGCAGAACATTTGCTGAGTCAGCAGCTGTGATAGTGGGAAAAGGAAGTGAGGTCGTTATTCAGAGCATCAAGGCGGCACTGCGTGGAAACACTGTGCATCCAAACATTCAATTCAATTTTATTTATATAGCGCCAAATCACAACATAAGTCGCCTCAAGGCGCTTCATAGATACAGAGAAAAACCCAACAATCATATGACCCCCTATGAGCAAGCACTTTGGCGACAGTAGGAAGGAAAAACTCCCTTTTAACAGGAAGAAACCTCTGGCAGAACCAGGCTCAGGGAGGGGCGGGGCCATCTGCTGCGACCGGTTGGGGTGAGAGAAGGAAGACAGGATAAAGACATGCTGTGGAAGAGAGACAGAGGTTAATAACAGATATGATTCAATGCAGAGAGGTCTATTAACACATAGTGAGTGAGAAAGGTGACTGGAAAGGAAAAACTCAATGCATCATGGGAATCCCCGGCAGCCTACGTCTATTGCAGCATAACTAAGGGAGGATTCAGGATCACCTGGTCCAGCCCTAACTATATGCTTTAGCAAAAAGGAAAGTTTGAAGCCTAATCTTGAAAGTAGAGATAGTGTCTGTCTCCTGAATCCAAACTGGAAGCTGGTTCCACAGAAGAGGGGCCTGAAAACTGAAGGCTCTCCCTCCCATTCTACTTTTAAATACTCTAGGAACAACAAGTAAGCCTGCAGAGCGAGAGCGAAGTGCTCTAATAGGGTGATATGGTACTACAAGGTCATTAAGATAAGATGGGGCCTGATTATTTAAGACCTTGTATGTGAGGAGCAGGATTTTGAATTCAATTCTGGATTTAACAGGAAGCCAATGAAGGGAAGCCAAAACAGGAGAAATATGCTCTCTCTTTCTAGTCCCTGTCAGCACTCTTGCTGCAGCATTTTGGATTAGCTGAAGGCTTTTCAGTGAGTTTTTTGGACATCCTGATAATAATGAATTACAGTCGTCCAGCCTGGAAGTAATAAAAGCATGAACTAGTTTTTCAGCGTCACTCTGAGACAGGATATTTCTAATTTTAGAGATGTTGCGCAAATGGAAGAACGCAGTCTTACATATTTGTTTAATATGTGCGTTGAAGGACATGTCCTGGTCAAAAATGACTCCAAGGTTCCTCACAGCATTACTGGAGGCCAAGGTAATGCCATCCAGAGTAAGAATCTGCTTAGATACCATATTCCTAGGCTTTTCAGGGCCGAGTACAATAACCTCAGTTTGATCTGAATTAAGAAGCAGAAAGTTAGCGGCCATCCAGGTCTTTATGTCTTTAAGACATTCCTGCAGTTTAACTAATTGGTGTGTGTTATCTGGCTTCATGGACAGATAGAGCTGGGTGTCATCTGCATAGCAGTGAAAATGTATGCTATGTCTTCTAATGATGCTGCCTAAGGGAAGCATGTATAATGTAAACAGAATTGGTCCTAGCACTGAACCCTGTGGAACTCCATAATTAACCTCAGTGTGTGAAGAGGACTCTCCATTTACATGCACAAACTGGAGTCTATTAGATAGATATGATACAAACCACTGCAGTGCAGTACCTGTAATACCTACAGCATGTTCTAATCGCTCTAATAGGATATTATGGTCGACAGTATCGAACGTTGATGGTTTGGAGGAAGTAATTATTGAAGTTAACTCAGAAAGATCAATTAGAGAAAAAGAGTCTAACTTAACATCGATGGTACTAAGAGTAGCTGCAGATAATATTACATCTGTGGGATGATTATTGGTAATTTTTTCTCTAATGATAAAAATTTTATTTGTGAAGAAGTTCATGAAGTCATTACTAGTTAACGTTAAAGGGATGGTTGGCTCAAAAGAGCTCTGACTTTTTGTCAGCCTGGCTACAGTGCTGAAGAGAAACCTGGGGTTGTTCTTATTTTCTTCAATCAGTGATGAATAGTAAGATGTTCTGGCTTTGCGGAGGGCTTTCTTATAAAGCAGCAAACTATTTCTCCAGGCTAAATGATGATCCTCTAAATTTGTGACACGCCATTTCCTCTCCAGATTACGAGTCATCTGCTTTAGGGTACGTGTTTGAGAATTATACCATGGAGTCAGGTACTTCTGATTAGAGACCTTAGTTTTCACAGGAGCTACAGTATCCAGAGTCGTACATAGTGAGGAGGTGAAATTATTAACAAGATGATCGACCTCTGTTGGAGTAGTGTTCAGATAGCTGCTCTGCTCTGTGTTGGTACAGGGCATTGAAGATGATAACAGTGGGTGGATTATATTCTTAAACTTAGTTACAGCGCTTTCAGAAAGACATCTACTGTGATAAAGTCTACTCTCCACCGCTGTGTAATCAATTATTGTAAATGTAAATGTTATCAGGAAATGATCAGACAGGAGAGGGTTTTCAGGAAACACTGTTAAATGTTCAGTTTCTATGCCATATCTTAAAACAAGATCTAGAGTGTGATTAAAGTGGTGGGTGGGTTCTTTTACATTTTGAGAGAAACCAATTGAGTCTAATAACAGATTAAATGCCATGTTGAGGCTGTCATTTTTAGCATCTACATGGATGTTAAAATCACCCACAATAATTATTTTATCTGAGCTGAGAACTAAATCAGATAAAAAGTCTGAGAAATCAGACAGAAACTCTGTGTAAGGCCCAGGTGGACGATAGATGAACATCACGACAAAGATGGACGCTGTGGTCTCAGAGGACGAGGAGTCTCTCAACTTCTCAGAGATGTTGATTTAGGACTGAACCGAAAGCTTGCAGCTCATCAGAGATACACAACCAAGAAAGTTCACAAAACTGGATCAACAAAGCCTCCGAGTCTGAGATGATCTCGATACCACGATGGTTATTAACGTTCTCTGTTACGCCGGGCTTGCAGATTCAGGATCTATGCACGCTTGTGGGTCACGTGACCTTTGTCCTGCACAAAATGCTGCTTTACTCCAATCAGAGACATATGCAGATGGTGATGATGAAAAGATGATGATTAAAAGTCACAAAAACGTTTAAAGAACAGAGAAGATCAAACGGTAAAATAAAACACTGAGAGATGAATGTTGCAGAAAATCATTAATCTGCTGATTTCGTGCTCGCAGCAGTAAAATAAGCATTTACATTCAAGCGGATGAATTTATGTCTGAGCGCGCTCAGTGCTGCTGTTTATTGGTGACAGGTGAAGCTTACAGCTGTGAGACTGGATCCATGGATCCAAACAAACAGTGACTGAGCTGCTGTGTGTTCTGTGTTTCCAGCATAATAACATTTAGACTTCTGCACAGGTTGTTTACGGCCTAACATCACACACACACACACACACACACACACACACACACCAGATGATCTATATCAAACTTCAAACATGCTGTAAATAAAAGAATCTGTGGAAGTCCAATTTTAAAATCCTGATCATAGCCTGCTCCCGACTTAGTGATGTGTTCAGTATCAGTTACCATGGTGATTAAGTCAGGTAGCAACTCTGAGTTTAACCTTGACGCCATTAATCTGACCTGGTGTTACACCCTCTGATCTCTGCGCTCAGTAAACTGATGACTTCATGTTCTCAGCTGCTTTCAAGTCGTATAGAGTCAAACAGGAAGTGACAAAAACACAGTTGGATATGTGTTCATTACTGTGGAAGACCAAAAATGCTAAAATCATCAAATAAATGCAGATATTACTCAGCTCTGATTGTGACTTATTAGGTGTTGTTGCGTTTAATGACACATTCGTTCATTTGGGACTTTGTTCCTCCATAGATCATTTTCCTGATGTCAGTCCGGACAAATATTTTATTACAGACTTAAAGAATATGAAGAATGTTGTTTGTGGACATAGTTTTTAAAAACAGTTACTGTAACAATGTGCTTCTCCTTTAAAATGACATGCATATAATCCTGTTGGATCCTATTGGCCCGGAGCTACTTCCCATAAACAGAAACCTGCCAAACCCGTCCTCCTGTGCTATTTGTGTCTGTGGGAGGACCAAAACCTATGGGGGACATAAAATGCCAAAATTTCTAACAATAAAACCCCTCGGTAAATAAATGACGTTGGGTTAAATGCATAAGATTCATATAAAATAAATGCCTTCATTAATATACAGTATAATGTATATTTATAAGGCTTTTCATATGTAGTGTGTGAAACGATTGCAGTTCATTTCTAACTATAAGAAGCTTTAATTAGCTCGTGTGTAAAAGCTGAAGCTCAGGCGTCCTGCGCTCTTTCATTTTGATCTCCGTTATCTTTCCCGCGTGTTTTTATTACAGTCTAAGAGATAAGGACGTGGGGCATAATTCACACTGATATGGAGCTCAGTCCCCACCTACCTGACATTTGTCCCTGCTTTGGGTAAACAGAAGGGCAGCGGTTGGTGGACTAATACATGGCGGGCAAAGGTGGAAGGAGAGTAATCCCTCCGGGTTTCGACACACTCTGGATTTCAGGCCCTTAAAGTAGGTAAAGTAGCCGCACTTCCACTTTGTTTTCCGTGGTTTGTTTCTGTTTGGATATGAACTGGAAAAACTGAGCCTGAGCCGGCCTCAGCTGCTGTTTGCTCAGTGAAAATATGGAAATGCTGGAAAGCAGAGTGAGGGTGTTGAAATGGGTTTGTCTCCCAGAGAAATGCTCCTCTGTCACAGCCGTGTGGTTCCTCTACACGACTCTCAGACCTAAATGATTTGTTCGTGAAGCCGGCAGCAGATAACAGGCGTCCCATTCACACGCACGCTTTAGAATGAGGAAGGGTGTGCTGCTCTGCGCCAGCCTCTTCCACACCCTCTCATTTTTACTGGATTGAGAATTCCAGCTGGCTTTCACAATATTGTTTTTTTTTTTCACACACTGTCTGTGATGTAGGAGGCAAAGCCCACGTCTCAGAGCCGTGACACGCTCAGGTAGAGGCAGTCAGTTCTGCCCGAGGAGGAGGAAGCTTTAAGAGTTTGAATTCTTCTACAAGGTGTGATTAGTCGTCGGTTCTCGGCGCAGTTTTGTGTGATTTTGGGGACTAACTTTGACACAGAACTTGGATTTCTGCAGTTTGGACTCCAGGAAGTCAGGATGGTGCGTAGCTGCTGTGGCTCCTGCTTCTTGTTCTAACATGTGCTCTTTGTTTTTTGTGACAACTGCCAGCTTTAGTTTTGCAGTGCGTGCATTATGAGCATCCGGGCTTCAAACTGGACTGTGGACGTCTCTGCTGTTCTTCCACCTGCTCCGATATTCCATGTTTGTTTTCCGGGTTTGTTCTGAGCCGTTTGAATCTGTGAGCTGTGGGAATGAAAGTGTTTGTGTCTTAGTTAGTCATTCAGTTTTACTGCTGCGTGTCATTCACTGCAGGGTGTCTGCGTTTAGTTCAGCTTTTCACTCTTTACACAAAAAATGGTGAAAAATATTTCATAATAAGAGAGAATAAAGATTTTAAGAGAGGGTTTGCTTTAACAATGCTTCTGCTTTTGTTTGACCTTCCCGTATTTCCCAACTTTTGGTATAAGCAAAGTAAATAAGCTCAAAATAGAACAAATATCCAAAGTAAAGGAGCTCAGGTGGTTAAAATGTAACAAAATGCTGCTTTAAACATGAGTATGAGTGAAAAATGAAAGTGAGGTAACGATAAGCTGTTATAAGAGCTTGTGTTCACAGTGTGGCCGTGCTGACTGTACAGCTTACCTCACATTACACAGAGAGCTGCTCCTGTTCAGAGTCACTCAGCCAGTCCATCCATGTGTTTGTGAGTAAATGAAGCTGATAAGATCAACCAAATCTGAAAAGTTTCTACATTTTGGGCAAACCTTCAAAGCTCATGTGGGATAACTGGCTGCTTAAAACCAGTTAGTTTATGAAAGATCTGTTTTTACCTGCGTCTGTGTATCAGGATCATATTCTGTCCAAATTATAAAACATGTTTTCAGCTGAAATTGAAAGAACTCTTATTGATTGCAGTCGCACCTTTTAAAGGAAGGTAAATTCCAACGATTTGCATTTCTGATTAAGTGAGGAAGAATATTTATCTAGAAAATCTTTCAGGTATTCTCGTCTGTGACTCAAAGGCATGTCGATGAAGGCACCTGCCAGTTTTCATTTCTACAGAAAAGCCGGCTCGTCTCGTCTCAGCTCGACTGAGAGATGAATCCAAGTCTGATTTTCACTTATTAAAGCATCAGGATGAAAGAATCGGCTGTTCGATTTTTATAAACACATCCATCAGTCTTCTCACAGGGAAAAAATACAGAAATACATTTAAAGTCTAATTGCATGTAATCATGTAGAGAAAGTCAAAAGCTCAGAGCGTAATTATCTGTTCAGTGCTTCTGCAGAAATATCAAACTCAGTCTGTTACTGTTAATCCTGCTGCGACAGTTACTTTACATTTATTTCCAATGAATGGCTGCTGTTTGTTTTTGATGATGTTTCCCCGTCGCCGCCTCCTCTCTGGCTGCCATGTTGCAGTTCCTGCTGCTCAGCAGTGATTTGGATTAGTTGGAGCTTCTGACAAACACTCGCTCCTTCTCGTCTTCTCAGTTTGCCTGACGAGGATCGACAAACATTTAAAGCTTCAGTTTTTACTTGGAGCCAAATAACCTGCAGACTCTTCTTTCTTGTTCTTGGCTCTGATTATATAACAGGATCTGTTTTCAGGGGATTTCCTTGAACTTCAAAAATGATTCAAATGTATAAAAATAGATGAAAAGGAAAAATGAGGTGATGGTGGTGGGATAACTTTAGGCCCAGACTGTATTTGTGTTTCAAGGAGTCCAGGACAGGCAGAGCGCACGATGCAGCTCAACCTCAGAGGAAGTACACCAGGTTGTTTTTGTGCACATTTCATTCTTAATGCAGTCTTACATCTCAGTGTTCATCTTTCCTGCCTGTCCTCTTTTCTTTTTAGAGTTCGGAGGAGAAGAAATCAGTGTTCGGCCGTCTCACCAACTTCTTCAGCTCCAAGAGGAAGAAGAGCAGCAGCCGGAATCATTCGAGCACCTCCACCGACAGCTCCCCGGCATCCCCCTTGTCTCCACGTTCGGCCCAATCTGAGCCAGAAAATGGGTTAAATGCTGAGCACAGCGACACTGTGAGCCAGAGCTCCAGCCGGAGCGCCTCCAGCAGGGCCTCGCAGGTCACAGTAGAGGCGGACTTGCCGTTTGCAGACAGTAACAGCACCGGGAGAAGCAGCGTGAAGGAGCTGGATGCAATCATGACTTCCAGAGACCCTGCATCTGCCACCGAGCCAGATCCAGATCTCGGTTTGAAGTCAGAAGTGGGCTTCGCTGAATCCGTGGTGGAGGAAGTGAGCAAACGGCTGCAGGTGAATTTGGAACAAAAAGTACTGAAGAGACCAGAGAGCAGCAGTGAGGATGATATCATCAGCCCGACCACACTGACGTCACTTCAGATCCCACTTTCCAAGGCTGTGGAGTCCCCAAAGTCTCCTAACCTAACCTCCATAAGCTTAGCATCAAAGAAAGCATCGGTGAAGGTTGGAGAGAAGGGCCACAGCACGGCGCTGAGAGGAATAACTTTGTTCAAACAGGAGGGAAAGCCTCCGGACCGGAAGAGGGAAAACTCAGGAGGACCCAGGACGAGCACTCGAATATCCACCAGCAGCCTGTCGGGAGAAAGTGCAACCACGAGAGAGGAAAAACCCCGAGGCGAGTCTCCTGTCTTGTTCCACAAAGCCATATGGGTGGAGACACACCTGGGAGAGGAGGAGGTGGAGTGGGAGAAAGAAAGGGATGTAATGAAAAAGGAGGAGGGCTTTAGAGCAGACTCGCCTCCTCTTTTGGCCGTACCTGCCACAGTAATTCCAGAGGACGACTCAGAGAATGAGGGAGCACCAGAGAGCCCTCCCACCCCCTCAGAGACTCCTCCGCTCAGTGGCAGCCTGCCACATTCACTCTCCTCCCTGTCACAGACTGTGGGGGAGGTTCAGACCCCCACGGAGCAGCCGGAGGGGCCGGACACAGACTCAACAAGGAGTTCTCCTCCGGTTCAGGAGCGACACCGGACAAGATCAAGCCGGGTCACACGCAGGACTGTGAGTCTGCCTTCGAAGAGCAAAGCTGTTGCCGAGGTGCACAAAGGCTCAACTTCAAAGAGCTCAAACACAACAGAGGCGAAACCGTGAGTGTCTGTCTGTTTTCATTTTCCTCTGCTTTTACAGCCTCTTTGATCCAGAGAAACAGAGCTCAGCCTGCATGCAACCCGAGCTCCGAGTTCCCATGGTGCTTTGTGCCAGGGCTGAACAATGGGGCTAAAACCTGCAGGGAGGCGCTGAAATATTCATCCACCCAACATCCAGCCACTCAGAAACACCTTCTTTAAGCTTCTGACACTTTACTGGATTTATCAAATGTAGGTCAGCTGTTCGTGTTCGTTCACTACCTCCAGTTAGTCATTACAACCAGCAGGTCTCATGTTTGACCTCAGGATGCCGTGGAAACGCTCAGCCTCGGGAGGAGTGCTTAAAGTTTCTACACACGGTTGATTCTGCAGGTGGTTTTACAGACGGCACAGTTCATCCAGGTTTACCGTCATCGTGCAGGAGAACAGTGGAAACTGCATGTGTGAAGCATTTTTATGGCATGATTAGAAAAGAGACACAAAATGTTTGAGCGATATTTGAACTCAATCAGGTCAGAAAACACTACAACATGTGACCTTTCACATGAAGACTCGCAGATGCAGTTTTTCCCTTTGGTCGTGTTGTGCAGGTGTAAACTGAGGAAAACATTTGGCATTTACAGCTGCTGCTCTGATGTTCGGCTGAAATCTCCCTGCTAAGCGTCTGATTTATAATTTTAAGGACAACACAGAGTTTTAAAAGTAGTTTTCTTATTTGCTGTCTTAAAAGTGGAAGCTCAGTCAGGCAGAGGCTCAGAAATTCCATCCATGTATTGGACAGTCAGGTGGATTTACCCACTCTGGGAGGGGAGAAGGGCTTGTGAGCTCAGCTCCAGGTCTTCCTTTGTCCTCGTCTTGTGTTGCTGTAATTTTGGCTGTTTTTCTTTTCTCTGCTTCATGGCTGCTTTGTTCTTTCTCATGTCTGTTGCGTCAGCAGCTCGTTGGATCTGTGGATTTAGAGCCAGTTGGCAGTAAACTCTTCTTTGGACTCGTGCTTCACTGTAATAGTGCTAGCATTAGCTATCTGAGGACCCTGAGGATTCAAGTTGTAACAGTGACTTCACCGGGGGGCTGTAATATCCAGGATATCTTTTCCTTCTCTGGATTTTTAGCCATAAATTTATCTTAATGGCCTCCAAAGGCACAACTGATGGTCTAAATATGCTGCATTTAATTATTTTTCAAACATTTTTTTTTTTTTTATCATTTATGCAACAAAGTATTACAAAGCCAGAATCTATTTTGCTATAACACTCGGTGGTTTTCACAGCGTAGGATCTATCTACTTGTGTGGATACATAAAGTGTGTCTACAGCTGTCATTAAATGTTTTCTGTGTTTTCTGACAGACGGCTGATCCTCCAAAACAACAACGATGCTGATTTTAAGGACACAACCCTCGATCGGCCCACACGAGAAGACGAGTCTTCACCCTCTGAGGCAATTACTCCGGAAGCCATAGTTAAAGGTAAAACAGACTTGGAGGCCTCAGACTTCGATGACACTTCTGGAGCGTCAGACATGTACAAAAAGAAGCCAGCAGCTGCAGAACCAGCGGCGAGAGGCCAAGCAGCCGACCAGGCTGCAGCCCAGAAACGAGGAGTTATAGGAGCAGCAGAAAGCCGACATACCACGGCGAGTGGAACAAAGACCCCGACCTCTGCAGCTGGAAACAAGGCCAAGAATGTCCCAACAAAGGCAAAGGGCTCCACAGAGGGCACAAAAGTGGAAACTTCCAGTGATAATTCAACACAAAGAGACAGAGCCGTTGTTATGTTGCCAGCATTAAAAGACCAAACCCGCGCTCCCTCCGGTGCTGCGGGTTCAAAGTCTAAAATCCCCAAAAGATCAACATCAGACGCAGACGTGAAATCGCCAGTGACACCAGATAAGACATCGGCGCCGGACACCTCAGGGCCCAAACTACAAAAACAACCTAGGACCAAAGAGACTCTGAAATCTCCAACAACTGCAGCCAGACCTGGAAGGAAACCAAGCTTTGAGGAAACCAAAGGAGGAAAATCGGTGTCGGGGAACATTTCTCCCACGAAAACTAGGACCGGAACAAAACTCAGTAAGGACAAATCAGATGAGGACTTTGAGTCTGTGAACTTGCTAAATGACGTGGAAAATGAGGAGAGAAGCGGTAAAAGTGGACACCCACCACATAGGGAAAGTCCGGACGTCAAAAAAACACAGCAGCAGAACGATGTGGAGAGCCGGCTGCCCGTTTCATCTCCGACGAGAAAGAAGGTTGATATAACCCATAGAAGGGTTTCATCGGGTCAGATGGACTCGGACAGACCTAAAACAGTCCAGAAGACAAGTCGAGAGCAGAAAGATGCAACAGCTGACGAGAGTCCTGGGAGTGAGACGCCGCCACCGCTACCCGAAAGTCCAAAGAAAGGTAAGAAAGCTCGAATAGCATGTCGGGCCAGGCGACATGAGGGGCGGTGAAGGAGGACATATGAAACCCAGGGGCAACTAAAATGAACAAGCGGGGTTTCATACAGAGATCTTGATGAAAATACAGACTGTTTTTCATCTGTTGGATCTGGACAAACATCTGGTTTGCAGATGTTTCTGCAGAAAAACCAAATATTTAGGTTATTATTATTATCTGAAAAACAGTTGCCTAAATATGGAATAATTGCCAATAAAATGCAATCAAATAAAACATATAAAGTTAATAATAGACATGCATGTATTACACACAGTTTTCCATTATCCTGTCCCACCTGTTCCTGAAATTACAAAGTTATTTTTGTGTTAAAAATATCACTGTAAAGCTCTGATACAGTTACTGGTATTTACTCCTAATATTTTAACCTGTTTATTTTTTATTTTGGCGGTGTCTCTGCTCCATCATAAGATCCATAATTTCCTGTCTGTCTGTGTTTTTTGTTTTTCCCAGCAGGAAATGTCCCACCAGTGAAACCACCCAAAACCTTTTCTAAAAGAATCCATGGTGAGAGCGATACTCCGACCTCCAGCATCTCTCCACCTCCCACCAAACAAGAGAAAACCGTCTCATCAAGGATCTTTAAATGGAACGAAAACATCAAACAGCACCAAAAAATGCCTGTAAAAGATTCCCCTGAGACTTCGTCGTCTGTGAGCAAACTTCCCACAAGAGGCCAGAGAAGCTCCAATAAACTAAAACCCAGACAACGTTCCCAAAGTGGGAATTCTGAGGACTCAAATCACAACACATCGACAGAGACGGATGTAAAAGCACCTGAAAGCGTCACGGCGAATGAGCGTGACAGTAAAGACGTATTTAAATTCAAGTCGGAGGGAGAGGAATGTATTATAAAACACACCGATGAAACCAAAGTGAAAGAAAAAGAGATCGGAACCAGTACAGCAACTGAAGACATTTCAAACATCCAGTGGTTGCAAAACAGCGACGCAGTTATTACAGAAAGTGCTCCGGACACAGGAGCCGAGGTGCAGTCGAACTGCGAGATCGACAAAGCAATTCAGTCTCAAGTTACTGATGGAAGTCGAGCGGAAAACGTGTCTGTTATTCAAAATAAAAACACAACACGAGAACCGAAATCCCCGTCACTGAAAACACTGAAGCTAACAGGAAACATAAATAAAAACACGGCACCACGAACTCACGACACAAAACAAGCTCCTGAGGATGAAGCTGACATGCTAAGCAAATCCGCTGAGGGTGACAGCGTTCAAAGGGAGATACGTGGACAGATTCCTGGTAATAAAATAAAAGCATTCACTTCCAAGCAAAAGATAAACAGCAGCAGTTTTCCTGCTAAACTGATGTCAAAGGATGACTCAGATCAGTCTAAACCAGCCAATACAGAGCAGCAAAAGGATTTATCAAGGGAGGATCAATTAACAAACGATAGGGACACGTCCCTGACATTAAACAGGGCCTTAGCAAAAGATGTTGAAGTAGAGGAGAAAAGCAAAGAGGAGGGTGGCAGGAAACCAGCAGAGAGGTTGGGCATTCAAACAGAGGCTGTGACTGTTGGTGAATTGTCCAAGAATGTTGAAAATCAGTTGCACAAAGAGGCTCTTTTACTCGCAGGAGGATCTGAAGGGAAAGGCTCAAAACCAAATGAAACGCTCAGTGACACAGCAGTGGAAAGCACTGAGTCACAGAATAGTTGCAAAGAGGCGCTCAAGGGCATAACCGCAGAGAGAGCCATAAGAAATTCAGAGAAATCAGTACATCTGTCATCAGAGGACAGAGGTTTATCAGCTGAATCCAAGGAAGAAACACAGACAGGGATTACAAACGCTCTGAAAGAACAAACGAGGGAGGAGCGAGCAATACTCCATGAAACTACAAAACAGCAGCCTGAGATGTCTTTGAAAGAAAACACCGAGAGCAGCGGTGTGAAAACAAAAGCATCAGAAGTGAAAAATGAATCCAAACTGCTTCTGACAAAAAATGAGGAAGTCGGAGGTGAAGACACAAGTCTGGACGACAAACGTGACAGAGATGTAAAAGAAAAACGAACTCCAGAAGTAAACGACATGAACATGTTCGATGCTGAAGCTGATAAAGAAAAGAAGACTTTATTGAACGTGGCTCAAGAAAACAAGAAGGCGGCCGCTGCTAAAGACCAAGGTGAGGACATTACAACAAAGGCTAATCTAAATCAGGACCTTGCAGAGGTGAAAGCCTCAAAGAAGACATCAGAAAAACATATTTTAAAATCAGATACAACTAAAGAAGTAAAAGCTGCCAGCACTGAAGCTACAGAGGATTTGTCAATGCATAGCTTGGTGAGTGTGACTGAAGCTGTGAATGCTGACATTAAATCTAACATCCAGGAAGACCAAAAGTCCATAATTGTTGGAGACCTGGATAAGGACACAACAAAACCAGTCAAAGATCCAGATGATAAATTAGACCAGAAACCAGAAATGGTAAAAACTGGAGGTCAGGAGAAGATGCTGAAGAGCCGGAATATGGATGTTATTCAAGACCAGACTTCTCTAAGTACTGAAGACACCAAAGAAAAAACCAAAACCAGTGACCTGTCAGTGGACAGTCTGGGGAATGATGCAGTGACTGCACATAATGAAGTTGAACTTCGAGGTGAAAGTATAACAAAACCAGCCCAAGAAAAATCACTTCAAGAGAAGACATTGGAGAGCCAAGAAAAGGTGATAGTTCAAGAACTGATCTCAGTAAACACTAGTACAGAAGGTACCAGAGAAAAGACAGAAGTCAGTGATTCATCAGTAGAAAGCCTGAAAAAGGAGATGGGCGATATGAATGCTAATAGTGTTAGCAAACAACAGACTGACCAAGATGGAAATGTTACCAAACCAGAGATTAACCAATCAACAGGTTCAAAAACCAAAGAAAAGACAGAAAACAAGGATGGTAACAAATCTGGTCTAAAATCTGGTCTGAAAAAGCGAGTGGGAATAGTACAACCAGAGTCTGTCGTGCAGGCAGAAATCCAGATTCAAGACCTAAAGGCTGTCTGTGTGGAACCTAAAGACAAGAATGAGACCGAGGATTCATCAGCAGAAAGCTTGGTGAACAAGCCAAGAACTTTGGGTACTAACAGTGATGCTGGAATCCAACAGGACCTGAAGTCTGTAAAGGTTGAAGTTGACAACAAAGAGGAACTGACCGAATCTAAACTTTATGAATCTGAACAGAAACCAGAGACGGTCAGAGGACAAGTTGAGGTTAAAACAACAGAGATCCAAAATACAGACGCAACCCAAGAACTGACCTCAGGTGGCTCTGAAGGTGCCAATGAAAAAACTGAAGTCAAAGTTGCATCAACTGCAAATGCTGATAATGATGTTAGTAAACAGCAGGTCCAGGCTCCTGTAACCGTTAACAACCAAGATGGGAGCATAACGAAACAAGAGAGTGACAAATCAGCAGAATCCACAAGTCCAACATCTGCTCTAAAAGCAGAATCTCTGCAGGAGGCAGCAGAAAGGCAAAATCAAGACCTAAAGGATGCTGATGAAGCTGAAGAGAAAGGTGACACCAAGGATTCATTTGCAGAAAGCTCAGTAAATAAGACGGCGGCTTTGCAGACTCATAGTGATGCTGGAATCCAACAGGACTTGAAACCTGTAAAGGCTGAAGTCCAAGACCAAAAAGAGCTGACCGAATCTAAACTTCATGAATCTGAACAGAAACCAGAGACGGTCGGAGCAGAAGTTCAGGTTAAGACAACAGAGATCCCAAATACAGACGCAACCCAAGAACTGACCTCGGGTGGCTCTGAAGGTGCCAATGAAAAAACTGAAGTCAAAGTTGCGACAACTGCAAATGCTAATAATGATGTTAGCAAACAGCAGGTCCAGGCTCCTGTAACTGTTAGCAACCAAGATGGGAGCATAACGAAACAAGAGAGTGACAAATCAGCAGAATCCACAAGTCCAACATCTGCTCTAAAAGCAGAATCTCTGCAGGAGGCAGCAGAAAGTCAAAATCAGGACCTAAAGGATGCTGATGAAGCTGAAGAGAAAGGTGACACCAAGGATTCATCAGCAGAGAGCCTCGTGAGTGAGAAAGAAACTTTGCAGACTCATAGTGATGCTGGAATCCAACAGGATTTGAAGCCTGTAGAGGAAACGAGCTCAACCACATCTGAAATTCAAGATCATGAAGTTAAACAAAAACCAGAGACAGTCAGAGCTGAAAGTCAGCAGAAGACAGAGATCCAAAATACAGATGCAACCCACGAACTGACCTCGGGTGGCTCTAGTGCTGAAGGTGCCAATGAAAAGACTGAAGTCAAAGTTGCATCAACTGCAAATGCTGATAATGATGTTAGCAACCAGCAGGTCCAGGCTCCTGTAACCGTTAACAACCAAGATGGGAGCATAACAAAACAAGAGGGTGACAAATCAGCAGAATCCACGAGTCAAGCATCTGTTCTAAAATCAGAATCTCCACAGGAAGCAACAGAAAGCCAAATTAGAGGCCTAAAGGATGCTGATGGAGCTAAAAAGAATTCATTTGCAGAAAGCTCAGTAAATAAGACAGCGGCTTTGCAGACTCATAGTGATGCTGGAATCCAACCTGTAAAGGCTGAAGTCCAAGACCAGAAAGAACTGACAGAATCTAAACTTCATGAATCTGAACAGAAACCAGAGACGGTCAGAGCACAAGTTCAGGTTAAGACAACAGAGATCCAAAATACAGACGCAACCCAAGAACTGACCTCAGGTGGCTCTAGTACTGAAGGTGCCAATGAAAAAACCGAAGTCAAAGTTGCGACAACTGCAAATGCTGATAATGATGTTAGCAAACAGCAGGTCCAGGCTCCTGAAACCAAGGATTCATTAGCAGAGAGCCTGGTGAGTGAGGTGGCAACTAAAGTTAGCGACAAGCAGAATGCAGACATGACAAAACCAGAACTGAATAATTCAACAGAATCCAAATGTCCACAACCTGGTCTACAACAGGGACCAGAGACTGCAAAGACAGAATCTACAGATGACATGGAAAGCAAAACTCAGGGTTCTGTGGAAAATAAAGGGAGTCCTGACTCCAAGATCTCATCAGCAGAAAGTTTGGAAAATGAAAAGGCTAACAATGAAATTAGCAGTCAAAAGGACCAGAAGAGCACACCTGTCAAAGTTGTGCAAATAAAGAAACCAGAGACAATTACTGAACCTCACACAGCTCCAGGTACTAACCAGGAACCGGAATCAAAGGCTGTAGCAACAAAGGATCTGAAGAAAACAACTAAAGATCCTGAATTAACTGTAACATCAAGTGTTTCCATGGCTGGAAAAGCAGCTGGCAAACAGGAACAGAAAAACCTCATTAAAGAGGTTGTTGGAGTGGATGAGAAACTAAAGGCTTCAAAGATGAATGCCAAGAAAGAATCACCCACGGTTGGTTCCAGCGAGGTGTTCCTGAAGGACAAAGACACAAAAGAAAAAAGAGAAACAGATGTTCTAGGTAGTGCTTTCAAAAAAGGACTACAGACTGCAGAGAAATCATCCACTTCATCCCCAAGTCTGCAATCAAATGCAGACTTTCCTTC
Source organism: Maylandia zebra (assembly GCF_041146795.1). Lineage (NCBI taxonomy): Eukaryota > Metazoa > Chordata > Actinopteri > Cichliformes > Cichlidae > Maylandia > Maylandia zebra. Next base: position 10,496,519 of record NC_135185.1, read on the forward strand.
CAGCTGGTTAGATGTGGAATCTCATCAGAAGAAGAGAAGGGTCCACAAAAGAAGATTTAACACGTCCGCTAGTGTGGATGACCCTCTTGATGCCGATGATTTTATCAGGAACATTAAGGAAGGTGGGATGCCTTTCGCACTGCCTCCAAAGAAGCATGTTCATAAAAAGTCTCAACCTCCACATTTTGTCTTGCCGGCCATTAAGGAGGACCACTTCGAGAAAACGTTCGATCCTGAGGAATTCCAGTTTGGCTTAAGGAAAAATGGACGAACCTTTATTAACCTTTTACCTACGACAATTCTTAAACAAAAGGGAAATCAAAGGAATGGCCAAACTCTGGAAAAAAATGCCACACCCACTCTTGAACAGCAAGCAAAAACACTTGATGAGGTTGAAGGTAAATCTGCACTCCAGGAGGGAGCCAAAGCTGAAGCAGGAAAAGAGGGGCAAGACAATGGAGAAGAGCCTGTGAAGCTTACGTCAAGACTTAATAAGATTTCCATCCTCTCCAGCTTACTTACCACTCGTTCCACCAGGAAGAGTACAGAGGAAGTTTCCTCTGCCTCAAATAGCACACCTTCCTCTGACCAGCAGCAGGGCATGCCCTCACTCAGAAACGTGGAAGCTGCTAATTCATCAAAGCCTGAGGCCACACACATGGGTGGGACGGGCGTCGATCAAAGCCCGGTCACAGGAGGTGGTACAGGAAGAGTTAGTGAGTCAGTCTTTAGCTCCTCCTCTCCTCCTCCTCTTGTGCTGCCCTCGTTCTCTGACATAAAGCTGCCTGAACATTTAGAGAAATTACTGAAGAAGAACAAAAAAGAAACGGAGACCTCCACAGCGCAGACAATTCAAACTAACCAGAATACAAAGGAGAGCATCGCTATGGACCAGGACCTGATAGCAGGTCTATCTAAAGTGGATCTGAACCTGAAGAGCCCTGAAGAACTTCCAATCACCAACTACATCCAGCAGCGCCCTCCAAATGGATTTCAAAAGACAACTTCAAAGCCAAAGGTAGGCACGAGACTTTAAATGATATCTTTGCCTGTTAGCAGGAAGGATTCTCAAAGCCTGAATGGGTTTTAATCAGCTAAGAAAATCTGCAAAGCACTCATAAGTTCCTAGTTTATATCCGTGGCCACACACGCCCCACCTTCACACTGTTATGTGATGCTGTTGCAACCAAACTGTGAATCATTTACAAGTAAGGACAGGAAAGATGAACGTGTCCTCAATGTGGAATTCTCAGAGGAAGTTTCTTCCAAGATCGGCTTGTCTTCCAGGCTGAGATGAAGTATTTGCATCTACAGGCAAATAAAGCAGACCTATAAAAAGAAATGTGTCTTTAAATAATCACACTGTTTGTTTCTCTGCCGCGGGCATGAAAGGAAACAGGAGCACTGGAAACTGATCAAAACAAATTAATGTTTGCTGTTGACTTTAAGGTAGAACAAAATGAGGCAAAACATTTACTGCACAGATGATTAAAATACCAAACTAACAGTAACTTTAACAGACTGCTAAGAGTACACTTTACACTAATCTTGCTAAAAATGTAGCACGTTTACATCTTTTATTTCTGTTGACGTCTCTTAGCATGCACTGCTCCTGTTAGGAAGTCTAAAATAAAACCTGAACTAGGGAAAGAAAGAAGCTCTTGGGTAAAAGTATTATTGTAACTGTTAAATGAATGGGACTTCACTAAAAGTAATGAATTAATACTTAAAGTTGCTGTGTGAGCACTCCGGTAACTGACAGCAGGTTACTCCAGGGTAACCAGGGTTAAAATAAGGAGGACTACCATCCCAAACCTGACGTGGAAACCAACGACTGGCTTAAAACTAAAAACTAGAGGTGTCAGCAACGTGTTTACTGAGGTCACACAGACAAAACGGTTCTAGAATAAAAAAGCATTCGACTCACATGGCCAGGGCCATCAGGACACACTCAGTTCAGATGACCACTCAAAGTAATATTTAAAATTCAGCTTTAAGTTTGTAACCTAAATCTTTTCCAACTCTTCTTACAGATTCCTGCAGTAAGAGGGTTCCACAAAAGGCCTGGAAAGGTACTGCAGTGTATATCTAAACATAGATTGAATTTCTAATGATGGATTCCAGTGACATGTCTGTCTTGATCTAGATCATCATACACGAGCATGCTCAGTTTGGAGGAGAGGCCTTTGAGCTCTACTCTGATGTAGAAGATGCCACCACCATGAAGCTGTCCCCCATCATATCAGTCAGAGTCATCAGAGGATGGTACGCGTTAGCATGCATCCACGCTTCAGTGTGATGATCACACGTTGACATAGTTAATGGAAAAACACTCCGTTTTGATTTAACCCTAAACAAACTTGACCATTGTAACGTAGCAGCACATTTTAACTTATCCAGGTGATGTGACTGAACTTTCCTCTGAAATCTTTGGTGCTTGTTCTGTGAAAAGTGTAGAATTACGTGATTGTGTCTCTTTAGCTGGGTCCTGTATGAGAAGCCTGGTTTCCAGGGCCGTATCATCGCTCTGGAAGAAGGTCCTACAGATGGCATCGTGAATGTCTGGGCAGAGGAGGAAAGTCCTGCAACGCTAGATGAGATAGGTGAACCTATTCCCACAGCGCCTGTGGTCATCGGCTCCATTCGACTGGCAGTGAGGGTGAGTTGGGTTTCATTTAACCTGATTCAAAAAGCTCAGTTTTCCAGGCTTATTGTAAATAAAGAAATGAACTGTCAAAGCTCTCACACAGTGTTATTTTTGTGTGTTTCATAGGACTACAGCATGCCCCAGATTGACCTGTTCTCAGAGGTGAACGGCTTGGGCAGGATGGTGTCCTACTTTGACGACACCGTAGAGGTCAGCTCCTTTGGCATCCCACAGACCACCGGCTCCATTAAGGTCCATTCTGGAGTGTAAGTGGAGACTTAAATGTCCTTAAATGGGAATTTGCTGTTGTTGGTGGTACAGGCTCATTATGTCTGTGAAGGTTCTCAGTCATCCAGGTCATCGTAGTCAAAGGAGCTTGACTACAGGCTCATTACAAATCTGAGATTAAATGCCAGAAAAAGAATGTTTTAATTTGTTTACGTTATTAGTTATGATGTCTGAACTGGAGCAGGAACGCTGTGGAGGTTCAAGAGCACAGAAAGATAAAGTTTGATGGGAAATCATCCATCTGAGTTCTGTGTGTGAAGGAATGCAGGCGGCAGGCCGGAGCTTGTGGTTGTCCCAGTTAACTGCAGCAGATTCCTGATGGGTGGAGGGAGTAGTGAGAGTGCTCATTATTCCCTCCATTGTGTCAAAGATTAACGTTTTCTTTCAGGAAAGTAACCCTTAAATGTTGAAATCCTGCTCAACTTTCCTCCCCATCTCGTGTCTGTCTGCAGCTGGCTGGTGTACACCGATCCAGGGTTTGGAGGGTTCGTGGGCGTGCTGGAGGTGGGAGAGTATCCCTGCCCGGAGGCCTGGGGCTTCCCTGAGCCCTTCGTAGGCTCGCTCCGACCCCTCCGAATGGTAAAGTACAGGAAATACACAATATGATGCTATGCAGTCTGATCAGCCACAACATTAAAACCGGTGAAGTTTATTACAGTGGAGTGTGTCAGGGTCGGATACATCAGGAAGCAAACTTGATTTCAAACATAAAAGGTCAGAAAATCATCTGTTAGCAGAAACATCGCTGTGTTTATTTTAGTCATAGAACAATGTTTAATCTCAGTTAGCACAGGTGGTTCTAATGTTGTGGCTGACCTGTGAACGTTTGCACTTTACTGTAATTCTTCGAGTTACCTGAGTCTGATAGAGTGCGTCTTTATTACAGGGGCCGATAAAAGTGGAGCGTCCCAATGAAGTCAAGGTTTGTTCTGTTCTACGTCACATCTGTAAATACCTGCTGCACACATCAGCTGTGTTTCCTGAGAATCTCAGTCGGACCTAAAGTGACGAGCTTAGTTCAGTCCAGACATGTGTGGCTGACACGATTCATTATGTTTGATGACTTGGCTCAGATTCAGTGGCCTGGGGAAGAATTCAAAGGAAAAAGGATGAATTTCCTGTTACAGATCTCACTGTGGTTTGAGATGAGGCTGAATTCCTGTGAAGCTGTTGGTTGAAGGAGAATGTGCTATGAAAAAACACCAAAAAATAGTCCAATGATGTCTTCACATCATGTTTCCCCAAAATGTATTTCTTTTCCTACGAATTTAGTTGCGATACCTTTAGGAACAGGCCAAAGAAAGACCTCCTGTAACGAGCATGCTCAGGCATTTTCCCCCATCAGCTCCTTGTACGCTGACAGCTCCAAGCCTACAGCCTGAACTTTAGCCTGTTTCCACTGACGGATGTGAAATATGTTACACTACTAATCTGTGGAATGAATGGGATTGTACCTTTAGGCAGGAGTGGGCTAAAAACACACAGAGGTAAAAACTCCTGCTTGTGTGTCTGTCGTGCAGGCCTTACTGTACGAGAAGCCCAACTTTGACGGCGAGTGTTTAGAGGTTCACAACGACATCTACAACGTACAAGAGCCGGACGAAGAATCCGACGAACCTGCTGTGAACAAGAAGACGCTGTGTGCAGTCGGGTCTCTGAAGGTCCTCGGGGGCCTGTGAGTATTTATCAGGGGCATCGTCATCATTCCAAATCCTAAATGTCTCATTCTTAGAAGCTGGCTCACTTTGTCAGGTTACAGTTGTGTTGCACATCGAACACATGGAAAAGCTGCACAGTGCACTTTAAACAGGGATCTTTAAAAGGCTTTACTGTTATACGTGCTACAAATATCAGTTGGAAAGGTCTGTAATGTGTCTTTGTATCAACGTTGAAGCTGGGTGGGCTACCAGGAGGCAGACTTTGAAGGCCAGCAGTATATCCTGGAGGAGGGGGAGTACCCTCACTGCAGCCACTGGGGGGGATCTGAGGACGGGCTGCAGTCACTTCGGCCTGTAATCGCAGTACGTATCACCTGAGACGCTAACCCGCAGGCTCCTGGTTGGAGGGCGTTTCCATCTGATGCAGCGATTTCTCTTTTTTAAACTTTTTGTCTGTGTCGCCTTCTTCGTCAGGACTTCCTGTCCCCGCACGTTAAACTGTTCAGCGAGCAGGACTTCAGTGAGCGGAGCCTCAGCACCAACCTGCTGGGACCCGTCGTCAACCTGGAGGAGACCGGCCACGGTGCAAAGACCCAGTCTGTCGATGTCACCGGTGGAGTGTAAGTCAGACACACAAGAAGAAAGAAATGAACACAAAGCTCAAACTCATGTTCTCTCTCTCAGGTTTCGGGCGTGTGCTTCTCACGTTACAGTGTTTTATCACAGCGCACGCAAACATACACGCCTACAGCCTCAGAGGATGGATTATGGACGAGCCTGTGAAACGGATCCATTCATGGAATTGATGAAAGGAAGCTTCCCGAGGGCGGAGCTTTACAAAAACAGAATTTAGTTACTATCAGAGGGCGTTAGAGGCAACTCGTAGGATGTGAAAGTTTAGAGTTCATGAGTTCGTGATTACAGTATAAAGCACTTTAGGTGACTGTGGTTGTGATTTAGTGATGCATAAATAACTCTAGTGATAACTTAATAACTTTAGTGATACATAAATAAATGGAATCAAATTGAACTGAAGATAAAAGTAGCGTGGTATGTGCTGATAATCAGTAATGAATATCTGTGGGTTTCTTTTTCCAACACTTTAAAGGGCCAGTTCACCCAAACCACTCCCACAGTTTCTCTCCAGCTGATCGTTGAGATGTGCCAGCGCTGATTAAATATTCAAAACTCGTGCGATACAGGGCTAAAAAACTCTAAAGCAAGTCTGTTAGTTTTTACAGGGAAGATTTCTTTGTTGGTTTTCAGAGCTGGTTGGATTTGTTTGCCCAACACTCTGCTGTTAGCTCTGCGACGGCCTCGCCTGTCATTTTACAGCCTCTGAGACGAGACTCGGCCTGTTTATACAGATAATGCTGCAGCTCAAGTCATTATTCAGAGAAACCTGAAGATGTGCTGTTTGCAAGCACTTCCTTGATTTTAGAGCAACAATGGCTTTTATTTTGGTTTCCTTGGAGTTAGGTGGTTTCCAGTTTCAGCAGACATCCCTGTAAGAGTATCCTAAACATAAACTTCATCCATGTAATGAGTGGGTAAATCGTGGCTCGTGTGCTTCTCACGGTTACAGGATTCACTGCAGAGCTTGTGATGCAGATGAAAACATGGAGGCTGTGGTTTCATTTCTTAGCTGGTTGTCGTTGCAGGTGGGTGGCCTTTGAGAAGCCTGGGTTCAGCGGAGAACTCTACGTCCTGGAGAAAGGCATGTACGCAAACCCGGAGGACTGGGGAGCTCAGAACTTCAGGATCGCATCCATACAGCCCGTGTTCCACGTAAGAAACCATCAGCATCCGTTAATCACACAAAGGCTTAACGTCATAAAAGGTGCATCTCTAACAACTCTGTTTGTTCTGCAGGACAGCATGGGAACCACAAAATTCAAGGTATCGCTCGTTCGTGTGCAGCTCGGCATCAATCAGAAATGATGAGGAGTCTCTGTTAGTGTGTGCTGCTGGGTCGCTGAGGCTGTTTGGATGTGTTACAGGTCCAGCTCTACTCTGAGGAGCACTTCCAGGGACGGCTGGTGTGTCTGGAGGACAGCGCGGCAGCTCTGGATGAAGACTTCACACCCAGGTCCTGTAAGGTGCTGGCTGGCAGGTAAACAACCACCACAAGCCTGTTTTAGGGAATCTTTGTCCTTTTCAGAGTACTCTCCTGTAAGACGTTCTCATATAGAACAATGTTTGTTTCTGTTCCTCAGGAACGTCAGGAATTAAACTCTTATCTTCTGATTTTAATGCTCAGAGTTTGTTAAACAAAAAAGATTGACTCTTGGAGTGGGTGGAAAATTGATTTGGTTGCAGTTTATCGAACTTCAAATGTGTTTTTATCAGAATTGAAGTCATGTGGTTATCGTCTGTACTTATGAAGTCATGAGGGGTCAGAAATGCTGCTGCACGAGGTAACATTTTTGCATGGCTTCATTCAATATACTGCATATTTGTTGTCAGCTGGGTGGCACATGAGGGATCCCAGTTCACGGAGAACATGTACATCCTGGAGGAGGGGGAGTACCCCAGCACAGAGGCCATGGGCTTCTTGTCCTCAGACTCGAGCTTCCGGTCCATCCGGACTGCAGGACATGTGAGTGTTTGTTCTCCCTGGACGTGTCTTCAGCCCTCTGTGGTGCTCTGTGTGAACTCAACCCTCTGCTCTCCACCTCCAGGAGTTCTCTCTGCCGTCCATCGCCCTGTTCACGAAGGTGGGCTGCAGAGGTCGCAGGGTGGTGCTGACACACGAAGCTGTGAACCTGCATCAGGCCGGCCTGGACGCTCGCATACGCTCCCTGGTGGTGGACGGAGGAATGTAAGTGACAGAGATGAACGTTTGAGCCTCTGCTGGTTTAAAAATGTGACAGACACCTGCCATCGGCACCAAGGTTTTATATGCAGCAGGTTCTGGTTCAGAATGGACCTTTCAGGTGTGTCTGCACACCTGGTCATAGAAGCGTAATTATGCAACAGTGAATGAAAATATTGTTATCTTATAACAGTATTCAGCAGTTCACCACAAAGTACTGAACTTGAATTATAAGTCAGCCCAGTGAATGTTTTGTTTCATCCAAATAATTGGACGCATTTTATTAGCAGCCTTTTGTATGTAAAGTCATCACTTCCTGTGACCTGGAGGCTTTCAAACTGTGTGATGGGGCCCCCAGCTGGAGCAATACAGCCACTGCAGGGAGCTGACAATGAGGGGACAATATAGAGTGAAGCTAATTGAAATGAATGGGATTTATGATGAATAAACAGCTGAGATTTGTTTCACTAAAAGTAGATTTAGATCTGTTTTTGTAGGTTTTCTTTATATTCTTCATTTTCTAGAAGCCTCAGTATTGTGATATTATCCTGACTACCGCTTGTGTCTGTGCTGCCAATAGACCTGTGCATGTGTTAGACTGATTATAACTGATAACCAGCTTCGTGTGACCTCTTAGCCTGATCCATAATGGTGGGACAAGAAAAGCCAGATGATAAACGGATATCCTCGATATGCTGATTTTCCCGATTTCCCAGTTATTGCCATTACTGCCAGCTTTTAATCGACCGCTTTTATATCTGCACATATTTTAATAACTATAGCTTTGCATGAATTTTGAAGTTTCACCACCAGGTGTTAGCATTGTACCAGTTTTAGTGTAGTTACACACCCCAGCCGGCTTTACATTAAATTTTCCCTTTTGCCACAAAGTGTTTATTTCAGCGCTTTAATTAAAACTTTCAGTCACGATTGGATCATAGAAAGGTCCATAAACGGTGCTTCGTGGCTTGTTTGGTGGACTGAATGAAACGATGGATAAAATCTGACGAGCTAAAACGATGTCCGTCTGTCTCCAGGTGGGTGTTGTATGAGGGCAGTAACTACAGAGGTCGACAGCTGATCCTCCAACCAAGCCAAGAGGCTGATTTATTTCAGCATAGCGGCTTTCAGCGGATTGGATCCCTCCGGCCTTTACTGCAGGTAAGTCCTGACTGGCCCATTTAACGCCAGCACCTGAGATGTTTTTGGATTGGTGTTATTTGAGACTTTGGTCATGTTTAACATGAACATCTACCACAGGAACAGGAGAGGCAGAGTAGGTCCTCTTTAAGTGAGAGCGACTTCTATTTATTTCAGTAGAAATGTTAAATGTGTTTGTCTTTGCATCGAATGCCAGACTGATGCTTCGTGAATCTCTTCCTGACGTCCACTGTGACTAACATCTGTATTTTGTACTTGTTGCTCCTAACACAGAAACCGATGTACTTCCGCCTGAGGAACAGGGAGACGGGATGCATGATGTCTCTGACGGGAACGCTGGATGACATCAAGCTGATGAGAGTGCAGGCCGTGGAGGAGTCGGGGGGAGAGGAGCAGGTGTGGCTCTATCGGGACGGATATCTCACCTGCAAGGTACGCCGGCGAAAACTGCTGAAACTGACAGCTGCACAGTGCGTTTATCCTGCGATGGACGGGTTCTCACATGAGCTTATTTACTCTGAACCTCATTCACACAAGCACGTTTTCCATGCTCATTCCCTGCAAGTGCTTCTAACATTCACACACATTCAGACTCCAATCGAAGTATCTTGGCGTTAGTATCCTGCCCAGACCGCATGCCAAGGATGTTTGGCGTGCAGATTAGTAGGAGACCTGCTCTACCACCTGAGCTACAGCCACGGTAGCACTACGTACAGCTAGATTCGGGCTTTTAATTCGGTGCTAAATTCTGAATTTCTCGTACTTACCTGCACTTGGGTTCAGTTTGATAATCCGTCCTACTTCTGCTTCTGTTTATAAATCTTTGGGTTTAAGGGTGCGTCTCAAATGTTTTCGGGTCTCTTTGTTCTGCACTTGTTGGCTCTTCTCTTTTTTGCTTCCTCACTTTGTAAAAACTCAGCGTCTCCCATTGAAAGAGCCTTTATCCTCCACCCCTTCCCACCTGCTGGTTCATGTTACAGAGGGAGAGTAGAGCATGTTCAGCAAGTTCATTTTAATCATTTTCAATATGAACTTGTTTCCTTGTTAATGCTGACCACTTCCTCCTCTGCGTCCTCAGGTGGTTGAGGACTGTTTCCTGGAGTCCTCGGGCAGCGTGATGATGGCGGGGAGCCGTATCTGCGTTTCTCCCGAGCGAGGCAAAGATAGCCAGCTGTGGAACATCAGACCGGACGGTGTGGTTCACAGCAACCTCAAACCAGACCTCATCCTGGAGGTCAAAGGTCAGACACCTTTATTTTTACACCTTCAGTTCACGTTACTTTTTTTTTCTTTGCTGTTCATTTTACGTTGAGCTAATTAAAAAGTGATAACTAATTTTTTAAGAAAACTAAAACGCAAAAATTAAAAATTGACTGAAATAATCTGAGTGCGTGAGCGTCACGTGCTGCAGTGATGACTGAACTCGAGCTGTGTCGTCTGTTTCCAGGTGGGCATCAGTACGATAAAAACCAGGTGATCCTCAACACGTTTGATGAGCGAAAGCTGAACCAGAGGTGGAGTTTGGAGCTGCTGTGACGACTCTCACGGCCTCCTGACGGAGCTCCGTCACGCTGGGCCCTCAGACGCAGCTCAGCCGTGGAGCCCACACCGATGTTCGCTGTCGTGTTTGCTTGGAAAGACGATGCGCTGGATTACGAGCTCACGTTGATGAACAAAATGTTTTTAGCTGACCTTTAACCCAAAGACTGTTTACTTCAGCGAGACCTCTGCCCTGTTTCAATGCTGCACCTTTTCCTGTACGGTACTTCTCTTACACTCCAGCTGTTTGTAGATCAAAGTGATCCGCTGTAAAGTTTTTAATGTTTTTACACACACACACACACACACACACACACACACACACACACACACACACACACACACACACACACACACACACACACACACTGTCGTTTGTACAGAACCACTGAGTGTAAAGACCTTGAGTTTAACTCTGCTGCCCTCTGCTGGTTGTAAATGTGAGAATATTGTTACACATTAAAGTAATAATGTGATGTCTTTATTTTAGTGAAGAGTTTCCTTTGAGTCACTGAAAAATAAAAGCTTTTTTTTAAGCTGACAGCAGTTTTAGTGCTTGTTATTATTATTAACCTTTATTTAACCGGGAAAATCCCATTGAGATTAAAAACCTCTTTTTCAAGGGAGACCTGCTCAGATCCTCAGCAAACAGTGGAAAAGAAACAGCCACACAAACCTGATGAAAAGGTAAACAATGTACTTTGGATAGAAAACAAAGTGCAATGTGTCTTTGGTTTTGTGGGCGGAGTCTATAAAAGCATTGACAGCACTCAATAAGAAAAGCCCACGATGTGCAGAGCTATACGTCGTCGCCCCCTTTGCTGATCTGGACTACCGTCTTTCCTCGGGCGTGACCCTTCTCCACCTTCTCAAAGGCCTGAGGCACTTGTGAAAAGCTGAAGGTCTCCTCCACCACGGGCCGGATCTGAGAGGGAGGAGACAAATAAGTGAGCAAGTTCTCTTAAAGTGTGTTTCTCCTTATAGTCACAGCTCCTGTTCCAGTGAGGATGTTCACATTAAACGTGGCCAAGTCAGTATATGGCTGTATCCCAATTCAGGGTCTGCAGCCTTAAAGGCCGCATTTTAAGGCCGATTACGTCACCGCGACGCGACGAAGGCTGTCCCAATTCAAAGGCTGCTCGAAATGCGGCCCTGAAATGCGTCCTTCATTTCCCTGAATTTTAAGGCTGTGGCAGTGTAGACTTCGTGGCCCAACATATCCCAGAATGCATAGCGCGGCGGTGGTGTGGATAATTTTGCCGAAAAAAAACGGCGGATGAGGGGCGCCCGAAGAGTAAACTTTAAGTACTGAATATTATGTCACTTATTTATGTGCAAATGTTTAATAACGAAGAACATTAAAACATTACTGTTGGCCACATGTCTGCAAAGTTATGTGACATTAGTGACGTTTGTACGAACTTGGTTTTAGAGCCTTTACTTTAAAATATACGCCGTTCAATAGCTGAGCTTAATCTTACAGAGAATGATCAAAGATCATGTAGAAACAAACAAATGAACAAAAGATTTTCACAAGCCTCGCACTTCCGGCCTTAGCGGTCTTTAAGTACGCGGCCCTTGAGGATCGTTGAGGCTGCGCACTTTAAGGCTGCAGACCCTGAATTGGGATACAGCCATAGAAACATGTTACAGTTTGTCTCTCCCCGCTCGCACTGTTAACTGTTTAAATATCTGTTTGTTTGTTTGTTTGTTTTGTTCTTTCATTTTTGTTAGTTTTTACTTCCGGAGCAGGGCATGCAAGACAGTGACGTCATGGCTAAGATGGCAGCCTCCATGGTGGAGGGTGGAGAGGATTCGTTTCGGAAGATATTCAAGTTTTACAGGAGAAGGAACCCCCCGCCGGACCTTAGCGACGTCATCGACTTTTCCAGGTGTGCGCCCGGTGAACAGGTGAGAGCAAAGCGCGCTCCCGGCGTCTAGCAGCCATCTTTCTCCTTGTTCTTCTTCATGGGTCAGTTTGAAGTTTGACTTCTCTGACCAACAAAGTGAACAGTTCCACAGGTTACCTCCACCTGCCCTCACCTGTCCACTTTCATTTCTGATCAAACTCACCTGGATCGATCATTTCATCGATCATAGCGATGACTGTGTGTCACAGAGGGAAGTTTGAAGGTGGTCGAAGCAGCAGACAGGTGTGAGGGTCAGAGTTCAAACACGAACAGTCTGAATCTGCAGATCACCTGAATCCACCTGACTGACGTCACAGTGGACTGGGTGTCACCTGACTGGTTCAGGTCTGCTGAAGAACAGGTGCAGACAGCACCTGAGCGAAAATGATTTTACAACCCTGACGTCTGCTAATGGTGTGTGTGTGTGTGTGTGTGTGTGTGTGTGGATTGTTCCAGTTAACCTCGACACCGCCGCGGTGAGCGATGTGGAAGCCACTAGAGTCGGATTACAGCCCGTCAGAGAGTGGCGAGCCTTCGGCCTGCGAGGACACCCAGGTACACGCTCACGTCAGAGTTTAAATAAAGTTTGGATGCGTGCGGTCTGGTTCAATTCAGTCCGGCTGTAAAGAACCAAATAACAGCGACAGTTGCTTCGCGGCGCCTCGTACTGTGAGGTAAAGCGTAGGGAGAAGCCGGCTCTGAGGCAGGTTACTGAGAGTTGGTCTCATTTTTCCATGTTTCAGGAACTGAAGTGTTTTTAGTCTAGCTCAGTAGAATGGTCTCGACTGTAATGGACAGTTCTGATTGGCTGTCCACTGGGAACGTAACCGGCTGGAAAACGAGAAGCGCGGACTCTCCTGGAGCGGCTGCGCTGGGTCACGCTGGGCTATCATTACAACTGGGACACAAAGGTGAGCATCTGCTTCACCTCTTTACTGCTGCTCCTCCAGCAGCACAGGCGGGGACGGTTTCAGAGCAAACGTTTGCCACGGTCTGTTGTGGCGCCCTTTCTCTTCATCTCACTCCTCCCCTCCTGTTTGCAGACGTACTCTCCCAGCAGTCACACTCCTTTCCCACGTGACCTCCACCTCCTCTCCGCTCACGTGACAGCTGCCTGCGGCTTCCCTGGCTTTATCTCGGAAGCGGGAATCCTCAACTATTACCGATCAGACTCTTCTCTGGGAATCCACGTGGACGAGTCGGAGCTGGACCACACTCGACCGCTGCTGTCGTTTAGGTGGGACGCTTGTTTTTTCACCGTCGTTATGCGAAGGACATGTTTGAATTCCCTGTTTTTCCGTGTTGTCTTTACAGTTTTGGTCAGTCAGCCATCTTTCTCCTGGGCGGCCCCCGCAGACAGGACCCCCCCAGAGCCATGCTCATGCACAGTGGGGACGTGATGGTGATGTCAGGGCCCAGCCGCCTTCTGTACCACGCAGTCCCACGAATCCTCCCCGCACCTCCGGGGCGTCTGGCATTAGAGACGGGGGGAAGCATCCAGACCCCCCCACCACAGGAAGGCTCCGTGGTGGAGCCGGTGTCCGAGGAGGAATGGGCTGTCTGCTCCAGGTACATCCAGAGCTCCAGAGTGAATGTGACTGTCAGACAGGTGCTGGCACCTGGACAGAAATTTCCAGAAACTCCCCGTTCTCACCAAACCACGGACCCTGGACAGACGGACGGATACGATGATGGAGAGAACGGAAAGAGGAAGAGGAGCAGCAGTGACTCTCCTTATGCTGCAGAGACTCACTGAGGGCACTTACAGCACGGGCCTCCATGAAGGACGGCTTCTGCTTGGTTACTGGGTTTATTTGTTAAAGGATTTATGTGGGTCAGTGTGTAGATGCTGCCAGAGACGGGACGAGACCCGATCTAAAGATGAACTCTTAGGAGTCGGTGCTAATCTGGATCTGTTAATCTGTTAAAATGATTGTTTAACGATTGTGTGAATACAGTCCATGATTCAGTGAGCAGTAGTCATGAAGAAAGAAGATATAATCCAGTACCCAGATCGAGGTCTATGTATGTATGCAATGTTCTCTCTAAGCTGTGCACATGCGCACTGCTGGCACGTCTCTGCGCACAGAACATCTGCGTTGCGCACAAAAAAATCTAACCTGAATTGAAATTAAAACTTTAACAATTCTGTTTTGCAGTGTGAGTCAGTGACTGGCTGCTCCCGTATCCCATAGTCCAGCCAGTGATGCGATTCACATTCGTATATACGCAGCTAACCAACGTGGTTGACAGGCTATGACACGTTAATGACAACGTGTACAACCATTGGAGACGTGAGCAGGACAGACGGAACAACTGACGGGAAAAGTGTGGACTTTATACCAGTTTTTAAATTGTGTTGATCGTTGTTTATATTTACTGCAGGAAGAAACGGTAAAAACATTGTTTTATAAGGAAAACGCTCGAAAGCCTGTGAGCAAAAACAAAACCAAAAACACCCTCACTGTGAGAGATTTGCGCCATAATCAGTGTGTAGTGTAGTCAATAGTTTTGTTGTGTGTGTCAGAACAATGATGCAGAACAGCTGATTGAGCTGTAAATAGTTTGAGACACCTTTAAAAAGAAAATAGCTGCAAAAATAAATAAATACCTGAATTACTTTTTTGAAGAAGTTTTTAATTCTTCTTTTTTTTTTTTAATAGAAGATGTGATATATATATATTGATGCTCATGTCGCTATCAGCTGGATAGTGTAGTGGTAAGACTCTACGTCTTTGGAGTGAGAGTCACAAGTTCAAGTCCTGCTTGAGCGTCTGCATCCACTGCTTATCTCTCATGGTGATGAGGTACAACACATGTGCTACGGCAAGGAGGAGTCAGGACGCCAAGACAGGGGGGATATCGTCCTCCCCGAGGTCGGCAACGTCAGGAAGAAGCAACATTTAGCTTAGAATGTGAGGTTTGTTGAGAGAGTTACAGAGTACTGAACTGGTGGCATCCTTCAAAGGCTACGTCGTGTTAAGAGACGTTACTCATAAAGCAACAGCAGGCTAAGATAATCAAATTACCTGTCGTAGGATGTTAACACTTGGAACTGGAAGTAAAAGTAGTAAAAAAAAAAAAAAACTACTTACTTGAACCAAGATTAAACTTTTATAGTATTTAGTTAAAAGGAAGAATAAATAGTTTTAACTTCCTAGTTTCCTACACAGGAGGAAATTTGATCATCTTAGCCTGCTGTTAGCTTTTAGAGTAATGTCTCCTAACACCACGTAGCCTTTGAAGGATGCCACCAGTTCAAGTACTCTTAGAACTCTCATTGCGCTCTCAGTACTTGATCTCTCTCTCAACAAACCTCACATCCTAAGCTAAATGTTGCTCCTTCCTGACGTTGCCGACCTCGGGGAGGACGATATCCCCCCTGTCTTGGCGTCCTGACTCCTCCTTGCCGTAGCACATGTGTTGTACCTCATCACCATGAGAGATAAGCACTGAATGCAGAGGCTCAAGCAGGACTTGAACTTGTGACTGTCACTCCAAAGGCGTAGAGTCTTACCACTACACTATCCAGCTGATATCGACAGGAACATCAATATATGTATATATCACATCTTGTATTAAAAAAAAAAAGAAGAATAAATACTTCTTCAAAAAAGTAATTAAGCTATTTTCTTTTTTTGCAGCTATTTTCTTTTTAAAGGTGTTTCAAACTATTTACAGCACAATCAGCTGTTCTGCATCATTGTTATGACACACACAACAAAGCTGTGGACTACACTACACACTAACTATGAGATAAGCACTGGATGCAGAGGCTCAAGTAGGACTTGAACTTGTGACTCCCACTCCAAAGGCGTAGTCTTACCACTACACTATCCAGCTGATATCGATATGAACATCAATGTATGTATGTATGCTCAGTCCCAGGAGGAGTCGTTTGGATGTCGTTGGTGTCAGTGAGCTTGCACTGAGGAAGGGAGTCAAAGAAATACTTGAGGATGTCTTTGTCATCAGACACCTGCACACTGCTTTGCTGGGGAGACCTGCCATTAGCAAGCTGGAGCTTGTGGCTCGTCTTGAGAGCATAACTATAGAGACGCTTAAAAAGTGCTACCCAAAGCTGTGCAGTGGTCTCGGTGAAGTACGTCAGCTGTACGACATCAAACTGAAACCTGGAGCTCAACCTTTTTCCTTGAAGACGCCACGGAGAATCCCGTTGCCTCTGATGGACAAAGTTAAGCAGGAGCTGGCCCGTATGGAAGAACTAGGGGTGATCAGCAGGATTGAGGAGCCAACTGATTGGTGCTCAGGCATGGTGGTGGTACCGAAGAAGACAGAAGATGTACGCATATGTGTCGACCTTACACACCTCAATGAGTCTGTGTGTCGAGAGAAGTACATACTGCCATCGCTGGAGGAAACATTGGGCAGATTGGCTGGTGCCAGCATATTCAGCAAGCTGGACGCTAATATGGGGTTTTGGCAGATACCTCTGACGGAAAGCTCAGCCAAATACACCACTTTCATCACTTCTTGACGTAAGGGAAAGGGAAAATGCTTATGAACTTGCAAATTAAAAACATGATGCATTTAAAGTAGCCCTTTTTCATTTTTATTTAAGAAGAGAATTTGTTCTAGTGTGTGATGGCCGAACCTGTTCCTTTTCATGGAGATCATTTCTCCTGCATTAAGGAAATTCCCTTCACATGGCACAGAAGAGGCTGGAGTGCAGAGAAACTGGTAGAGATGCAGTTATACAGTCTACCTGGGCCCCACAAACTATCAGCTAAAGAGAATAAATAGATTAAATTGCTGCACATTTGGCAGACTAACATTTTCAGATTAATTAAACAATAAAATATATATTTTTATAACATTACATGTAAAGAGTCAAGTGGAAGTTTTTCTAAAGTTATTTAATGATATTTATATTATGGAAGCAGATTTTTTGACATTTTAAGTTTTTTCCCATTATAAGATAAAATAAACACGCGCAAAACAAAAGCAAACGGCCACAACACAAAGCTGGAAAACCCACCCGACTGACCAAAATCAACTCAAAATACTCCCACACAACAGAACCTCCTCTATTCCTCGCTGGTTTCAAATCTCTCAGTGGAATGATCAGTGGTTCGCTATCTGTCACCATCAAAACACTCCACAAATCCCGCAAATTATTCACTTCCTTTTAAACCATTCGGACGTCACTGATCACGTGACTCTGGCCAAACGAATCAAGCTTCGATACAGTGCTTCTGAAGCACTGTGTTGATTTTTTTGACACACGCACCGGAGCTTCAGCTTCAAGCGGGCCATCACTAGTGTCTAATATAAAGAGAGCATAAACAGCGTACTGTCAGTGTAGAGGATGAAATCAGCCAGGACAACTCATGAAACATCTGCTCACATCTGGATGAATCCAGGTGTGTACATCCACAGAGAGCAGCAGGTCAGCTGATCACAGCCTGTACACTAAGAAAATCTACTGGAGCTTTTAATTATTGTGAGCTTGATTCTTTTCCCCACACTGAGACATTATAACCACTTTTAGTGTTCCCCCACCTCCTGAATCCACTTTAACCCCTGACTGCACACATTTCCTGTTTAGAGGCAAAGTCCCCTCTACAATGGAGGCAACAGGAAATAGAAACATATTTTTACTTTCCTTCTTTTTCTCTGCTCATGTTCAACTGAACTGATTCAAGATGAGTAGAATTATTAGAATGAAAATTTAGACTGAAATAAAGTTTGTATTCCTTTCAAATAATATTATTTTACCATTACATTAATATAGCACATGGTTCAGGCAGCTTTGGACACAAACAGCTGGAGCCACAGCTGTGGTTGTGATTTGAAATTGTATAAATAATTGTATTGAATTGAATAGAAATGTCCTCCAAAGAGGTGCTTTTTACTTTCAGTACATTTCTGAGCCTGTACTTTTTTACTTTTACTTGAGTAAAAGTTGAATCAGTACTTCGACTTTACTGGAGTATTTTTCAACACTAGTATCTGTACTTCTACTTAAGTACAGAGTGTCTGTACTGTTGGCACATCTGAACTTGGCAGAATAAACCTGTTTTCATCTACAAACAATGTCACCAAAACCTGTCACAGCCACCATACTGTCCTTCTACTGCTGCCACCACTGGTGTAAGCTACATTTTCAGAAGAGTAGTTTTAGTTTTAGAAAGGTGAGAAATAAAATGTGCATGTTACTCTACTCTGAACCGTGTTTTCAGCTTTATTTTTATTATGTGGCTATTTTAGGAGACTCGACCTGTTGTTATTGACCTCTGGATTTCTGAAGCATTCAAATAACAAGTCACACGAACATGCTAATGCGACCTTCATCTCTGTACCTGACGAAGGTCACACAGACCGAAATGCTATAATATAAATAAGGACAGTGGAAGGACAGCGAGTGAAAGAAAGCATTGAGTTTCCAGCTAATCTAAGCTTCACGCTAGCTCCATAGTCAGCATAGTAATGACCTGTCCATCGTTTCATTTTGTAAACATCATGCACAGCATTTAGAAAGCTGCTCACTTCTTGATGGACCCACACCTTCCACCATTTTAGTGTTAAACTGTTATTACTGGTAAATCACTCGCACTGAGTTTGTTACAATAAAAGTCCTGCCAGCTACAGCTTAGAGTAGGTTTACTTTTGGTTTTTCTAACATTCCTAATACAAAGATCCTTTCTTCTTTTTGCTATATAGATCCCTGGTGTTGGTCATGCCATAACATGTTCCTCCAGAGTGCGTACATGCCAACCCTCCCGATTTTTCCAGGAGAATCCCGAATTTCAGTGCCCCTCCCGAAAATCTCCCGGAGCCACCATTACTCTTGTTACTCTTTCTGGGTCGCAAAATAAACTTTTAACATATTTTCAGGTGAGAATGTAGCTGAGTAAACTTCAAATAACTTAAACATGTTATTGTTTGGCCTTTTTCAGTGTTTTATTTGTTCGTGAGTAAATCGGTTTGGCTGAGATTAAAGTTATTAGATTAGATTAAATAAAAACTTTATTAATCCCTCGGGGGGGTTCCTCCGGGATTTTCACACAGCTGACTAAACGTCAAACAGAAAACTGATTAAACAGAAGTGTGAGATGGTCGAGAATCTACGTCAGCGTCTGATTATATTTTAGACAGCAAGGAGCAGACGGCTGAGTTTCACTCCACTGAGAGAGCTCATGACTTAATTCTGAAGGCTAGACCGTCCCATTTCACAAGCCTCGCACTTCCGGCCTTAGCGGTCTTTAAGTACGCGGCCCTTGAGGAACGTTGAGGCTGCATACTTTAAGGCTGCAGACCCTGAATTGACAAGTTACCCTGTAAGCCAAAAGCACAGGCTGCTCTGAACACACAATTTATCAGTTTTTTCAACTCTTAGAACTCTATGATGTCAGAGGCACAGAAGCCACACCCACCCACTACAAATAACAGGTTTTGATTCCTCAACACAGGAGTCTTCCATGAAAAGAGGCAGCTATGATGGACTTCCAGGTGAAAGAGAATGAGGCGGAGCTAACAAGCAACGGGTGCCGTTGATGGAAACAGCCAAACAGAAGAAGGTTTGCACAAGGGCACGTTTCAGATAGAGGGTAAAGTGGGGAACTGGAGATATGAAGTTGTGAGCTGGGTAGTGTAGTGGTAAGACTACACACCTTTGGAGTGGGAGTCAGCTGTATATGTGTATATGTGTATATATACGAGGCCATGACGTCTCCAGAAACATCCAACCAGGGGGGCTATTAAGGAAAACAAGGCAGAGTTGAAGTAGCTATGCTCATTTTTACATACAGTCTGTGGTATTTAACGTGCTAACAGTGTTAAACCACGATGGAACAGCATCCATGTTCAGCTCGCAGGGTAAATACAGCGTCATACCTGTTTTGCATCCACCATGTCCCTGATTTCATCCAAGGCACAGCCGCTGGGTGCAAAGAATCCCCAGCGGTAATGAACTCCTTTCATCAGGTGCTGCACGAAAACAGCAGAAAAAAAATGAATCAGCACAAACACAGAACACTGAAATACTTTAATACATTTAAAATAAAAGACAATCATAATGTAAAGATATATTTCAAAAAACAGAAACATGATGACTTATTTTGATATTATTGTTGTTGTCTTTATGAAACTTTTAATTTAAATCGTGTTCCCACTGACATATTTTCTAGTTCCATTTATTTTTAATATTTGTGCTGATTCAATCTCATCAAACACAAAGGGAGAAATATATTTGATGTAATGACCAAAATATGAATAAATAAAAGATAAAAACGTGGATAAGGACAGATTCACACCAGTTTCGGTTTGTTTGTTTTTAAAGCTCGTGTTGCTTAAATACATCTGTGAGTCGATAACAACCCACAAAACTCAAGTCACCGAACACCCAAACTATGAATCAGCTGCTGGAAAACCTGCGCCGTCACAGATCTGAGTTCAGATTACACAGATTCTGTAGGCGCAAAATAATAAGACAATGCTGTGAATCAAATCGTCTGATATTCAACAAACACAGTGTGCGACAAAAGCAGATGACCCCATTTCAACCCTTACACTTCTGTGGAAATGGAAACAGTCACTGTGTGGATATATGATGCAGGATGAAGGTGGTAAAGAAGGCCAGGGTGTGTGTGTGTGTGTGTGTGTGTGTGTGTGTGTGTGTGTGTGTGTGTGTGTGAGAGAGAGGGGGGGGGGGGGGGATTGGAAACTTAGTCTCTGTGTTAAAGGAAGCGAAAACACAAAGTGCACAAACACACAGTTTCATTTGTTTCCTGTAGATTTGCTCCAGGTATACCTCCATCCTGCTTCACCTTCAAATCTTCAAAACTGATGTTATTCTGGAATAAGTTAGCGTGAGTAGAATATGTGCCAGCCTGCAACCCCCACAGTCTGACATCAACTCAGTAACTTTACATTTAACAAGAAAAACAATGGAAGGTTTGTGGGGCAGTCCCGCCCTGTTACCGCCATCCACGCTCTTCTTCCGCCTCCTTCCTGATGCAAAGGTTAAATTTACTTTAAAATGAGAAACCAGAACAAACACGACACTGATAGAAAATTTTGAAAAATGACAATAAATTTGTGGTTTTTCCCTTTTTTGGCAAATTAACTCGAGTCTTATAAACAACAACTGTATACAAGAGATGGATATGGCCACTGTGACCCAGCTGTGCCTTTTGCAGTCAAGCTACCATAACAGGAGCCAGAGTCCTGAGTTTCCAGCCTCTTGGATGGTCTGTTAGCACAACAACGTCACAGCTGCCACAGTATTAGTCACACAACTGCATAAAAACATGCAAACAGCACAAATACAGGTGCAGATCCGGGTCTGTAATAGCTGAGGTGGAGCTGAGCAGACTGCTAGCATGTATAGCATCCACCTGTCAGTCAAAGAGGCCACACCCCCAAAATACTGCAAACTTTAAGTCTTAATAAAGTTTTAAACGGGTGCATTACAAAAACATCCTCCCCCTGTGCAGCTGATATGAAGAGAGACTTTCTGTATCAGGCCGTAAACAGGCCGAACCTCACTGCTGGAGCCTCTAGTGGATCTCAGAGGAACTGCAGCTTCTTTTTCTTTTTTCTTAATTCGTAAACATTTATGATCAGGAACAAAACAGAGCTGACAATATTTCAGCCTTGAACATGACACTTAGAAACCTGTAAAAACAAAACAAAACAAAACAAAAAGATTCATTTGTTTGAAAAAGCCAACGATGAACGTTTGGACGCCTGGAACGAGCTGAACATGAACCTCTTCTGTCCTGAATGCCAGCATCTTGTTTTCGCTCAGTTTTGGTTTCATTTCAGCCTCTTTCTCTTTTGTCTTTTAGTCCATGAGTCATTCCTGATTAAACTCTCCTCCCTGCTTCAAAGTTGTGCTGATGGCTTAAATCTAAGAGCTTTTCATAAATGAGGATCAGATCTGCAGGTCGCAGATGAGCTAAAAAACATCCTTAAACACTAAATGCACCACGAATTATCATTCAATGTGAATTTGATATTGCAAAATCATTCGTGCACGGTTACCTGTGTGTGTAACTACATGCAGAATTTGGTTGCTACTACAAACTTTGTGTTGGGGAATTTCAGTTACAGTGGTTTATGCCGCCGTGGAAAATGAGACTAACCTGAAACTCTGAACTACTTCTGAAGTTACCCACACTTGCCTGACCTCAGACGATGTTTCAGATACAAATACTTTCCTTTTTAATTTGAAAAAATTTGACACGAATCCTCTCTACACATGCAGCACATGGTACTGCTGTTTATTTTCCATTCCCCACCTACACTGAGCCCACAGGTTTCTGGACAATTATTCATTTTTATGTAATTTCCACAAGAATGACTAGTTTGACAGAACTGCAGCTATTTTTACAAACAGCTCCCCATTTTGAGACGCTCAAAAGTAAGTGGACAACTGACTGACGAGCAGTTTCAGGACTGGGCGAGGCCTAAACCTTTGCTAGTTAATGATAATAAAAGCAAACTATTTTTGAAGTTGACTCAAAGTGTTGAACTTATATTTGGTAAGTGTTCGTTCAGACTGAAGCGAAGATCCAAAGATGTCACTGCTCAAATCAACAGTCTGGGACATGTTTTAACTGTACATATAAATAACAGCCTGAGACAAGTGAAGTGTATGATGACAGAATCATTTCCATGATTTACACAAACATCATCACCACATCGAATCAGGTCAAGAACGCACTGAAGGACGTAGGCGTTATTTTTTCATGTCAACAATAAAGAGACGGCTCCATAAATGGAAATATTGAGTTACGACCACAGTGCGCAGCCACTGGTTACGCTAAAGAGCAGGAAGGCCACATTATGCTTCAAATACATTTATGTGCAGGGTTCAGGAAACCAGTTTGGAAAGATTAAACCCAAATGAAGTTAGACCAGAATGATAGAAGCAGGATGAGTGTGATGTGTTCGAGGCTGTACTCTCTGCTCAGATTCAGACACAGCTCCACAGCAGGTGGATACGATACTACAAAAACAACCCAAGAAATGAGAGATTCTACAACGAGCAAGTCAGTCACCGGATCTCAACCTAACAGAGAAGCTTATCAGTGCCTGAATCCAACACTGAAGGCAGAGAGACCCACCGGCAGGTCTGCAGAGCATTGTGGAAACACCGAATCAGCCAGTGCCCGTGACTTCTACACTTCATTTGCTGACAGCAAATGAAGTTCATGCTGTTAAACTGGAATTAAAGTTTCCATTTCAATCATATATTTATTTATTACTGAATTGAAAAAAAGAAAAAGATGTGGCTTAATGTGTAACCGCTCATATTTCCACAAAGACTGAAGGGTGTAACTTATTGTTCTAAAACTCTAGATTATCTCCTTGCATCTTGATTCTGCATCCTTTGCTGTGCAGAGCAGAGCACAGCTGTGGATTCTGTGGTCGGGTGAGTGCGCTGCATGCAAAGTGCAGGCTGTTACTATAACACCCACAGAGGATGTGAGTGCTTGTGCGTGCGTCTGTGTATAGGTGGACGATGTCATCTGCTCCGACAGAGAGTTTAGGAGTTCAGGACAGTTTTCTTTATCTGCCTTGCAGCAGGGGGCGGGGCCTCAGCCACCAGAAAGTAACCTGCTGCATTTTCACATTTTTTCCACCTGTTTCTTCAGGTACCATGTCTGATTTTTAGGGACCTGGAAGAAATGCGCAGAGTATAAAAGGAACACAAACCTAAATTTATCTGCAGAAAGTCCACAACTGCACATATTATGACACAAGTCAGAGCTACTACTGGAATAAATCTGTTCTAATTCTAACTTAGATTCCATACTTGGCAATTGGGAGAGAAAAAATATATTATTTTGTAAGAACAACTCGGCAGACAGTCAAAAATGGAACGTAAAGGACAAAGTTAAACATCTGTATGAATTATTGTGTGGATTTGTTCATTAATAGCCAAACATTAGTCCCGTGTCTGGCCCAGGAGCTCCTCCCAACAAGGCATGTCCAAAACAGCATCTGGATCAGATGCCAAACAACCTCGGCTCTTCACCGTCAGCTCTCACAGAGGAGCTCGATCGTCTTCCTTCGCTCTACCGCAGGTTGCAGTCACATGGTGAGAGTAGGCGTGTAGAACAACCACAACATCAGCACCTTCAGGGTCATCACAGCGTGCAACACTGCACCTCGCACTCCTGAAACACAGACTTCTGCATTCAGGGCAGAAATTCCTCCCCAACCCAGAGTGAGCACTCCACCCTTTTTCTGGTGGAGAATTATGACCTTAAACTTCAAGGTGCAACTTTTCATCCCTGCAAACTACCACGAGATTCTGAGACCACTGCACCTACAACCTTTGCTCATGAACATTATGAACAGAACTCCAAGGGCAGGCGTGGTGGAGTACAAACCCCACCAGGAACAAGGGCAGTGATACGAGCCAACCTTCCACTATAGCTGTACCCAAACCCAGGTGTTAAAATTGAAAATAAACACCACTGAATGTGTCTGTCGCTGGTTTAATATTCCGACCCTACAACCGAGAAAACAAAGTGTAAAAAACCTCCTGTTTCTATGAAAGTTAGAAAACTAAACAACTCCATCTAAGCTTACTTTTAAGGTCTTGCTGGCCACTGTAGCGGCGGACTGCATCATGCCGTCAGCTACACCCAGCCTGTCGGTGTTCTGCATGAACGGCGTCACCAGGGTGACGTACTTGGCGCCGCTCCACGGCTTCAGCAGCTTCAACGCCCAACTCTCCGTGTCACCCCCGACATTATCCAGGATCAGGTCGAACCTTAAAGATAACAAAGTAAATCAGACCAAGATGACAAACGGAGGCAGAGATTCAGTCGGAGTGAGGCCTGCTTACTTCTCCAGAGCGCTGAGCGGCTCCTCGACAGGCCCAGCGGTGTAGTCCACCACGTGGTCCGCCCCGAGCCCCCTTAAGAACTGCTCGGCGTTCTGGGAGCAGGTAACGGTCACGTGGGCGCCCCACGCCTTCACCATCTAAGCAGGAACAACATCAGACTTGTATACAAGTTTCATTTCGGTTAAATCAAATGTTTAGTTTTTCATTTTAACCATGATGAAGAAAAAATGTAAGAATTTGTTCTTTTTAAGCTAAAGAAGTGCAGTTGTTTTTTTTTCTCTAATATTTAAAGAGAGATGGTGTTGAAGCTGATTTTAAGGATATTTTACATGTTTAGCTTTAATGTGTTTTTACCTAGTGGAAAAACTCCAGCTGTTTTTTAACGGTTTACGTCTGCGATCAGACGTCAGAGTTAACTGTGCTTAAATCAAATATTAAATGTGAGACCAGGTGAGCGTCTAACCTGTGAGCATTTTTCAGATCAAACGTTACTTCATTGTGACATGGCGAGTGTTTAGGTGACCACAAGTGGTCATTATTGTCCAGCTTTTCATGCGTACCTGTACAGCAAACGTTCCCACTCCTCCAGATCCTCCAAGGATCAAAATCCTGCAACAGAAAAGCCAAAACAATGAAGGAGACAACCGAAGCAATCACCTGGTCAACTGAAGGGAAACCCGGCGACTTTTCCCCCAAAAAAGAAAAAAACAACTACAAGGAAAAAAAACTTATTTTTTCTCCTTTCAGCTTGCAGGTACTTTCAAAATAAGAGCGAGAAAACTGTCTTTTATCAAACCGATTAATAAAGGCAAACATTAAAAAGCAGCTGGTTGTGTTGGTCGGAGGCAACTGTTATACAGGTGTGTTCATGTTAGCAGGTAAGCTAACATTAAGCAGAAGAAACCTTTGGTCAAATAGAAACAAAGCTGCGATGGGATAAAGTCAATGCAATGCAGCTAATATGAGAAATATAAGACAATAATTCTAAATTACTGTAGTATCTGCATCATGTATTAAAACAGGACTTTATTTACCTGAAGTTAAAAAATACTCTCCATGCTTCCATGTTGTGTAACATGAGATCCGAGGTTCAATCCTGCTGCTCGTATTTGTATTGTATTTCTAAGTTGGTGGTTTTTGTCCTCGTGATTGTCACATGAGGGTTTCAGGTAAGTGTCAGCAGGTGCCTGGTGGATATGGCCATCACTCAGTCACCTGTGTTGCACTGTTGGTACTTGGTACACGAAGCAGCGCAGGCACTGATACAGCTGTTTATTATAGCTCAATCTGCACTGTCCACAACGCTTTGACTTTTCTCCACTCAGCAGTTGCTCGTCTTCCTCCCCTCACCCCCAACAAAGGCCTCTTTGGTGAAACAAGCGTCAGGTTAGTTACATCGCTGTAGCTGGTTTATTGGTATGTTTCCGGTGGCTCATTTTATTTACACTGAGACTGATGTGGGGTAAGGTCATTTTTCTCTCTGTTTTGTCTTGCAGGTAAATTAGTGCAAATTCTAAACACACTGGTCAGGGCTCATTACCCGGTCCAATCTCAGGACTTAATAAAAGATATCTTTATAATTATCAGGTTCTAAGATGAGGTTAGTACAACCTCAGATGAGCCACGTGTCGTTATTTATGCCACAAAAAGCACAGATGCAGAAGCAGTTTGTGAGGAATGAAGTAATATTTGATGAAATGGCTAAATGTTATTAACTAATCGTTAGGGTGGCGGTGGCATGACTTTGGCCTCGTCTGATTGGTCAATTAATCAATTATATTGTTTCACTCATCATATTATTTGCATCTAGAGTTTACGAGGCTCCTTTTAGATCCCGCCTTAAGCGAGCTAAAAGGGGCTCAGGAGGAACAGTTGGCGAGCTTCACTGGGATGGATTAAACTTTCCATGTCCTCACCTCTTGTTGGCACAGTTGTCCTTTCTCAGACCGCCAGTATTAACCAGCGCTGACCAGGCGGTGGTTGCCACGTAGGGAATGGCAGCAGCCTCGATGTGGCTCAGACACTTTGGTTTGTGGGACACCTAAACAGGACAAACAGTAATAATAGCAGCAGTTAATAAGAGCAGCAGCTTCCTTTAGTCATCATGAAAACAGCTCATCTCTACATTTTAGAGGAAGTGAAGCAGTAAAAAGGAGTATTGGTGTCATTCAAAATAATTAAGGTGGGGGTGACTGGGCTAAAAAAAAGTCAGGATTACAGTATTAAAATATATTACAGGGAAAAAAAGGAAATTTGATAAAAAAGCATCACAGTTCATAGCTTATCGTCTATACAGTGACAAATGGGACCTTGAACTTGAGTAGGATTCAGATTAAGACCAATCAGAGATCGTTATGTAAAATCTGACTGAGTTATAGTTCTTGTGAACTGTGACAGGACAAACAGACAGAGGCTCAGTAAACCTTCACCTGTATGAGCTAAAAACCCAGAACATTTACAAGAAAATAGACTCAGAGTAAATTAAACTTTAAAAAAGTAGAAGCCCCTCCACGTATCGCTACCTTATCGTGGTGGAGGGGTTTGTGTGTCCCAGGGATCCCAGGGGCTACGTTGTCTGGGGGCTTTTGCCCCCCGGTAGGGTCTCCCATGGCAAATTGGTCCTGGGTGAGGGACCACACAAAGAGCGATTCAGAAGACCACTATGACAAGACCATCGAGGGAACAGTTCATCCTGCCCGGGACAGAGTTAGGGAGCACCGGGTTTACCGCTGAACCTGAGCGGTATTTTGTTGTTGGACTTCTGTGCAAACCACAGTTTGGCCATAACGAACACCATGTTCAAACATAAGAGTGTCCATAAGTGCACGTAGCACCAGGACGCTCTAGGCCACAGGTCGATGATGTATTTTAATCGTATCACCAGACCTGAGGCCATATGTTTTGGACACTTGGGTAAAGAGATGGGCTGAGCTGTCAACTGCTCACCACCTGGTGGTGAGTTGGATCAGGTGAGGGAGGACGCTGGACAGACCTGGCGTGTGCTGGGAAAGGCTAGCAGAGGCTCCAGTCTTTGAGAGCTTCAACACACACCTCAGGCAGAGCTTCAACAGCATTCCAAGACTGGGGACATTGAGTCCAAATGGACCGTGTTCAGCACCTCCATTGCTGAAGCCGCTGCACTAAGCTGCGCCCGCAAGGTGGTTGGTGCCTGTCGTGGTGGACAACAGAGGTGAGGGGAGTCAACGAGCTCAGGCTTGGTTAGCCTGTGGGACTCCGGAGGCAGCTGGTAGGTACCGACAGGCTAAGCAGAAGGTGGCTCGGGCGGTGCCTGAAGCAAAAACTCGGGTGTGGGAGGAGTTCGGAGAGGCCATGGAAAAAGCAACCCGTCATGTGACTCAGGAGGGGAAAATGGTGTTCTACCTGCACTGTGTATAGTGCGGGTGGAGTTCTGCTGACTTCGACTGAGAAAATTGTCGGGCGGTGGAAGGACTACTTCGAGGACCTCCTCAATCCCACTGACACATCTTCCGAGGTGGAAGCAGAGTCTGGGGACGAAGGGGATGACCTGCCAATCTCTGGGGGCGAGGTCACGGAGGCAGTTAAACAACTCCTTGGTGGCAGAGCCTCTGGTGTGGACAAGGTCCACACCGAGTTCCTGAAGGCTCTGGATGTTGTAGGGCTGTCTTGGTTGACACGCCTCTACAATGTTGCGTGGAGATCAGGGGCAGTACCCCTGGATTGGCAGACCGGGGTGGTGGTCCCCATCTTTAAGAAAGGGGACCGGAGGGTGTGTTCCAACTACAGGGGAATCACACTCCTCAGCCTCCCTGGGAAAGTCTATGCCAGGGTGCTGGAGAGGAGAGTCCGTATGTTAGTCAAACCTTGAATACAGGAGGAACAATGTGGTTTTCGTCCTGGCCGTGGAACACTGGATCAGCTTTGATCACGGTTCGCAGCAGAGTGTGAAACGGTGTGAATGACAATTAGCACCTCCAAATCTGAGGCCATGGTCCTCAGCCGGAAAAGGGTGGAGTGCCCACTCTGGGTCAGGGATGAGTGCTTGCCACAAGTGGAGGAGTTTATGTATCTCGCCTTACTTAAACCCCTCCAGGGAGAAGGACAGATTGGTGCTGCTGACGCTGTACGGGTCTGTTGTGGTACTTTTACACTAAGCTCCCAATTTACTGGTCGATCTATGTCCCTAACTTCACCTATGGTCACGAACTGTGGGTAGTGACCGAAAGAACGAGATCACGGATACAAGCGGCGGAAATGAGCTTCCTCCGAAGGGTGGCCTCTCCCTTAGAAATAGGGTGAGAAGTTCAGCCATCCGGGAGGGGCTCAGAGTAGAACCGCTGCTCCTCCACATCGAAAGGAGCCAGTTGAGATGAATGGTAAATGGTATTTGTATAGCGCTTTACTAGTCCCTAAGGACCCCAAAGCGCTTTACACAGTCATCCACACACACACTCACACACTGGTGATGGCAAGCTATGTTGTAGCCACCCTGGGGCGCACTGACAGAGGCGAGGCTGCGCCACCGGGCCCTCTGACCACCACCAGTAGGCAACGGGTGAAGTTGCCTACTGGTGGAGATCAAAACTCCAGACATCGGGAGGCCCTCAGAACACAAGAGACCAAGGAAGACCAACAGAGGGGCAGCTGCGCCACTATCCCCGAAAGAGCTGACGAGAGTCCCAGATGAGGGGCCACTCAGCAGCCGTGGAGCAGAAGCCAGGGGGGGTTGCAGTGACGTGCCCGTGAGTTTATCTAAAAACCTTCAGTTTAACTTTCACTGACCATCACCGTCTGTCAGTTTAGTTTATTTTGTTTGTTTGTTTTCACACTGATGTTGAAACTTAAACTGTGTAACAAACAAAAATCTAAATAAATAAGGAAACTGTTTCTGCAGAACTGACACTGATGAAAGTTTCCACTTCACAAACAGGAGAAATGAGACATTTATGTATTTTAAATACATAACGCTGAGCATTACCTCGTTGGCGCTCAGCAACACAAACTCCGCCAGGCTGCCCTGCTTCCACGGCGGGATCGCCGCCCAAACCTGAGGACGACACACAAACGGCTCAAATCTGCATTTCTGTGCAGCTAGTTCAGAGAAACTTCACACATGTGCTCCTCTGGGAAACGGTTACGGATGTAGTAAAAAAAGCAGAATGACTTCATGGGTGTTAAAAAATACAGTACATTTAAAGTCACAGCGCACACACACCTACACACACACACAAACACACACACTAAACTAAGTAATAAACTAATTACTTTTGAACCCTAACCTTACTTTTGAAGTAATGAAATACCTTCTTTGAGAAGTAATCAATAATTAGTAAATAATTACTTTTTTCAAGTAACTTGACCAACACGGGTGGTGATAAGATAAAAATGGAGCTGTGAACTGAAAGGTCCCAGAAGGAAATAAAAGCACATTTTTTAAAAATGCAGCATTTAAAGAGCATTTGTGACCTTTTGAGGTATTGTTACCAAAATGGAGAACAAGCCAGATGTTATGACTGATAACAGTTTAACCTCACAAAGTTATGAAGGTGTGACGTTTCCTCTCATTTCCTTTGTGATATTTGTGGGGCAGCGCAGTGTGAAGATGAAAGTAAAATATATTTCACACGCCAGGAGCCTCATGAGGGCTGATGCCAGCCGGATGCTGACTAAAACTAATAATTAGTTGTTGTTTCTTTCCAAACTAGAAAAACTTGAATCGCATACATGGATGTCCCTCACCAGGATTCATCCGCTTGCATTTGAACACCGTTTTCTGTGGAGCCAATGTTATGTTACTCTTTCAAAGAGAGGGGAAGAAAAAAAGCGAGAGATGAAAACAACTGTGTTCGCGTTAAGGTATGAATGCCGTAAGTGCAGAACCAAATGTTCGACCAATAAAAGTCTATTGGGATCAAGTTGTACTGGTTTCTCTGAAGGTGGATGTAGCCAATCACACGGGCTCTGCCACGCCCACTGAGATTGTTAGCACCATTAGCAAGTGCAACACTGTCAGATTAAATTAACACAGAAACAAAAACACTGACTTCAGCAGATCAGGGAATTGTTTCCGGGTCAGCAATGTTGCCAACTTGTAGGAAGGTTGTATTCTTTCTGAGAGCAGCAGCACAGCGTAGAGGAAAACCTGAGGCCTTCTGAATTTTCTCTCTTAAAAGGGTTTGTTGACGGCAGCCGTGAAGAATCACAGTTAATTGGATTCTGCTCTCTGTGCGTACACCTCTTGTCTTTACCTCGTCCCCCTCTCTGAAGTGCTTCACGTCCAGGCCGCACTCCATGATGACCCCGGACACATCCCGGCCCAGAACGAGAGGAAACTCATTGCCCGACTGCTTGATGTTCAGAGGATCTCTCTTCATGGACAACGTAGCTGCGCCGTAGCCACCTGACGGGGAAAGAGTTTATGATTATTACATAAAGATTTAATGCTGTTTATGAATGTTTGTACTGGGACGTCAAAGTAATTCACCAACTGTAATTTTCAGCTCCACATTTTCATTCTTGGACAGTTCAAATTAATCCTTTATCCTGCCCCTCAGTCCTAAAGTGTCTCTTAAAGTAACTTAGCAACATAATTAAAAGGAGCATGAATCCAAAACTTCCTCTTCAAACTTCCTATAATTATTACTACTTTCAAATTCACGCGTGCAGCTCCTCAAGGATCCGTTCTCGGTCCTCTTCTACTTCACAGAGCGTTTTGAAAGTACAGAGGTCACAGATGAAGTTTATCATACTGAAGCTTTACTCAGATACAGCAGATAGAGTAGACGGTTGGCTGGAGTGTTTACATCAGCGGTCCCCAACCCCCGTGCCTCGGACCGGTACCGGTCCGTGAGTCGTTTGGTACCGGGCCGCGAGAGTTGAGGCTCAGGTGTGAAATGTATGGTTTTCAGGGTTTTTATCGGTTTTCAGCGTTATTTTGTTATCGTTTTTATCGTTAACTCTGTTTTCCTGGGTCTTTTCACGTGTGTTATGAATAAATCTTCTTTTTTTCGGTACCGGTACTAGTTTTATTTTGTTGTATTTATCCGCGACACCTTAAAGACCGGTCCGTGAAAATATTAAAAGGTTGGGGACCGCTGGTTTACATACTACACTACATACTGCCCTGTCACACCTGGAGAAGAGAGACACGTATGTGAGAATGCTGTTTGTAGATTACAGCTCAGCATTCAATACCATCGTTCCCTCGAAGCTGGACAGGAAACTGCAGGATCTAGGACTGAGCAGCTCCCTCTGCAGCTGGATCCTCAGCTTCCTGTCTGACAGACGCCAAGTGGTCAGACTGGGCAGCATCACCTCATCCCCCATCACACTGAACACTGGTGCTCACTAGGGCTGCCACAAACGATTATTTTGATAGTTGACTAGTCACTGATTATTTTTGCGATTAGTCGACTAATCAGATCATGCATCCATACAGCTTATTGCACAAGCAGCACCTGCTCTTATATAACCATCATTAGCTTACAGCTTTAAGTGTTTAAGGTCTGTGCTAACTAAAAATAAAGACAAGATGATAGTTTATTAAATTTTAATGAAATTTGCAGATTGTTTTGGTGAAATTTAATAAAATCCTTGCTATCTAAAATATAACAGGACACCGGAGTAAATTCTCAAGCATCTCACACTTCTGATAATCAGCTGTCTGCTTGACGTTTATTCAGCTGTGTAAAAACTTTAATCTCAGCCAAACCGATTTACTCAGGAACAAATAAAATACTAAAAAGAAACCAAACAATAACATTTTTAAGTTATCTAAGTGACTTATATATGTTTAACCTGAGTAGCGAAAGATGGTGGTGGGTTTGAAAATGATTTGCCCGGAGTCCGCTGTTCTCACGGCTCTAGTGAGCCTTGCCTCCGGCTAGCTATCGGAGCGCTTTTGAAAATATGTGGTGTCTTGATAAACTGAGCAGATATTTGAGGTTTACACAGTTACATTCTCGCCTGAATATATGTTAAACGTTTATTTTGTGACCCAGAAAGAATAATAAGAGTAATATTAAAACTAACTAGCTGCTGCCATTGTTGGAAACTGAGCTGGGCTGCGCTATGAATTCTGGGACAGAGCTACTTCTTCTTCAGGGTTTAACGGCAGCTGGCATCCTTGTACATGCAGTGCTGCCATCTTCTGTTTCAGTCCGTTATTACACTCTTAAATCCTACTACTTATTCCTGCGTCTTTTGTGATCTTACAAAGCTTCAAACGAGCGTCGACTATTAAATCAGTTGTTGACGATTGTGATAGTCGACTAATCGTGGCAGCCCTAGTGCTCAGTGTGTACTGAGCCCTCTCCTGTACTCACTCTACACCTACGACTGCACGGCCACTAACAGCTCCAACATCATTGTAAAGTTTGCGGACGACACTACAGTGGTGGGTCTTATTACCAACGGTGATGAGACAGCTTATAGGGAGGAGGTCAGCGCCCTGACCCACTGGTGTCAAGACAACCATCTCACCCTCAACGTCGCAAAGACAAAGGAGTTGATAGTGGACTTCCGGAGGTGCAGAAAAGTACACACCCCCATCACCATCAACAGCGCTGCTGTGGAGAGAGTGAGCAGCTTCCGCTTCCTTGGTGTACATCTGGCTGAGGATCTTACGTGGTCAGTACACACAAACAAAACAGTGAAGAAGGCGCAGCAGCGCCTCTTCTTTCTCAGGAGACTGAAAAGATTCGGCACAAGCCCCCACATCCTCAGGACCTTCTATCACTGTGCCATTGAGAGCATCCTCACTGGATGCATCACCACCTGGTACGGCAACAGCACCGCTTACAATCGCAAAGCTCTCCAGAGAGTAGTGCGGTGCTCTGAACGGATAATTGGCGGTGAGCTTCCCTCCCTCCAGGACATCTACAGGAAGCGGTGCCTGAGGAAAGCGGGGAGGATCATCAAGGACTCCAGTCACCCCAGCCATAAACTGTTCAGACTGCTTCCATCAGGAAGGAGGTTCTGCAGCATCCGGTCCCCAACCAGCAGACTGAGAGACAGCTTTTTCCATCAGGCCATCAGACTGCTGAACACTTCATAGACACCTCACCTCCACTACTGGAACTTCAACATTATGCACTCAACACTGTACAGTAATGCCACTGTTTTGCACAATATCCAACTACCAACCTCTGTAAATTTTATCTATTTATTTTACTCTATTTAATTTGTAAAATATGTATACACACACACACACACATATGTACACACACGTAGACATACATATTTAGTATACGCATTCAGTAATATGCATACACTCTTATATTGTACATATATTTATTCATATAATTCTCAGATTTAGCCATTCTTATATTTGCTTGTTCTTATGTTATTGCACACCTCTGTTGCTCGTGAAGCTCGCACACAAGAATTTCACTCACATGTACTGTACCAGTGTACCTGCACATGTAACGTGACAATAAAAGTGATTTGATTAGATTTGAAAACAACCAAAAGAACAGTTTCCCATCAACCCCCTCAGAATCACATGCTTTATTACACCGTTGTTTGTATATTTTATCCATGCAGACATGTGGTTGATAATATGATATCTCTAATAATGCTGGTGCTCAGAGTAGGTCAAAAGAATCATGCTGTGCAAAAACAGGTGGTTGAGGTGCACCACACACATCCCAGTGACATGTTTCAGAAAGACTTTCAGCTGAAATGATCTAAACCAGGGGTGTCAAACTGAAATACACAGTGGGCCAAAATTCAAAATGGAACAAAGTCGCGGGCTAACGTTAATATTTATTGAAAAAAAAAAAAAATCTTCCTCCAGATATAAGAATGAATCTTTTCTTATGGACTCAAACAAGTTTAGCTGAAAAACTGAATATGGAACAGCAAAGCTTAATACTAAACAATATATATATTAGCTGTATAATACCAGTAGGTCAGCTCTGATAGTAATTTGGTATGGCTTCGCGGGCCAAATGTAATTAGGCTGCGGGCCAAATTTGGCCCGCGGGCCAGAGTTTGACACCTGTGATCTAAACTAACAGCTCTGTGATAATCACAGTTTTTATATCATCACAGTGAGTCATGCACATTTTATTCCTCTTTTAAATTATTCCACTCTTAAAAGTTTTAATTTATTCATTCATCTTCTTCCTTTTGTGCACTTTTCCATTACTGAGCTTCTTTTTTTCACCTGTTATAGGCTGTGTTTATTGTTTTGGCTACAGTGATTTTCAGATAAGTAAATGATATCTTATCTAACGGTGCCTATAAGAGCTGCCCCGGGGGACCCTGGAGCTGGGCCCGGGCCCGGGCCTCTGGCTCATCCTGATAAGAACCACGGATTTATCACAATGTGTTTTCTTGCACCTGCGTGCAAAAATTTAAACTGTGAAACAGACTTTCCACAGTGATATGCTGCGGTTTGTGGAGGAGGGGCCACTCTCATTCTGACTCTTTTCGACCACAGAGCAGAAAACAACCGCTGTGCGGCTGCTGTTCTCGTTTGCCAGCCTTGAATCGCGCTCACCTCTCATGGCGACGTCGATGGGGCTGAGTCCTGCTGCAAACACCTTGACAATCACCTCATTGGGATAGTTGATGATGGGAAAGCTGGCGTTCTTGGTGAACCGTAAGACCTCATTGCTTCCGTATTTATCAATGACCCAGGCGGGCATGACAGTCCTGCATCTGCTGGAGGTGCTGAGCAGCCTGCCGCACCTGGGCAGGGAGCTGTGCACACCTGGAGACTCGCTCAGGTGGAGCAGCACCCTGCTGTGCACCAAACGTCTCAGAGAAGTCATCTTTAGCATCTCACAAATACAACTGGACGCGCAGGCGCATTCAACGTGTGCAGATTAGAAGTTGAAGCTGGTTGAAATCTGCCCCTACCTGCTCTCTCTGTCATGTAAACACACGTGGAAGTCTCACATTCATCTAAACGAAGTGGAAATGCTTAAAATCCTCATGTGGAAACGTCCTTCCGCTCTTCTCTAACACCGGCTTCCTCCTCCGGTGTCTCCGCGAATCAGAGCGCGAGTTACTAAACCGCTGTCGAATCACAGGCAAGCGT
This sequence comes from Maylandia zebra, assembly GCF_041146795.1. NCBI lineage: Eukaryota > Metazoa > Chordata > Actinopteri > Cichliformes > Cichlidae > Maylandia > Maylandia zebra. The sequence continues at coordinate 10,532,389 of NC_135185.1, forward strand.
GTTAGAGGAAACAAACATGGCGGCTCGCAGAGGCCGTTCGCTGCGGGAAGGTTGTTTGTAAAGTGAAAGGTGCTCCGAGATGCTGAGCCGGACGATAAAGCAGGTCAGTGACGGCAGTGTCTGTGCCGCGCAGCGACTCACCAACACACGAAGTCTTCATCAGACAGACGACGAATCATCTTCATCAGACAGCACGCAGTGACGCGTTAGCAGCCACTAAAACGCGTACAGGTAGCATGAAGGCATAGCTGAGAATAGCGGCGGTTTCATATTGAGATATGCAACATGTTTATAACGAATGAAGCCCGTTTGTGCCGCTTTGTAATGACGTCTTTATTTCATGAGAAAGCTGCAGGAACAACAGAGAGGTGGTCAGCGAGCATCATGTTGATGGAGAAGCGCAGAGCACTGTGGATCACAGACAGCAGTGGGGGTCAGAGCACATTTGTGAAGTGAAGGCATGCTATGGTGTATGGTTTGGAGACGATGGCAATGACAAAAAGACAGCTGAAGGTGTTTAGATGTTCTCTGGGAGTGAGCAGGATGGCGAAGATTAGATGCGAGTCCATCAGAGGGACTCAGAGTTAGAGGGGAGAGGCTGAGAGGGTTTGGACATCTGCCGTGGAGGGAGAGAGGATATCTTGGAGAAAGGAAGATGAAGATGGAGCTGCAGGCAGGAGGAAAAGCGGAAAACCTCAGACGATGATGGATGTCGTGAAGGACATTTTCAATTCAACTTTATTTTTACAGCAGAAAATCACAACAACAGTTGCCTCAAGCTGCTTTATACTGTAAGGTCGAGACCATACAGTTATACAGAGGAAACAGAAAACCCAACAGTCACATGACACCTGTGAGCAAGCGCTCACCTCCGGCATCTCCAAGCTTAGGGAGAGGCAGCCATCTGCTGTGACTGGTTGGGGTGAGACGCGCTGTGGAAGAGAGCCAGAGATTATTAATAACTCATGGTTAAATTCAGTGAGGTGTAAAAACACATGGTGAGTGAAAAAGCAGAAGAAGAGGAAACACTAACAGATTCTAATTTGTTCATGTAAATGGAGAGTCTGGAGTTCCACAGGGTTCAGTGCTGGGACCAATTCTGTTTACATTATACATGCTTCCCTTAGGCAGTATCATTAGCATACATTCTCACTGCTATGCATCTTTCTCCTATATATCGACTGCAATATATAAGAAACACGGGAGTCTCCCAGTCCATCTGTCCCCCACAGAACAGCAGTCTGCTGTGTCTTCACTGTGTTGTGTCTGTATCGGCCTGTTCTGTCTGCTGTTGAATGTGCAGTCCTGCGTTGATTCTTCTTGCTGCTTCACTGTCATGGTTAAAAAAAGCTTCGATGTAGTTTCTTTGTGATACTGTAATGTTATTAATAAAATGCACGAGTTTGATTCCAGCTCTGCTGTTTCATCGTCGTTCTTCAGGTGTCTTTAGCGCTGCGGGAGGGACGAATCTCTCCGACAGAGCTCTGCAGAAAATGCCTGAATCGCATCAGGAAAACGCAGCACCTGAACGCTTACATCACGGTGACAGAGGAGCGTGCTCTGGAGCAGGCTCAGCAGGCAGAACGCAGACTGCAGCAAGGTGAGGACATCTCGAGTCGGGCTCGATTTGGTTCCGTGTGACTCGGGTGTCACTGCTTGATCTCTTCTACCTTCAGGTGTGCCCAAAGGTCCTCTGGATGGAATCCCGTTTGCTGTCAAGGATAATTTCTGCACGGAGAATATCAGGACCACATGTGCCTCCAGGATGCTTAAAGGTCTGTGTGAAGTGGGTTAATAAAAACAACTTGTTTTTCACTCCATTGCAGCCCAGTACTTATATATCCTGCTTTTCCTGCAGACTACACTCCTCCTTATAACGCCACAGTGGTCCAGAAACTCCTCGACCAGGGGGCAGTTTTAATGGGGAAGACCAACATGGATGAGTTTGCAATGGGGTAACTGAGTTTTTGCAGCATTTTTGATTAAAGTAGAAGAGATGTCAGGACTGAACATTTAAGTGTTGTTAAAATCTGCAACCAAATCCGTTCACACCTACATCAAGTGTTGCAGTCTAAGCGCAGAGTCAGACTAACGAACTGGTCGTCTGTGCGATGGATCGACCACAGTGTGAACAAACTGCAGCAGTTTAATGTTTCTGATGTAGAGGAACAGAAACCAGCACTGGGAGGTTAAACTGGATCTTTGATCTGGAGGAAATGTGACAAAGTGCATTCTGGGTAAACTTTGCAGGCTCATATCAGCATGTGAGATAAGTGGCTGCTCAGAACAAGTTAGAGCAGATGAAAGGTGACCTTTGTGCCTACATGTGATGCCTCCTGGCTCGTTTTCTAGTCATTGTGGAGTTACATGTGGATCCTTCTGTCCTGTCGGTCTGTATTGTTAAGCTGTTTGCATCATCAGATTATGTAAAATGAGGGTTATGATGGGAAAAATCTTCATATCCAACACTAAACTACATACCAGGAAAATTACTGTTTGGGAATTGTCAGAGTCATGAAGCCTGAATGACTGCAAGGCGCCGTGCATTGTCATGCATGTTGCCCCGCTGGTGTTGTTCAGGTTCTTTGGACATGATTCAAAATGTTCATCCCCGTTCCATCTAAGTTATACTTGCAAACTCCATCTTTGTGTAGCGCTGACTCACAGCATTCTCGTGTGAGGAGGAATCAAAATGTGGTTAAAAAGATAAATTCACTGAACAAACAAAGGTTACAAAAAAGATTTCTGTGAATTCTGCAGGTGAGCTGCAGTTTTTCTCATATGGATCCGTTTGTTTTCCTCGCAGTGCGGGCAGTACTGATGGTGCTTTCGGCGCCGTAAAGAACCCCTGGGGTTACGCCGCGCCCTACAGAGAGCGGACGAAGGCAGACCCGGACTCGGACTGGGTCGTCACTGGAGGCAGTTCAGGTGGAAGCGCCGCAGCTGTGGCCTCGCTCACCAGCTACCTGTGAGGAGACGCGTTCGGGCTCTCGTCTTCAGTAAGACTGTCAGGATCTCCGTGTTTACATGTGATGCTCTTCTTGGCAGAGCTTTGGGTTCAGACACGGGCGGATCCACACGAAACCCCGGGTCGTTGTGTGGCGTCGTGGCCCTGAAGCCCACTTATGGTCTGCTGTCCAGACACGGTCTCATCCCCCTCGTTAACTCCATGGACGTCCCGGGCATAATGACACGCAGCGTGAACGATGCGGCCGTCGTCTTAGGTGAGAATCCCCCAGGTGACCCTGGACATCAACACGCAGCAGCTCTATGATTAAGAATGTCTGAATAAGAATGTCTGCCGCTCTAAAGGAAACTGCAGCTGTCTCATTTCGCAGCACATCGGCCAAACGGCACGACTCACCTGGGATTATGTTGTCGTGTCGTGCAGGTATCCTCCAAGGCCTCGACGTCAGAGATTCAACAACAGTTCCCGCCCCTTCATCACTAACAGAGCTTCCTGAAGACTTTGATGTTAAGAACATCTGTGTGGGCATCCCTAAGGTGACACTACAAACTACCTCAGCATTACACGCCAACATATTACTTTGCAGGAGTGAATATTGAGGTCAGCACTGAGATGAACCTTAACATGGAAGCTGCTGAGATGATTGCATTGATTGCAAAGGCAGGTAGATGAAAGTCGAGTATGAACAACATGTTGAGCTGTTGTTCTGTCTCTCCTGTGCTGCACGTCAGGAGTATCACGCCCCGGGCCTCTCCGAGGAGACTCTGGCCCAGTGGAGCAGTGTGGCCGACTTGTTTGAGGAAGCTGGAGCGCGGGTGGAGCGAGTGTCGCTCCCCCATACGCAGTACTCCATCGTGTGCTACCACGTCCTGTGCCACGCCGAGGTGGCGTCCAACATGGCCCGGTTTGACGGCCTGGAATACGGTAATGAATCGTGCTGTGGTGTGTGGGTTTGGCACTTCTTATAGCGGATGTGATGAAGTCTGACTCTGCCAGCAGGCCACCGCAGCCAGATGGACACCTCGACAGAGGTCATGTACGCCTCGAGCAGGCACGAGGGCTTCAACGACGTCGTCAGAGGGAGGATTCTGTCTGGGAACTACTTCCTGCTAAAACGGTGAGACTGAGCCGTCGTGTTTCCGAGCCATGGAGGGATCCTGTGATCCTCTCCATCTCTCGATCTTTTTCTAAAGAATAATTGTGTCCTTTTATTTTCCCCCTAGGAACTACCAGCACTACTTTGTGAAGGCTCAGAAAGTTCGCCGGCTCATTGCGAATGACTTCCAGCGCGTGTTCAGCTCTGGTGTCGATGTACTGCTGACGCCCACCACGCTGACGGATGCGGCTCGTTACCACGACTTCACTCAGGAAGATAACCGAACGCGCAGCGCACAGGAAGACGTCTTCACGCAGCCCGCCAACATGGCAGGTAGGCACTGAAGCTGCATGCAGAGGAAGTGTGGGAGGAGCATTTAAATATGTTGGGGATAAGCACACCATGCACACCTGTAACTGAGGAGCTTAAGAAGCTGCTTCTCGTTTCCCTCCTGCACATGAAGTGAAATGAAACTGGTGTTTTTGAGCCGAAGCGGCGTTCTCTGTTCACTCTGTGACTTAGAGCATCCAGCTTCTCTCAACTCTCTCTCTCTCTGCACACCAGGTCTCCCTGCTGTCTCTGTGCCGACGGCTTTGTCGAGACGGGGCCTTCCCATTGGCCTACAGCTCATAGCTCCCGCTCTCCAAGACCGAAAGCTGCTCAGCGTGGCCCAGTGGATCGAGCAGAGGGTTGGTTTCCCCTCGATCAGTGACTTTGAGGACTCGGGAATGACGAGACGGGAGCAGACGGGAGCTGCGTGAGGAGCTTGAAGCTTCTCCGTTACCTTGACTGTCTGTCACAGCTGACTTTATTTGTCGTGCTAATAAACACATGCATTTGTTCTAAGGTCTTTTTTTTACTCCTCAGCCTTTCAGGACATTCTTAGGATCCATAGGGACGCTCAGTTTAAACAGCTTGGATCTCGTATCTGTATGAGTGGCTGCCTAATATAGCCATGTCTGGTATCTCAAGCCCCTCCCACCTGCTCTTTATATCTTCTATAGCCAATCAGAGGAAAGTTGGCTAACAGCCACACGAGAGTAAAAATAGAGAAGCAATATCTAACTCCTAAGAAACAACGGTTGCCCAGCATGTTGCAAGTAGCTTTGGTGACCAAATGGTTACCCAGAGGCTGAGCGAGCAGTGCCATGAGGCTTTGTTCACACAGCGATCGTCTCCACACAGATGTTGCCCAGTTTGGACCTTCTGCAGTCACTCTGAAGGTTTTCACATCATTTCCATCTAATTTATAAACGGGCAGATTCAAATATACTCACAACTCATTTGTGACGAGTCTCTTTGCCAAAGAGCACTCAAGCCAACTGGTCGCTAACTGGTTTCTTCTGGTTTCCTGTTTAACAGCGAGGTTGTAGAACCTCTGTGTCACGTTGCAGTCCTGGAGCAACTACATCACGAACCAGGCACAGCCTTCTCCCACGACCCTTTAGTCTGAAGGCAGAGAGACGTGACAAAAGCCAGAGATTAATCTTAACTAACACATAAACACAGAATGACGAGGAAAAGCTCAATGCATCATGGGAATCCTCCCGCAGCATAACTAAGGGAGGATTCAGGGTCACCTGGTCCAGCCCTAACTGTATGCTTCAGCAAAAAGGAAAGTTTGAAGCCTAATCTTAAAAGTAGAGATAGTGTCTGTCTCCTGAATCCAAACTGGAAGCTGGTTCCACAGAAGAGGGGCCTGAAAACTGAAGGCTCTGCCTCCCATTCTACTTTTAAATACTCTAGGAACAAGTAGGCCTGCAGAGCGAGAGCGAAGTGCTCTAATAGGGTGATATGGTACTACAAGGTCATTAAGATAAGATGGGGCCTGATTATTTAAGACCTTGTATGTGAGGAGCAGGATTTTGAATTCTGGATTTAACAGGAAGCCAATATAGGAGAAATCTGCTCTCTCTTTCTAGTCCCTGTCAGGACTCTTGCTGCAGCATTTTTATGGAGTTTTTTGGGACATCCTGATAATAATGATTCATAATAGTTCAGTGTAGCAGTGAGAGAAGTACGTGCAGGCTGTAAGTCTATCGCAGTGTCGTCATAATTCTGTGATGCCACAGATCTCAGACTGCTGTTGTCTCTGTGGCATCAAACAGAGGCTGGTCTTAAAGGGACAGGAGCCAACTACGTCAGTACAAACAGGAAGGAAATTAATAAACAAAGATTTCATAATCAGCCTAGTATGCATGCATGTACTGATCAATGCTCTTCGGGCTCTTTGTGCATCACAAATGACTGTCTCAGAATTACTTAGTTTGCACTCAAATGCTGGAATTAACCCAGAGTGAAATCTGTCCCGTCAGCCACTTAGTGCTGGGAGCTGGCCTCTGTTCACAAACAGGGTCCTGATCTTTAAAGCAGTCTTTATAAGGCCGGACAGATCTGGGCTCTGACTGCTCTCACAGTGTACGCTGATTATATTAGCAAAGTCGGTTTTATTTCTATAACACTCGTCATTACATGAAAACTCAATGTGCTTACTGCAGTTCGAGGATCTGTGAGATCAGGGAGGAAGTATTTGAAAGGTAACTTAATTATAAGATCCTTAAAATGTCAAACTGTTCATCAAACAAGGTCTGTGATACATGAAAACTTCACTTCAAGTTGCAGTTATGAAACATCAACAATATTTCAGACGGTCACATGTTCTTGGGAACATCGAGACGATGCGTCTCCGTTTTCCTTACTTCAGATTAATATTAATTTTTACCTGAATTGTCTCATTTTGTCTTATCTGATCATGTAAGTTAGGAAAACTTCAGCTTATGCTTTCATTTTTGCGCAAAACCCTTTGAGACGTTCTTTAATGTCATTAGAAGTCAGATATGTGAAGTTTCATAATTTTTGTAAGGAGGTTAAAACGGATTCCCAACTGAAATACAAGCTGAGAACGTTTGGAGATTTTTGTCATTTTTGCAGCATTTTGAGCCCTCGTGACTTCATAAACACGAGTACAAATATCCACATGAACTTTCAGGAGTGCAAAACACATTTAAGCTCAACGAATCAAGTGTCAGAGTCTAAAGCCTGATCCTTTGTTCATCTTCCTGCTGTGGCTGCCTCTGACAGCTGGAACAAATAATGGCAGGGTCTGCACCCAGCAACATGTTGATCGTGTTGGAGCTATTTGTTCTTTATTTTTATTATTCTGAAATTTGTAAAAGTTTGTTGTTAGTTTACTTATATTTTGGGGATTATTTACAAGTTTTATTTGTAGGTCATTATTTGTTTAAATGTTTTGTTTGCTTGGCGTTTACCTTGTTAAGTCAGTCATTAAGCGCTGTAGGGCCATGTTTTCTATAAATAAAGAGACTGGTATAGGACCAGCATGCACTGGGGGGGTGGGGAGGGGGGGGTGATCTTGTTATTGCCAAACTGGATGAATAAACCATAAAAACGCAACTTTTAAGTTTGGACAGTGGACTTCTTTTGCCTGCGTACAAAATATGATCTCAGTGCAGCAGGGGCTTGTTGACTTTTAATTGTGGGATGTTTGGTTTGTCAAACAAAAGAAATTGTCACTACAGATAGTATGAAGGTAAAAATGCGCCATTGTTTCTCACGTTGTCCCCTGCAGACGTGAGGATTTATTTGACCCCTCCCACCTGCCCGACTCTTTCCATCGCTCCTCATCTGATCCCGGTCTTCATTACAAAGTCGCCCACATGAGGAGGACGTGCAAGCGAAGAGCAGAGGAGTGGTTCCTGTTATGCTTGATAATAGCATGCAGGCGCCGGTCTGCAGCTGTCAGACTGAACGCTGATGTGTAAAAGGCTTTGAAAGCTTTTTTTCACGCCACACAAACATTGTGTTTTCCTGGACTCGTGTCACATGTCAGGATGTAAACAACAGTCTGCTGCACTCTTCACAGCTCAGCCTCTGCTGTCACGAGCTGCTCGTTCTTCAGCTGAGAGCTTATTTCTGAATCCAAACATCACCGGGGTGCTTTAGTTTTATTGCTAACATGCTAACATGTCTGTGACCAGGCTGGATCATGAAGTCTCATCTTTTTATTTTCTGATTCGTATAGTTGCCTCCTTTGGTCACTGTTAGAGTCAGAGACACTAAATCAGTCTTCCTCAGTAGGAACCACTTCAGACTTCAACTCTGTGCTGGTTTGACCCAGGCTGTGTTTACCTCATCTAACCAGTGGTGATATCACAATGGTGACATCCATCTTTGACATACAGTCTGTCAAAGGTTCTTCTTGCCTGTGATTTGTCCATTAGATCTGATTCCACATTCATGTTTCCCTGTGGGTCCAAAGCTGCAGCTCTGAAGTGCTGGAGATCGATGTCACTCCATCATCGCACCAGTTTCCCAGCAGGACGCTCGCTTCACCCGACAGCTCTGAGGGGGAAGTGAAACGAAAAGCTGATGTTGTTCTCATGCGAAGGCCGTATCACTGAGAACACTTCCCATTAAGATGTCATCATCTGCTCCAAGACTTCACAGCATAACCTGAAATGTTTTCCTCTGTTAGTCCAGACTAAAATATCCCAACGTGTGTCGTCTTCATGAGTTTCAGAGACTGCAAGAAATCCTAACGGGTAGCACAGATACTTTCTGCATTATCAACATCCTTTATTTAATGCAGATTTTCAACATGTTTACAAGAGTACGACTGGAAATGGAAAAATCAAAAACAATCCTCACTTCAGCCACTGCAGTGTTAACACACTGTAAACGTGTTATTCACACTGTGACAAACTACAACAGAAACGAGGTGAGTGAGAGGAAAAGCTGACTTTTATGCAGAGTAAGCAGTGAAGATGTGAACAGAGTGCGTGGGCCTGCGAGGATGAAGCAGCCAGTCTCAAAGTAATGCTGCGCGTTTCCTTTACCGTTTGAAACTGCTGCTGCTTTCTGCAGGTTTCCTCTTCCTCTGCAAAGATGTTCTGAAACATAACGGCCCCTAACTCCTGCTGTTCACCTGATGCTGGTGGATTTAAATTTTTTTTTAAAAAGATGATAAACTTGTCTTGAAGCTCGTGTTTCAGCTGGTATCTGTGTCTGTGTGATGAAGCCCTGCAGTCTATGGATGCAGCCGGGTATCCAAGCTAGCTGAGGATTCAACTGTCCAAAAACATCCAACACAGCATGAGCCAAACTATCAGTGCTTCAAAATGCAGAGGTTATACACCGACTGGAGATGTCAGGGTAACTAGCTCCATCTTTTACATACAGTCTATGGTTTAACCAGTGTTAATGCATCCCAACTCGCTGTCACTCAGCTGGTGTGTGCATACTGGGTTGAGCCCTGAGTTCTGTTATTTACCTGAAGGAGTCCTTAAAGCAAATGTGTGATGCACACATTAAGGTTTTGTGATTGTGTGAAAGAGAGGAAATGAAATGAGGATGTGTGAGAGGATGCATTTGCATGCATTAATGCTTAAACCTCTGGGAATCTGAGATCACTGTAGTAAGTCCCTGTAGTACAACAGGAATACTACAAACAACAAATGTTTCATCTCGAGCGGTGAAATCAATTAAAATCATACATGCTGGTTTCTGTTGTCTTTGTACCTTATCTTCCATTTTTCTACAGGATGTGGTGATGGGCTCAAATGAGCCTCCTTGTCATGGTGCTGCATGCCCAGTTGTTTCCAAGAGTACAGTATGTTTTTAATGATATGGTTCTACACATCATAAAATTATTAAAATCATCGTTCTGCCTCTGCTGAAGTGTGACGGAGGCGCCGTTTCTGTTCCTCAGTTTGAAGGAATCTGCATGCTCTTAACTAATGAGGCATGAGCTTAAAACCGCACATAACAGTCAATACGATCCTTTAAGGTGATAAACATTACACCGAGCCTAGCTTCCTTTGTGCTGTTGCTTTGCACTGTTGCACTGAGCAAATGGGGTTAAAATATGCTGAAGACGACTGAAAACGTCAATGAACATGCAAGACCAGAGCTCTGCTCTCTGCATTTAACCCTCCTCAGGTACAACGAGCGGAGGGCGGCTCCACAGAAGAACAAAGACTATATAAAAGACAAGAAAACATCATCACCCACTGGTTTCTGGGTTTTCATTTTAAACCTCCAACAACTGTGACCACGTTTGGATGGAGCGCTAAGTTATCTTTACTCCGAAACTGGAGTATAGTTAAGCAAACAGCATGCATAATAATAATAATAATAATAATAATAATAATAATAATAATTATCATTATCATTATCATTATTATTATTATTATTATTATTATTATGACACCTCATAAAAAAGCTTCCAACAGCACAAACAGTCCAGAGGTCCACTTCAGGTCAAGCCTAGCAGACAGCTAGCAACTACAGCTGCCTGTGTCACCAACCACCATCAGACAAAGAAGCCACGCCCCCAATAATGCAAACTTTAAGCTTCAATATAATTTAAAAAAGGTGAGTTATGAGTCATTCTCCACCTATACAGTTGTTATGAAGGGGGAATTTTTATAGAGACCAAAACCTGGTTTTATAGCAAGATTTCAATCGATTGTGGGGAAATAAAGTTAATCAGAGAGATCCAAGGGAAAAAAACAACTAAGAAAAACAGGATTTACCAACCAGACACTGACAGAGTACAGATACTTTTAATGCACCGCCATCAGGTCAAGAGCAGGATGTAAGTCAGGGGAAGAGGAAACCAGCACGAGTCTCAAACATACACACAGTATTATTTCACTGAAGGTTACGTCATCCTCACAGTCACACACACACTCACGTCTTCATCACTTAGCATGCACGGATGTCATCTTCTTCTCACTCAGCCTGTTTGTGTTGTCATTTGGCACTTTATCCACCGCAGCCAAGTGTGAAGAGCATGTGTACAGTATCGGCACAGACACGAATGTGGAATTAGATTTATGAGATAAAACTGGTTCAGAGTGCACGAAGCATGAAATAAGCAGGGCCTTCAAAACTCACTCGTTTTGTTACATTCAGCTGCTTATTAACACAAACGTCAAAACAGCCAATCACATGGCAGCATTCAGGCAAGGGGATATGGCAAAGAAGCCTTGCTGAAGGTCAAACAGAGCATCAGAATGAGGAACAAAGGGATCTGCTGGGATGTTTAGGCACCACGACCTCTGAAGTTCACAGAGTGAGACACTGCATGAGCAGCAGTTCTCCGTTGATGCCAGAGGTCAGAGGTCAGAATGACAGACTACTCTGAGTTGACAGGAAGGCAACAAGCTCAAATATCTACTCGGTATAACCACGGCCACAACAGGTGGAACCTTGGAGCAGATGGGTTGCAGCAGCAGAAGACCACACCAGGTGCTCCTCCTGTCGGCTAAGACCAGGAGCCCGAGGCAGATGGTTTAAAAGAGAAGTGAAAGAAGCCATCACCCAAAACTTGTCTGATTGGGACACACACCCGTTTTCACACCTTGGCTTTGTGATTAAGTAGAAGATCAACGGGGGTCCAAATCTGGGACTCTTCACTATTTGACCCAGGAACTGAAGAAGTCCAGATGATTTTCTCTCCAAGCTCTTTAGACCCTGCTCCGTAACCTGACCGCTCAGCAGAAATGTGTCTACGTCTTAGAGACGGTCCCCAGATCATCCAGAAACACAAGCTGCTGCACCTGAAGAAAGTGGCTTTATGGAGGAAAGATCCTGACCTGAAGTGAGCTGCACGTCACGTGATCGGACGCGAATGCAAATCCAGTGAAGCGAACCTCCTATTGAATAAAAGAAGTCATATAGAAACTGAAAAAAGCATAGAAAAAATAACATTTAAAAAATAAAAACCCCAAAACAGACAATTACAGATACATCCTGCTCGTGTGCACGTTATAAATAAGTGAGGGGAAGAGGAGACCAGCACGAGTCTCAAACATACACAGTATTATTTCACTGGAGGTTACGTCATCCTCACAGGCACACACACACTCATCTCTTCATCACTTAGCATGCACGGATGTCATCCTCTCACTCAGCCTGTTTGTGTGTCGTTCGGCACTTTACTCACCTCAGCCAAGTGTGAAGAGCATGTGTACAGTATCGGCACTGCATACACTAAACTGAGGATTGGTTTCCATTTCCAGTCCGGCCCGCATTCAAAAAGGTCGCTGTGTCTGTGCACATGTTATTTTTTGGAAGTCACTGAGAGTCTCAAAGCATGATGAGATACTTGAGTCTGCACTTACAGAGCAAACCACTGCACTCTTCAGCCTTCACATGAGAACAACAGCAGCTTTTCCGAGCTCAGAGCTTCCAGGTGAAACCACAGCTATGGTGGAGGGACCTCCGTATCCAGCACGTCAGAGCTGTTATTGATGAGCAGCAGAGTCTGAGCTCGTGTTTTAGACCCAGACATGAATGTGGGATTAGATCTAACAGATACAATTGGTTCCGAGTGCACGAAACATGAAGCAACCAAGGCCTTCAAAGCCCATTCAGCCGCCCATCCTCACACAGGGGCGTCCTTTGAAGGCGGCAGGTGGAGGAGGAAGGGCATCAGTTCTTCACTCAGTCTCGGTCAATTACTTCTATTTGTCTTGACCTCACAGCCCTTTGTGTTCACAACATTGAGTCAGAGGGGTGATGTGGTTTCTGCTCGTCAACGGAAGGGAGAATTTTTCACGTGTTTCAGATTTTTTTCAAACTTGTTTTCCCATCAAAGCAAACGAAAGTAGTTTATTTTTCATCTTATTTTCAATGGTGGAGGTTTTCTTCAACCAGCCCGTCTTCAAAAAGTAGTGACGTCACTACTTTGAAGACGGGCTGGTTTGTCTTTTTATTTTTATTATTATTATTATTATTATTATTATTATTATTATTATTATATTTTTTTTTAAGACAAATGGGGGAAACGGGAAGTTATCATCTAACAGTATCCAGTGATCCGGCTGCATCCATGGACCGTATGGAAGAGCGCACAGAGCTGGAGCTCAGCCTGCTGGGACGGTCTGTTGGCACGGAGCTCTCACAGCAGCCAGATTATGTCAGATACAGTAAGTAAACGCGCTCCAGCAGCACAATCACGGCCCACGGGTTCCATTCAGCCGCTTGGATCAGCCAATTAAAAAAGAAAAAGAAACGTAAGCATGTGTGACGGTGCATGCAGAAGTAGCGCAAAGAAATCCATGAAATTACAGCACAGAGGATTTAAAGACGTGGGGGGGGGTTGTTTCCCCACTTTATCTATTTATTCTTTTTAAATAAAAACATCCATGAATTGTAGCTTTTAAGGCAACGTCCGTTACAAGCTGATAACGTGCATGCAGAACTTCCGACAGAAACTCCGTTTAATGCTCATGTTTAACCTGTAAAAACAGGATTACACGTTTACCTTCACCTGGAACCAAATTTAGAGTCTGATACACCCCCGCACCTGATCCAGATGTGATGCTCTTGGCTCACGTTTGAGGCTTCTGCACATTTTTCCTCTTATACGTCATGAAATCCAGGAAATTACACAAAAACAAACAAAACCCCACCACAAATAAAACACTGGACTATATATTTTTTACAATTTAAAGTTTAATTTCACAGCATTCACATGTCAAACATCAGATTTGCATCATTCTGAAAGTACAGAACTCATTTACATACAGTCGTTGTCAGACACATGAATACACATGTTTTCCACAGGGTTCAATATTTCTGAATTATCATCGAGCATGTTCCGTTACTGGCGGGAGGATTGGTTGCGTTTCAGAGTTGATGAAGAGCAGGATGCGGAAAGGAGCAGGGCGCGCCCCGGGCCCCGTCGCGCCCCGGGACGCGTCGCGCTCGTTTCGCCCGCTCAACAGTAAATAGTTAAGCTCCCTACTTTATGTGATTTCCTTTTTCTGCCTTTTATTAAACACTAACGTTGTGTCCCCTGCCGGCTTCCGAATGTCCAGCGCGGATCAGATCATCCGGACCAGCCGTGCAGGAGAACCGTGGACAGAAGCAGCGGAGCGACGAGCAGCGTGAAGGCGGCGGGACTCCCGCTGGCGCTCGACGGTGCGGCTGTAGTCGAGTTCTGGGTGTTGGTGCCTCCGGTTCCGCTTTTACCTTGTGCCTCGGCCACCTGCAAAACATGAGATAACCACATGAGTTTAACGAATAGACACTGCACCAGGACACAGGAGTCACTCTCATCATCACCGCCTTCAGCTCAAATTGAATTATTCACGCACTTCACTCCAGGCTCCCCCCCCCCCCCCCTTCAGGTTTTGAATCAAAGTCTGTCAGAGAATCTTTCGTCTCCATTTCTGCCAAACACTGAACTAAATTCTGAGCTGAAGCTGCAGACAGCTGCTGCTCTGGCAGTTGTGCATTTAATTATGCGCAAACAAGCTGCGTTACGCACGGCAGTTTGCGCCTCTTCTGTGAGGGAAAATGTGTAAAAAGATGCTTTAAACACGGGCTGAACTGACCTGGGAGGTGAGATTGAGAGCCAGCAGCAGGACTGCGACGAAAACGATGCTTAGCTTCTTCATGCTGATGTGATGGGAAACTGCTGCGCTCGGTGGAGGAAAGGCAATTGAAACAGGAGGCGCGCAGTCGCACCTTTTATAGCCCCCACCCAACCGACACAGAAACCGCCTTCATCATGCTGCTTTCAGGCGCTTTCAGGCGGAGATAGAGCTGCTCAAGGAGCAGAAGACAGCATAATATAATGCTATATAATGTTTAATTAAAACAGTATTTTAAGCACCCTGGGATCGTCTTTCACACCAAATCCCCCGAATAACTCAAGACAATTATGCAATGGTTCTCAGTTGTTTTTTGCTTTTCCCCGCCATTATAACTACATGTTTGTTCCGTGTGTTCTTTTGTTTGTTTGTCAAACAGCTTATTCTGCATTGTGAGCATCATCGTCTGTAGCCTGCTCCTGTTAGGTGACGGCTGTGTGCAAACAGGAATAGGACCCAAGGTGCAGACTCCGGAGACAGACGTGAACTCAAAAAGGCTTTAATGCTGAACGCAACATGACATAACTAGAAAAACTCAAAATAAACTTACACCGGTGGACAGGTAACACACACAGCAAAATAAACGGTAGATCGCGACACGGACACAGAGAAACACAGGGCTTAAATACACAGAGGGAGCAATCAGGGAATGAGTAACAGGAGGGAAACACAGCTGGGACAAATCAGAACTGACGAGACCAAAGAAGCGTAAACTGAACACACTGAGAAAAGACAGAGACCTTCAAAGTAAAACAGGAAACACATAACACAGACTGAACAAAGACACAGCCTCACATGTAGGCACTACAGAGGGAACAGAGACGTGGGACCAGGGCAGACACAAACACTGAGTGGACACGGGGATATAGGAACTAAGGATACACATAGACGCGAACTAGACAAGGGGATGCAGGTGATAGGGGAGACAGAGCAACTAAAGAAGACAGAGACATAAACCATGAGACAGAACTCAAAGAAACCAAAAAACTAGAAAATATAAATAATATCATACACTCAAAAACCCTGGGTCAACGACCCAGGCATCCTAACAGCTCCATTGTAAAGCGCTTTGAGTGCTCAGATGAGTAGAAAAGCGCTGTATAAGAACCAGTCTATTTACCATTATACACTGGTAAAAATAATAATAATAATAATAATTAAAGTAGCGTTCAAAGTTCATCAGATTTCAGTGGGGTATAAATCATGCTGAATACCTGCACTGATGTGCACTGGGTCATGTGTCAGGAGTGAAAGGATGCCAAGAAATTAAAGTAGCCTGCAGAGGGCACATACCTACAGACACCTGAAAATCAGAGTGAAAACACACGGAGGGACAATGTCAGTGGCCTCCGTCTGTAAAATCATTCCCGACTCGGAGGTTGTCTCACTTTTAGCCCTCTGGTGCACTTGTTGTTAATTTCATTAGCACCAAAGCAGCTTAAACTGATTAGCATCCTCCTCTGCTACTTGACAGCCCAGATCTATATCCTAGAAGTTTAACTTGATGCTCTGATCGGAAAATGCTTCTTTAATTTGATTGTATTACCCTTTAATAAGCAGGGATATAGGTTTTGAATTTTTCCTTTAATTTGTCATCTAAGGCTTCGATTTAACTAACGATAGATAAATGACGACCTCTAGTGGTCAGTCGCTGTCATTGCCGCTTCAGATTCTCCTACGACATGCGTTTAAAGCTGGAGGGTGCTGAGGTGTCTCCGTGTATCACAGGGACCGCTCAGACCCAATGGTTTGGAGGTCAAGTTAGAGAGAAAAGGTCAAGATGGTTGGTATCATCATCATCATCATCATCACCATGGTTGAAAACCAGGAAGCTGACAGTCCAGTTTCCAAACATGTCAGAGTACTGGCTTCTGAAGTGTGTGAGCCGCCTGGAAGCATTTTAAACACTTTGATTTCTAGTTGTTATTACTAATAATTACTGGTAGTAGCCATTGTAGTATTATCCAGTTAAAATAAAGGTTACATAAATAACCTTTATTGTTATAATAGAAAAAAAAAACGCATCTTTACGTTTAAATAAGGAAATACAGTCTTAGAGTATGTCTGATAGAGCCTTGTGGAACTCCAGATGCAGAAATTTAACTGAGAAATTCCTTTAAAAATCACATTTACACCAACTTAAAGCCAAACTCAACTCTTGCACAATATGACAGAAAGTGTCCTGTAGGTTTCACACTACATTTATTCTTTTACAAATGTCTTCAAGAGTTCAGCTAAGCACAGATCTCCACTTGTTTTCTACAACGCAGGGAAACAATATTCCACATTTTTATCCAGTCGCTCAGATTTATTTTGCACAAACATGTAAACCCGGTTGCTAATCTACTAATCAACACACTGAACATATTGTGTCATTTCCAGCAGACTGAGCTGTCATGTATTAGTGAACTTCATCAAAATTTCACAACCGAAAATTAAGAAACTTTGGCCACAAACATCTGAATGTACAGAAACACAAAAGCTTCAAAGAACCATTTTAAACAAGTACAGGAAGTACATTTTATTTAAACTCTCAAGTCTGTATCTGCACAGAGCCTTCGACATGCATGTTTGTACATTACAACCTTTTTTGTAAAAGAAATAACCAGAATAAATAAACGAATTAAACTTGTCATGTTTTTCTAAACTGGTTAAATAATTTAGTAGTAGTAAGTACGCCTGAGTATTTAGAGCAGTACAAACAAACGTTTGCTCGTGCCTGACTAGCAGCAAGCTCAGTCTAAAACAATCCACACTGTGTACTTTAGAGTTTTTGTTTAAAATGTCTGAACCGTCTCAGGTTCCAGTTTTTACAGGATGTAGTGACAGGCTGAACATGTTGCATCAGTGCAGCATGTTTAAAAAGGGAACTTTATGATCGTATAGACAACAAATTACTCATCATGGCTGAGGTGCTGCTTCTCTTTTTGTTCTTATTCTTGGTGAAATCTCTACATCATCTACTGTACAGCGTCGATATAATCCTTTATAACGTCGACTGAGCCGAGTCAGGCATCCTGCAAACCACCAGATTGCTAATTTTGCTGGTTAACCCCGTTTCTTCTTCAGAGCCATCACCATATATAAGGTCAAATACGAGTCCTGACAGTGCTGACCGTGTAACAGCTGGGATGGGCGCCAGCAACGCTGAATTAGACAAGGAAGGAAACGAATGGATGGAATTCCGAGTTTTTCGTGTAATCTAGTGGTAGGACACACCTGAGGGAAGAATCATGACACAGAGTGCATACTGTGTTCCCACTGCACCCCTTAGTGTCACCACTGTGGATCCTCTGCCATCATCTCATTGGATGCTCAGCATCAGAGATGATAGATAATCAGGTTGGCACAGTTTTTGGGTTATGTCTTTGTTGTACTGCAGCATGTTGAACAATAATTAAAAGCTACACTTTCACTGAGTGTAGGCCCTCCAGACCGGCCCATCACTCCAAAGTGGGTCGACCCACCGGGAAAACCCCCAGTATGTCAGATTGCATCCTCCTCTGCACAGTTTCCACTGGTGACCAACACCAGGTCTCTTTAACCCCGACTGATCCAGCACGGAGATGTTATTATTGATGATCCACGTTTGATGTGAATGCCCGACTGCCTCAGTTAAGGTCAGAGGTCATGATTCAACTGTTAAAAAAAAATAAAAAAGACTGTGGGAGAGTCCAAGAAAACCACTGCTGACCAAAAAGATCACAAAAGCTCATCTCACATCTGCTAACAAACATCTGGATGATACCCGAGACTTCAGTGAAATATTCTGTGGACTGATAGCAGAGGCTGAACCATTTCCTGTTAGATTTGCGTCAGACTCACAGCGTTTCATAAAGGGAACATCCCAGCAGCAGGCAGACACTGTGGTGGTTTGGGATGCAGTGTGACTGAGGGAATTGTGCTCTCCACCAGGAAACCCTGAAGGAGGATGTCTGCCCATCAGCTCAGTCATTGTCCTGGTGTATATTCATTTCACACAGCACTGGCAGGTTTGAACAACTTTGTTTTAACAAAGAAAATCTGCATTAAAACAAAAACACCACGTTGTATTCACTGACTTTCTCCAACACTGTACATCATGCGGGTTTATTAGCAGGACTGATTTCTGAATGTTACGATACTGACTTTACCCACAGCCTCACAGTAACATCCTCGTACCCTTATCATCATATCTCCAGGTTTTTGAGGGAAATGCAACCTCAGATAAACACCATTTACAAAATGCAGAAGCACCATCTGAAACACTGAGTCTGCACCATCATCAGCTCAGAAAACCACTTTCAGCAGCAATAGCTTGAAGTACTGGTTTTCTGTGTTACTTTATAAGGCTCGCACATCATTCTGGAGGAAATTTTACTTCTG
Organism: Maylandia zebra; assembly: GCF_041146795.1. Lineage (NCBI taxonomy): Eukaryota > Metazoa > Chordata > Actinopteri > Cichliformes > Cichlidae > Maylandia > Maylandia zebra. The sequence goes on from NC_135185.1 coordinate 10,551,224, forward strand.
CTTTACATCATTGCTTCAGTCGAGGTCGGTGGTTTGGGCTAGTGCAACCCAGGCTTCAGCTGCCGCCAACACTTTAGTACACAGGAGCTCACGGCCCGCACCACTGCAAGGTGCCCACATCATCAGCTGTGCTGAGTTTGGTTTTTCTTGAAACACGCGCTCTGCATTACAGGCAAACGCCTCCACTGTGTGTGAAAGGACAGATTTCTTTCTCTTCTCAGTTTTTACAGAGAAGAGAAAGACTTTTTTTTAGAGAGAGGGGAAGTGCTGATTGGGCCGTATCATTAGCAAATTATCTTAAAAGTCTTTCTTTGGCTCGTGACTTCGTTTACTTCATCTTGGGTTTGATTATTTATTTTAATTAACTGCTAAACTAACTGTTGGTTATGTTACTTACCAGATGATTTTTTGAATATTTATTTCCCCCCATTGTATTGAACCGGTGTGATCAGCTACCATTTAAGTTTCCTTTATTTCCTGTGTGTTAGGCTGCTGTTATTCTGTCGAGCAGTCAGTTTGGAGGCTTGAGTTCAGGGGCTGCTGTTGTTAGTTTACTTTGGATATTTCTACATTTTGGGGTAAATAAAACCCACTTTTTCCCTAATCACCACTAACTCACACTCACACGGACCTTGAGGTGAATTTCCTGGGAGTTTTGAGAAAACTGTGAGCCTCTTGAACGTCTTCCACTCATGGATAATCTCTCACTGCAGAATGATGATCTTTGTTCTTATGAACAGACTGAGTGTTGGTCTCTAACATCACTACTGACGTTGTGTCAACACACCTAAATGTTGCAGATCTGCTAACTGGTCTGACAGAGGTGCTCACACCTGATGAGGATCAGTTAAGTGTGTGTTTGATTAGCAGCACCTGGCTCATAGTTACTCTCATAATGAAGCAGCAAGGCTGGACTTTGGCTTCATGTTTGTGAAATAATGGTGACACATCATGTAATATATTGTTCATTTGAAGCTGTATTTACTTAACTGATCAAACCTTTAAACCACCACATATTAAATAATCAGCATCGTCACATTTATCAAACTTCTCATACTGTTTTCAGCGCTGTGACTGAAACCTGCTTTATTTTTTCAGTTCATCCTCATTGGGTCTTACTTTCACCTGTGATCTACACCTGTCCATTATTCCCCAGCCACACCCCTGCATCCTGTCACAGTGTACACACTCCGTGTAGCCTACTTTACTAGATAGTCTTCCTCAGTTTGTCAGTCTTTCCTACTGTTTCCAGTTTTCACTTCCTTTTCATCTGTTTGTGTTTGAGCTTGTTTACTGATTCTGACTTCAGCTCCTCGTATTTTCCCTCTTCTTCCTCTGCGTGTCTCCCTTTTGAGTTCTTTCCCTCCAAGTTATCACAGATTCACTTTGCAAATATTATTTCATCTCTTGGATCTCTGAGCTCATACTGAAAATATAATATAAAGAAAGTTGGTATAATTTTACATTCCGCTCCACTTTTAAAAGTGATCCGTGCTTTTAACACATCCAGGCCGAGTTACTGCAGTTTTGTGTCAGATGGGCCAAAACGCTCCTGGCGATGCGTCTACATGTTAGAATTCACTTCATAGTTTTCATACTGGTACTTTCAGCAAGTCTGCAAAGGTTAAACAAGCTGAACGTAAAAAAGCGATTCAGCTTTTGTGATGAGGTTCAAATTAAAAATAAAAGTTTTTTCAAGCGAGATGTTTGACCATCACACCTCTACTGTACAACCAACGGTTCTATGCAACAGAATAAATGCAAGCAGCTGCGTAAATGTGCATAATTGCACATCTAGAGCAGAGCAGGCTTTAAAATAGCTGCTTTTCGATTCTATCAGCCGCACGTTTATTTACAGTCACCCGAAACCAGATTAAGCTGAGCCTGATAATCCGCCTGTGCGGCTGACACGGACACCAAACCTGATTATCAGTGTTCTCAGTTCACCTGCTCAACCTCTTCCAGCATCTATACTTCACATACCGTGACGCTCCACGGGGGAAAAAACAACAGCTCAGTCACGTGTTCCTACAATTTACAGTTTTATTCTTTTTATAAAATTCGAGAAATCTGGTCTAAAGTACAAAACTCGTTCGTGTACAATCACTTGAAACGGATTGTCTTCTTCACGGGTGCGTAAAGACAGCCAATCGGGGCGGCGAGCGCTCCTTTCAAAACATTTCCCATCAACACTGAAAACGATTTCACTTCAAAGAAAAAATACATTGAATCTGGAATAAAACTAAAGATGCGTCTCCAGTCCACGCGTGACGGCTGTGCCGTGTCCGCTCGCTCAGGCGTGAAACAGAAGAGCCGCGAGCAGCAGCGGGGACAGCAGCAGCGTGGAGAGGGCGGGACCTCCGCAGCCACTCTTAGTGGGTTCACTGGTGGAGATGGAGGTGGAGCTGGTGGTGGAGGTGTTGGTGCTGGGGAGGGCGGTGCTGGCTGCCTCGGCCCTCTGAAACACACAAAAGCGAACTGCGATCACGGAGGGTCACGACAAACTCCTGATCCCGTGAAAACTTTAAACACCACGCGAGCGAAAATCTTCATTTTAATCATTTCATCAAAATTCCACAAAAACAGAATTTCCCCTCACGTTTACTTCTACCCTCAAATCTGGTGTAAGGAATCTTCCACTCGGGATTCTTTGCGCTCCCACGATAAATGTTACTCATTCCACATTTTAACACTGACGTTGTTTTTTACTCATCAGGCCCGGGGGCACGAAAAACCCGCCGGTCTTTATTTCTGCCCAACGTTATTTCCACAGCTCTAAACTCGGAGTTTGTGGAAGTTTGGAGTTTCTCCTTCAGTCTCGGATGCTCCTCAACATAAGCCTTAAAGCTCCTTATGTCCGCATTTAATTAGGCGCAAACAAACTGCGTTTCCGCCGCATCTTTAAAAGAAAAGGTGCTGAAAGATTTAGTTTTTATTAAAAAGATGCAATGGTGAAACTGACCTGAGAGCTGAGACGGAGAGCCAGCAGCAGAACTGCGAGGGAAACGATGCTCAGCGTCTTCATGCTGGAGGTGATGGAGGCTCGTTTTCTCTGTCGGGTGGAGGAACAGTGAATGAACGGGAGGCGCAGGTCGGGCTTTTATAGGCTTTGAATTTACCGCTGATGTATATATGGTGACATCTAGCGGCCGCTCGCTGACTCACAGACGCTGCTCTGGAGTGTGTGTGTGTGTGTGTGTGTGTGTGTGTGTGTGTGTGTGTGTGTGTGTGTGTGTGTGTGTGTGTGTGTGTGTGTGTGTGTGTGTGTGTGTCTTTAACTCCATTCCAGCCACATGACTAGATGAGCACCGCACTATTCTCATTGTCATTGGCCTGTCAGTCAAAGCTGGAAAGGAATGACTTCTATTGACTTTATATTGATCATGTGTCATTGTTCTATTGAGGAAACGTTATTTTGACATCATTAACATGTCATCAGCTAAACAGCTGTAAAGACTGTGAACACACTGATTTCTGCTGGATGTTTTGGTGCACGACTCTGTGGGGACGTGTTTGCTGGGCAGCGAGCAGGAAACCCGTCCTCCAGCCTGCTGATTTAACCTCACAGTGCAACGGCCAGCTGGAGGTTACCTCACCAATGTGGATTGTTTACCTGCAAGCCAGTAAGACTCCCGTTACTAAAAAAAAGTCGCCTGCAAGTCCCCAGCTTGTACACAATAACCTGCAGAAAGTGTTTTGTGAGATAAGGTGGGCCGTGCATACCTGCAGGCCGTGTCGACAGGAGTCCGAACTGTTAGAAGTGATTCAGGCTTTTAACTGGCTGAGAAGAATCGAGGTGGCTGGCGGGACATGTTTGTACCAAATTTCAGTCCATTGTGCAGAAATAAAGAAACCTCAGAGGTCATATAGAAGAAACACTAACAGGCTACTCAGCTCTGCATCATATTTAGAAAATTACAGAGTGAATTATGGAGGTTTTTAATGCAGCACCATCAGGTGAACAGCGTGAGAGAAAGAGGAAACTAGCACCCGTCTCAAACAGTAAAGGAAATACGCAGTTTTATTTTGAGGAAGATTACATCATCCTCACAGACCCACACACCTCGCTCACGTCTTCATCACTTTGCATAAACGTCCTCTTCTCACTCGGCCCGTTTCTGTTGTAGTTTATCTCTAACCAACATGTTTCCAATGTTAACAGGTCTGATGTGTAAGTCTGAATAAACTAAAGGTTGTTAATAATTCAGAAAGTATCTGTGCAGGGAGGGATCTCTGCCTCCAGCATGCCTGTGGAGCTATGAGCTGTTATTGATGAGCAGAGTGAGCTGGTGTGACTCACAGGGAGACTAGCAAACAGAGGCTGGATCCTTTGATTTTGGACAGTAGTCAGACTTCGGTGTAAACATGCGAGCACCAATCCATCCTGCTTTATACCAGCAGCACATGTTTGTCAAGGTGTGGGTAGATTTTCTTTAGACACTTCAGGCCCCTCAGAAAAAAACTGAGCCACGGTGCGTCCTGCTGGTAAAAGTGCACCTTCTAGAATACACTGTATATAAGATGGACACAGTCACGTCTCAGTCCCGAAGCAGTTTTACATTTATGTTAGCTGTATATTTGAGTTCCAAATTAAAACCTTTCTGCATGTACACACAGAAACTTCTGAATCTGGAGGCTTAGACCTAAGTTCACCACATGTGAGGCAGCAGGTGTGCCCTGTGTTGACTAGCATTACCACAGGAAGCTCAGATTTTCTCGTCAGGGTTAGGGTGCCAATTTAAAATAGCTGAAACCAGATTAAGAGGCTGAAGGAGCCTGATAGTCAGACCTGGTGTGACTGAGCCACAGCGGGTCAGACCATCGGGGCTCTGAACTCACTCATGCAGCTTCACTTTTCCCGCACAGGAAGGAAACAGTCACGTGGTCTTAGATTTTAAGTTTTATTCAGTTGACATCAAAGCACAGCCTTTCAGTCCCAAATGTTTTACAGCATTTAGACAAACTTCATAGTCAGTGACACCGGAAACAGGAGCACCTCCATGACTCACTCCTGTTCTCAGAGTTCAGGAGGAAACAGCTTTTTATTAAACCTCCTTTCCAAGTTTCCACGGAGTCCAGGCCGATCCGGATCCAGTCATCCGGACCAGCTGTGGAGGAGAGCCAACAGAGCCAGCAGCGGAGTGCAGGCGGCGGGTCCCCGGGAGCCGGTCCCTGTCGGAGGCCTGCTTCTTGGAGAAGTCGCAGTCTTCACAGTGGAAAGTGTGGACGCCGTGGCAGAGACTGCCTTCACCGTGGAGGACTTTACTGTGGACGCCGCGGTCATAGTGGACAACGTAGATGCGCTGAGCGTGGAGGACTTGACCGTGGACGCCGTGGAATGGCTGACCGTGGAGGACTTGATAATGGACGCCGTGGACGGGCTGACCGTGGAGGACTTGATCGTGGACGACTTGATCGTGGACGCTGGGGACGCCGTGGACACGTGCCCCCGGGCCATCTGCAACACAAGAGACGCCATGAAGCTGAGGAAGTGCGGCTGCACACCGTGGGGAGGCTGAGAGGCCCTTAGAGTTACCTCCACCTTTGATCAGGTGTTTAAATTTAACGTTTGACAAAAAGTTTGTCCCGCAGCCTCTCCTGCCCCTCCACGCGACATTTAAAGCTTCTTAACGTAATGCAACTCCTCAGCACGAACACGACACTCACGACACTTGGACAAAAACGTAACTCACCTGTGAGCTGAGCTGGAGAATCAGCAGCAGCGATGCGAGGACGACCACACGCAGCGTCTTCATGTCGGCTGTGCTCTGCTGGGGGGAGGAAAGGTGATTGACCACAGAGGCGCACAGCCCACCTTTTATAGCCCCCACGCCTCGACACACCCCTATCTGCTGCGTTCACGGGATGTCGCAGATGTCGCTTCTCAAGTCAACCGTGATCATGTTTAACACCTAATGTTGTTTTTATTTGTAAACACATATTTAACCAATGATGATCCAGAACAACCAAACAAACCGAAAAGTACAACAAATTGTAAAAAAAAAAGTACATTTTTTGCAGTTATTTATTGCATGTGATGAAATTTATGTCTGCATGCTTCTATCTGTCTGAGTCGTTGGCTATGTCCCAATTCAGGGTCTGCACGCTTGAAGTACGCGCACTACGCGTACTACGTACGGTGCGTACTATGAGTACGAGAAGTGCGGAAGTGAGAGGCTTGTAAAATGGGACGGTATACGCTTCGTCGCGCTGTTCAGGTTGCCTAGCAACCATGATACTAACCGCGAGACACGTTACATACAGCTTTGTTTGACAGAAATGAAGGAGAAAAATGTTTTGTTGGTCATTCATTTTTGCCATGACATCACTTTGATTAGTTGAGTATCTGAGGCTGAGACCACGGGACTGTAAAACATGATTGTTGGGCTTCATTTCTGTGCTGAACAGTCATATATATATGACTGAACAGTCATATATATATATATATATATATATATATATACATATATACATACATATACATATATATATATATATATATATATATATATATATATATATATATATATATATATATATATATATATACAGGGAGTGCAGAATTATTAGGCAAATGAGTATTTTGTCCACATCATCCTCTTCATGCATGTTGTCTTACTCCAAGCTGTATAGGCTCGAAAGCCTACTACCAATTAAGCATATTAGGTGATGTGCATCTCTGTAATGAGAAGGGGTGTGGTCTAATGACATCAACACCCTATATCAGGTGTGCATAATTATTAGGCAACTTCCTTTCCTTTGGGTAACCGGGTTAAAAGAAGGACTTGACAGGCTCAGAAAAGTCTAAAATAGTGAGATATCTTGCAGAGGGATGCAGCAGTCTCAAAATTGCAAAGCTTCTGAAGCGTGATCATCGAACAATCAAGCGTTTCATTCAAAATAGTCAACAGGGTCGCAAGAAGCGTGTGGAAAAACCAAGGCGCCAAATAACTGCCCATGAACTGATAAAAGTCAAGCGTGCAGCTGCCAAGATGCCACTTGCCACCAGTTTGGCCATATTTCAGAGCTGCAACATCACTGGAGTGCCCAAAAGCACAAGGTGTGCAATACTCTGAGACATGGCCAAGGTAAGAAAGGCTGAAAGACGACCACCACTGAACAAGACACACAAGCTGAAACGTCAAGACTGGGCCAAGAAATATCTCAAGACTGATTTTTCTAAGGTTTTATGGACTGATGAAATGAGAGTGAGTCTTGATGGGCCAGATGGATGGGCCCGTGGCTGGATTGGTAAAGGGCAGAGAGCTCCAGTCCGACTCAGACGCCAGCAAGGTGGAGGTGGAGTACTGGTTTGGGCTGGTATCATCAAAGATGAGCTTGTGGGGCCTTTTCGGGTTGAGGATGGAGTCAAGCTCAACTCCCAGTCCTACTGCCAGTTTCTGGAAGACACCTTCTTCAAGCAGTGGTACAGGAAGAAGTCTGCATCCTTCAAGAAAAACATGATTTTCATGCAGGACAATGCTCCATCACACGCGTCCAAGTACTCCACAGCGTGGCTGGCAAGAAAGGGTATAAAAGAAGAAAAACTAATGACATGGCCTCCTTGTTCACCTGATCTGAACCCCATTGAGAACCTGTGGTCCATCATCAAATGTGAGATTTACAAGGAGGGAAAACAGTACACCTCTCTGAACAGTGTCTGGGAGGCTGTGGTTGCTGCTGCACGCAATGTTGATGGTGAACAGATCAAAACACTGACAGAATCCATGGATGGCAGGCTTTTGAGTGTCCTTGCAAAGAAAGGTGGCTATATTGGTCGCTGATTTGTTTTTGTTTTGTTTTTGAATGTCAGAAATGTATATTTGTGAATGTGGAGATGTTATATTGGTTTCACTGGTAAAAATAAATAATTGAAATGGGTATATATTTGTTTTTTGTTAAGTTGCCTAATAATTATGCACAGTAATAGTCACCTGCACACACAGGTATCCCCCTAAAATAGCTAAAACTAAAAACAAACTAAAAACGACTTCCAAAAACATTCAGCTTTGATATTAATGAGTTTTTTGGGTTCATTGAGAACATGGTTGTTGTTCAATAATAAAATTATTCCTCAAAAATACAACTTGCCTAATAATTCTGCACTCCGTGTGTGTGTGTGTGTGTGTGTGTGTGTGTGTGTGTGTCCATATATCACTGACTTTCAGCTTGTTGTGTGTTTGTGGACATATGACTGACTTTAATTATTAAACATTAGCACATAAGTGTCGTCATATTCAGTACTTTTGACAGTTCACTCTTCGGCCGCTCCAACTTATTAGGGAAATTCCACATACATAAATGTCAATTTCAAAACTAAACCCCATCATTTAATTTGTTTTTGATTGAAATTGAATATTACTTAAACTCTTAAACTTTTTTTTATTGGAAGTTAATTTATCATTGATTGAAATTCATTCAGAAATGTTTAAGGAATGAGCTGTCACAACTTTCAAGTACAAAGTTGTTATGAAGTCTGTCACATTCCCCCCCTTTTTTCTTTTTTTTTTTTATCATTTATTTATTTATCCTTCTTATTTCATTGTACTGTATATTGTTACTCTTATTTGCCTTGTATGTCTACTGTACAAACTGAACTGGAATGACTGACTGTTCGCTTTATAATTTCAATAAAGTTTTGAAAAGAAAACCCCTCTTCGGCCGCTCCCTTCTGCCGTAATTTGCAGCAAAATTATCCACACCCACCGCCACGCTATGAATTGTGGGATATATGGGACCACGAAGCGTGCACCGGACCACGCTTGATATTTGGGGAAATCGACGGCGCATTTGGAGTATGCATTTGAAGCACACTTCGAATTGGGACAGCCGTCGTCGCGTGGCGGTGACGTAACCGCACTTAAAATGCGTACTTCATTGGGACACAGCCCCTGAGTTGGGACACAGCCGTTGGCACCTGCGTGAGTTCATCTCCATGAAGGATGTCTGCTTTGTCCAATCAGGATGAGCCTTCCACCTGTCAGGAGCCTGGTGGCTTCGGAGACAGATTTTTCTATCCTCCAAAACAAAGCATGGCAAAAAAAAAGTTGGATATAATTTAACAAAAGTCTCATATGTTGAGGGTGTCACGAACATATTGTCTTGATTTGACCAGGTTGGGTCTTCTCAGTGCTGTTTGAGCTCATTAATAAAGTGTAGGCTGGTTTGGTTCAGTAGGACATGATGAGTGATGACTGTGTGTCTTTAAATAAGAAACAACTGACAGGAGGCGATACGGTGTGAACTGCTCTGCATGAGACAGAAAATCATTTTGATTAAACATCTGACCCACCGTCACATCTCCGTCACTAAACCACATGTGATAAAGGAGAACCTGGTGTTTATATGAGATGTCCTTATTGTTCCATACTAAGGCTCTGTGTGGGGAGAAGAGGTGAATCCTGTGATCACAGGTCGTGGTTTCTCCTGATGATGTGCCACGTCCAGCACAGCTGAGGTGCTGCGATTGGCCTGAGGGACCAGATCTCCTCCACTCCTCTTTGATGGTCTCAACAGAGCCTGAGGAACTCATTCATTTATTCTGCAGCTCTGTTATCTTTTCATCAGCTTCACCGTCTCCTTGAAGACTGAGATGAGAGCTTCACTGATGGCTCTTGATTGTGTTTTTTGAATTTGATCTCTCGTTGATCTTATCACAAATATTATGAATGATATTGTTTTGGTCTTAGACACCTGAGAAGCTGCTCGGGTAGATGATGTTTCTTTGTGTTTGACACACAATCGTCCAATCTTAGATTTGCATTATATTTATATTATATTTATATTTATATTTATATTATATTATATTTATATTATATTATATTATATTATATTATATTGACCTATCATGAATAAATGGCGCCCTCTAACGGTCACTTGCTGTAACTGCTGCAAACGTGTTAATGCTTCATGCACGATCCTGCCGGGATTCCGTAGTTTTGCTTCCACATGTCATCAGGACGAACCGGCAGCTTCATACAAAAAGAATAAAAACTCAGAAATCTTGTTTAGTTTAAAAACACGAGACGTTTAAACTTCACGTTAATATTTTTTAAACTAACAAAAGTTATAAAATTATTAACGAAGGTTTGTTGTACTAATGTTGTACTAATGTTCGCTCAAACACACGTTTTAATATTTGGTTTGAAGACTTTATACAGCCTGAACATCATCATCATCATCAGCATTATTATTATTATTGTTTCAAATACTTCCCGCTGCTCGTCTTGCCTGCAGGTGAGGACCAGGTGTTCAATTAATTAATTAGACTCTTTAAATCCTTTGAATGAATCCTGATATTTAATTAAAACACCGGAGATCACGTGGGTTATGTTCTCTTTTTTTTCAAACTTTATTGAAATTACAAAGTGAACAGCCAGTCATTCCAGTTCAGCCTGAACAGTAGACATACAAGGCAAATAAAAGTAACAATATACAGTACAATGAAATAAGAAGGATAAATAAATAAAGGAAAAAAAGAAAAAAAGAAGTGAAAAAAAAAGGGGGGGGGGGATGTGACAGACTTCATAATTTAGTACTTGAAAGTCGTGACAGCTCATTTGTTAAACATTTCTGAATGAATTTCAATCAATGATAAACCTTTTTTATTGGAAGTTAATTTAAGAGATTTTAAATAATATTCAATTTCAATCAAAAACAAATTAAATGATGGGGTTGAGTTTTGAAATGTACATTTATGTATATGGAATTTCCCTAATAAGATATAAACATTGACAATGGCACATTTTTTTTTTCTTTAGTTTCAAAATAAGTGATAATGTTCTTCCCTTCAATTTTGATTTCGTATGTTGTCTTGCACAGTATATAATTTTCAAGCTCTCTCCAAAATGTAGCACTATATGAACAGCCATAAAACAAATGAGTAACACTTTCAAGTTCAGTTTTACAAAAGGTACATTTTCTATCAATGTCACAGAATCTTGAAATGTACATGTTGGATGGATATATGTTATGTAATATTTTCAAATGTAATTCTCTAACTTTGTTTGTAATACAAAATCTAAAAGGAACAAGCCACGCTTTATCCCAGTTGATATTATCAAAAATAGCATTCCAAAAAAACTTCCCTCTTGGAGTTATTTTCTTTGCATTATACAAACATTCTCTAATATGTTTATTGGTGCATTTGTTGCTTAAGAAATCAATACCATTTATATAAAGAGTGTTAACGGATGCATGTGGTGTGTTCTGTTTTTGTAGCTTTTCATCAACTCAGTCAGTCCGCTGGGAACGGACTTTATTACAGAGCTAAAATCTTTAAATTTGATAGGGAATGTTTTTTCTGTAATAAAGTCATTGTAACTAAGTAGCTGGCCTTCAGAGTCAAATAAATCTTTTAAATAGATTATATTTTTATCAATCCAATTCTGCAAATATAGTGATTTGTTCCTCTTAGTAATACATTCGTTATTCCAGATAATAGATCTATGTGGAGAAAAGTTATGTGAATAACATAATTTCCAAGCCAACAATGCCTGTTGATAAAATGCAGACATTTTAACTGGTAACTTTGATATACTGTAACTACAAGACAATAGGAAGTGTAAACCTCCAACATTTCTAAAAATGTTATGTGGAATGAAATGCCATAATGATCCAGGAGATTTTAAGCGTTCTTTTAGCCATTTCACCTTAAATGTATAGTCCAGGACCCATGAAGTCCAGAAGGCCAAAACCACCTTTATCTTTAGGTCCACAAACAATGATTTTTTTAGATGATGGTGCTTATTCTTCCATACAAAGTTAACAAATAAGTTATTAACATTTTTACGTGGGTTATGTTCCCAGGTTCTCAGATAGATTATGACTGACGTCATGTACTTCCTGCAGGTTCACGTGACGCTCTCACGGTCACGTGGGTGGGCTTCATCCGTGTTGTTGTTGATCGGGTGCCGATCACATGGTAGGATTTTGCGCATGCGCGAGCTGTTAATGGCTGATGGAGAGAAGATGCCCACTGCCTCCATCCCCGTGTAGCGCAGGAGAGCTCCAGCCCGCTCCCGTTTGGCGCGCATTGCGCAGACTGCCGTTTTTCTGCACAGCTGCAGGCCGCAGTCCGACACGAGAGGCCCGATGTCCGTGGCTAACGCTAAACACACGGTTCTGAATCCGGTAAGCGGATTATTATTATCATCATCTCCATCAGCCCTCTGATGGCTGCATGCTCTGCTGTCTGCACGCATGCAGTTTCTAGCGCTGTCCGCACATCTGCCCACACACCTGTCCACATCTGTCTGTCTGACCACACTCGAATGAAGACACGAGGCTCTCTGAGGTTTCCATGTCCGCTCTGCAGGTGATCCCATACACTGGACCCATACCTGGTGGCCTGCACCCCGGGGAGATCATCATCGTCCAGGGCACCGTCCCCCCCGATGCTGACAGGTAAGATTCAAATCAAACAGCAGCAGTTTGTTCTGTTCATGCAGGAAAACTAACAAAGAAAAAATCTCCCCCTGCAAACATTTTCAGCTAAAAGAGAATGAAAGTTGACCCATGACGCTGTTTTCAGGTGTGTGTGATATTTACTGTATTACTGAACTCTTCCATACCTGCTTTGCTTGATTTAAAGTTCACAATAATCCTTCTGTATATTATTCTGGGACTAAGTGCAGCATCTCAGTCCATCCTGCCTGAAACAAGCCCCCTTTGTTCTGATTGGCTGCCCCTCACCTGTCAAGTTTGGTTTATGGATTTTGCTGCAAATTCAAAAACTTCATTTTGTGTTGATTTGTAAAATTATTTATACTTAATAGTTTCACAAGTTGTATAAGCAAAGGATATTTAAAGTGCTTATTATAAACTGTGGCACCTTTCACAATCATATAGATTATATTATTGAACCATAATTATTGATCTTTGTATAACTTTAATGTTCTAGCTGCTGCTGATTGAGATGATTTTTATATTGCAGGGTAGCTTGTATCTGTGCAGGTGTGCTGTCACATGTTACCGATGCTGCTCTGTCACAGAGGGGAAATGCTCGAGAACCTGCTGACGTGAAATATTCAGTAATTCATATTTTGGTGAAAGCAGCAGCATTACATGTGAAGCAAATGAGTGAAGCTGAAAAGAGGAAGTGATGGTGAATAGTTTGTTTTTATTGAAATAGTGTTTCCACACACAGCGAGGCCTCCTGTGGTTTGTTGTTTCCAGATGTTACAGCTGTTTTATGTTCGCTGATAAAACGAAACTTAAATCTTTCTGCTGTGAGTTTGTAGCACAAACGTCTCTGACTGCAGGTGCTGTCCGTGGTTCTGATCAAAAGGTGAAACGATGTTGAGGTTACTGCTTATTGATATGTGATATTATTTTGGTGTGTACAGTGTGCGTGGGGGGTTGTGTGTCTGTTTAGGTACGATGTAGCAGCAAGGACCCAAAAACTCCGGAGCCTCTCACAGAGCTGTTCACTTCTCACTCATGCTGGAGACCCAATCTGCTCAGTTCTGTTTCTAGATTAGAGATCAGCAGGTTTGAAATCATCGTCTGCTGGCCAATCAGAAAAGTGCCGCTGTTCCTGGACCCTCACAGGGTCTGACGGTTTTTACCATCCAAAGTCTTTATGTCATGAGCATCAGTGAGAACTATAGAAACTTAATTCCTGATTTATTTACATTTCCTCTTTCCTTAAACAGCTCCGACACTGCAGCTCAATCAAATGTCTCACTCACATCTAAATGTTCCTTTAACCTCCTAGGACCTCCATCCACATATGTGGACATCACATTTTGGGTTATTTAGACCAAAATACTCAATTTTGCTCTACGAGGGCCTGATATCCACTTACGAGGACATTATGCTGCCACTGTTCTATCAGAATTTTAAATGAATATCCTCATATGTGGCTCTGATTTTTCTTAAAAACAAAAATAAGGTAAAAAAGAAAATCTGGTAATTCTTTGTTTTTACATTCATCGGGCCCCAATGAGCCCAAATATCAAAGAGAAATTAAAAATGCTGCTGTGGAAGAGTTCAGGTCTTAGGAGGTTAATGAAGATCCGTTCACTGCCAACTCTTTCCTTCCTGATTCAAATAAACTTTATGAACACAGACTGACTGAGCAAAGCTCTGGATGCTCACACACACTCAGTCTGTATTTAACTCGTCAGCTTTGTCTTCATCTGTACACTCAGCCACTTCACTGTCAGTAAACCTGATTGGTCAGATGCTGAAACCCCGCCTCCTGCTGGGTTTACTGGGATCGCTGAGAAGTTACCCTGGATGTGCTGATCTGTGCACATTCAATTCCAGTTGCAGAGAACAGGTCCAGGATCAGTTTGGCTGATATCAATGAGGTTGTTATTCTCTTCGGTGATCATGCATCGCTCCCAGCTCTGCTACAGTCAGACCACTCAAAGTCTCTCTCTCTTTTCTTTAAATCACATCTGAGAGCTCAGCTGTTCTGCCAACTGGGTTCAGAATAAAAGGATGGAGTTACATCCACGTGGAGTTTAAGTTAAACGTTGATGCACGACATGATTTAATGGGCAGTTAAACTTTGTGCAGGTTTCAGATCGACCTGTCGAGTGGCTGCAGCACCAAACCACGCTCTGACGTCGCCCTCCACTTCAGCCCTCGCTTCAAGGGCTCGCCCTGTGTGGTGTGCAACTCCCTGCTGCAGGAGAGCTGGGGCAGAGAGGAGACGCTCCACCAGCTGCCCTACAAGCGCGGCGCCCCCTTCGAGACGATCATCCTGGTGCATGAAGACGCCTTCAAGGTCTGTGAGCCCGAGCTGGTGGAGATGGTAGGCCTGCATGTGGAACCGAAAGATAACGCTCCTTGTTCACCTGCAGGTGGCGGTAAATGGAGCGCACCTGCTGGAATACAAGCACAGAATTCCTCTGAACAGGGTTGACACCTTCTCCATCTGTGGGAAAGTCAGGGTGAACGCTATCGGCTACATCCCAAACTCAGTGAGTACATGTCTTTCTCATATTTCAGGTTTTTTGCCGCTCGTGTCTAAATGTGTGTTTTCTCCCTCTCAGGCAATATTCTCAGAATCAGGGGACCTGGTGAGTTTTTACCTTTAAACTGCTAAAACTCGATCACATGTCCAAACTCTTATCAGACGTTTAGGTTTCACTGCTGTTTCAGAGCCTCCCTTACAAAGGCAGCATCCTCAAAGGCCTGAGCCCAGGACAGCACATCACAATCAAAGGGCAGGTCAGCATGTATCCTCACAGGTAAACATTCAGACACGTATATGAATCTGTGTGCGAGTTATCCAGGACCGCCCATCTCACAGTGATGCACGCTCATACATTGCTCCAGTTTTACCGTGAACCTCCGGAACAGCCGGACGGAGAACATCGCTCTCCACCTGAACCCCCGCATGAAGTCCAGCGTGTTCATCAGGAACTCGTACCTGGGTGAGTCCTGGGGTCAGGAGGAGCGGGAGCTGCCCTTCTTTCCATTCTCCTCAGGAGAATACTTTGAGGTAAGGACCACCTGCAGCTTCTCAATGCTTTTAAAGGCCTTCTGCTTCTTCAGAGACTCTTTTTTTAAAATTTCTTCCTCAGATCCTTCTCCTCTGTCAGCCACATCGGTTCAAGCTGGCGGTGAACGGCTCGCACCTGTTCGAGTTCAGACACCGGGTGCAGGACCTGAGCAGCATCGACCAGCTGGAGATCATGGGAGACCTGGAGCTCACCGACGTCAAGCTGTGGTGACTCGCACGGAAACCGGCGTCACCGATGCTCCTGGGTTCTGGTTATCGTGCTAAATTAGCTTAGCCACAGCAACCTGGGCGTGGATGGTTCTAAGCTAGTCTGGCACGGAGGCCGTGGACGGGTCTTAAATGAACGGTTTCCAGCTGAGACTGGATGATGCATGACAGTAAGCCGTGCTGCAGCTGACTGTGGTGTCCCTGGACCGTTTCTTTTCTTGTCTCTAGTGCATCTCTGCTGTGATACAGCCTGTGTAACTAAACCCGGAAATAAATGTGAATGTTAAGAAGCTCTCGACACCTGGCTCTGCTTACGTGTTAATTATAAGACTGTCAGCAAAACAGTGAAATAAATACAAGGACTGCATTCTTCTGTACAGCTCACATAGAAAACAAAATCCAGGAAGTGCAGTTTTTACTGCATCATTGAAGTCACAGCTTTCATTTGCATTAGTTTTTAATCACTTTAAAATAATATTTGAAATACATGAAAATGTCCCACACACCTGACAGGCAGCACTCTGTGCAGCGCGAGATAATAAGATTTAAATAACTGACAGGTCCGTCAGAGGAGCGAGTCCTGCTCCAGTAATCTGAGGTTCCCTCTCGTCTCCTTTATAATCACCTGTGGTTAAAAATGTAACCCAGTCAGGCTGCATGTGTCACACATTATTTAATGACAAACGTGTTCCTGTTATCCTGCTGTTATCATTCAAACCTGAGGATGATCAGCAGCCTTCAGCGATTCTTCACCTCCTCAGATCCATCATCGGGAGCCTTTTTTAAATTTTATAGCCTCACATGTTCGCCGGCCTCCGTGGATTTGGACCCCCATAGCAAAGATTTAAAAGTGTGCTCTCCAGAATTGTCTCGCCAGTAATAAAACACGTAAATAAAAACAAAATAAACCTGAATTTCATTCATAACAGAAAGGAAAACATCAAATGTAAAGCTCATTTTGAATTTGATGACAGCAAAACGTCAAAGAGAAAAAGGTTAAAAAGCAGCTGGAGGAACATTTTTCAGCAGCGCAGTCATGTGACTGGGTACTAAAAAAAAAAAAAAAAAAAAAATACACAGAACAGAGGTTCACAAAAAACAGTTTATAAAATGTTCCTGACACAAATGTGAAGATTTCAAACGTGTGCAGACTTTTAGAAACATGTTGCTGCCCTCAAAATCAAAATTAGCCAATGCGCTTCATCTTCTCAGTTTGAATATTTGAAATGTTTTTTTGTTTATGTTCTATTATGAATAAATTATGGGTTTAAGAAGAATATCCTTAAATCTTATTATTTACATTTTAATTCCTCCCAACTTTCAGGAATTGTGTTTGCAATTCTTTAACTTCCCAAACACAAACATGGTTTTACTGTAACCGCCCACAGAGGGGTCACAGACTGATGACGAGGCTCAGATATTTTTGTGGCTTTTGTTGGTCAAAAACTGAAATTCAGGGATCCTTAAATAATAATGTGATTTTTGTTCGTCTCAGCAGACCAACAGAGAACTGAGTCATCACGCCGTCTTTTAGCCTTTAAAGTCAGCCTACAGCTGGTGTGACATCACACTAATGTTAGTAAAGATGAGGCTGATATCCTTTCCTCTTGGTTTCATAAGAGTATGTAAATTTAAATCTTAGCTGCAGTGTTTCTGCTCGACCACAAGGGGGTGGAAGAGCATTAAAGTGGGAGTGTCAGTTTCTACCAAACCATCAGCGTCTTTGGCCACAGACTGACCCTCTGAGGTGTGGACCCACAGCTCTTCTGTTTCAGGCCTTTTCTGTGCGTCCAGCTAAGAGCTCAAAATCATCCATAAATGTTAAAACGTCAGCATCACATGACTGTCACACAAACGCCTTCGATAGAAACGCAGCCAAATGTGATAAAAAGATGGTTTTATTAATATCCACAGGAAATATAATCTGTAAGTTGTAATAACCATAGTACAATACAACAGTCTCTTTTACATAGAAAAGCCTGATGATATGCAACATGAAGACATCAACCATCGCACTGCTGACCATGTCCAAGAAAAGAAGGCAAGAAGACACCGTCCAATCAGCAACGGGCACACAGGAGAAGGTTTTAGAAAAGAAGTGAGTCAGAGCTGCGACGCTCAGCCTTCTCACCCAAACTTTTATTTTGGATTGAAGTGGAACAAAAACCTGAAACGTCTCCTGTGAAGTTTCCAAAGAGTTAACGGATTAAACTTCCCCGGAGTTTCAAACAAAAATAACAGGAAGGATCTTCCAGCTCCAGCTGCAACGTTTGGGAAGAAAAACGTCAGAAGACAAATCTGATTTAGGTCCACAGGTTCCAACAGCTGAGTTTAAACCACCACCTGTGAGCGTGGGTGGGGGTCAGCAGACTTCGGTGATCTCAGTGTTTTCATTGGGGGCGTCAGACGGAGCTGAGCTTCACCAGCCCTCTGACGGAGTCCTCGTGCAGCGAGTCCTGGCTGGCCGGGTCGTAGAAGCCGGCCTGCGTGGTGTGGCTGTGGCCCATGGGGCTGCCGCAGTGAAGCATGCCGGGCGGCGACGGCACTTCCTCTGGCGTAAGGAAGTGGTGCTGGAACAACGACTCCTGCAGGGGGTTGCTGTGGTTGTGTGTGAGGGTGTGTCCATGGACGGGCAGCTTGTCGGCGGCCTCGTGGCAGCTTAAGCTGGAGGTGGAGGTCGGAGGGGTGGGCTGGCCGAGGGGCAGTGAGGTGCAGGGCCCCGTCAGGGCGAGGGAGGCGCGGCCAGGTAGCGTCCCTCCGTTTTCGGGGGATGTGGTTAGGATGACAGGCTCGCTGCTCTGGTGCTGGAGTAGCGGGGTGGCGGCGGCCTGCAAAACGAATTTGGTGCTCTGAATGCACTGGTCTTGGTCACACTGAGAGAAAGCGCCAACGAGGAGAAGGGAGGAGGGAGGGGGTGTGCGGGTCAAAGCAACAGACATTGGGGGGGAGAGATGGCAGTGACGCAGAATTTGAAAATTGCAAAGAAGAAAACACAAACGAAAGGAAGGCGTGAAGACGACAAAGGAGGGAAGGGAGAGAAAGAAAGAGAAGGTGTTAGTGTCCCGTTAGGATGCAGAGCCACAGCCGCTCAGCTCAATACACAGAGCTGCTATTAAGTCCCTGCTTCATGGCCTATTGATCGCCTCGCTGTGGATGTGTCAATAACGAGCGGTAACTGGGTTAGGACGCCGAGTCGGCGATAACACACATCAGCCACAGAGAGGTTAGCTTTAACCCTGTTAGCCGTTTGTCACCACAAAGTCATCAATATTACAGAGCAGCTGCAGATGAAAAGCCCACAGGGTGTGAGAGGTACCAGAAATTAAAAGCATAATAATCAGGAAGAGCCCCGTGACGCAGCCTCCCGCCCCACACCACCCCAAAGCCTCACGGGGAGGAAATGGGAAGCACAGAGGTTCGTCCTCCACATCTCACCTTTCTGCCTCAATCTCACTGACCTGAAAAGAGCAGATTACAGACATGATGTAAACACAGGCCGAGCGACCTTTGACAGCAGAACAGATGTGCTTTTAAGTGTTATCAGTCCTCCATGTATCGACTTATGGAAGCTAGGCTCAGGTTGTTGCACTGCAACGACAGGAAACACGCTCACCTCCACGTTAGCGCCAGGCTACGTCATCGGTGTTTGATGGAAAATAGAGTGCTGTCAGGCTTTGTGAACACCGACTGACTCATTAGCAGCAAGGCAGAAACAATACCTAGACGGGCTGCTGACCACAGGCCGCGTTGGGCTTTCACATTCCTGTAATCCCAAAATTCAGCCCACATTTACTCTGGTTTTGCCTCAGTAGAAGGATACTATGACAGGAAGACAGTCATTTCTCTGTTCCTGAGACGTCGTCAGGAGACGCACTGCTTTATTCAGATGTCCAAAAACTTGGATTTTCTCTGAACCACAGAGCACCAAACCTGAGAGTAATCTTTTGGTGTCAGTAAATCTGACCTCTACCGCTAATGTGCGAGCCTCTCTCCCCCTCTCAGAGTGACTCAGACACCGACGCCCTGTTGTAGGAGCACAGCAAGGTTTCTACAGGTATTTAGGACAGTTTTATTTGCAGTCACATGTCTCGTACAGCCAGGTAAACAGTTTTTGTGTCAGCTCTCGCAGCGTGCTGTACAAAGCTGATTCTACTTGTGTTTCATATTTAAACAAATCTGAAGAGGACTGGAGAGATTAGAGTGACGCGTGTTATTCCCGACAACATTAACGGATAATAAGTCACACAGTGGTCTGGGACATTCGAACATCTGACCCGAGCGCTTTAAAGTCCGGAGATGCTTTGTGAGATCTCCCCTCCTTAAAGTGGGAACTGATGTGAGCCTCTCAGGGAGGCCTGTGATGACTGCAGTCAGTCTCTCTCCTTTTACTGAGTCAAATCCAGAAAGCAGGGTTTGTTTATCAAAGTGCAATGACATCGTTTCACACGCAGTTACCGTGGCAACAGCTTAAAAAGTCTCCGTCGATTTAAAGCTGCATCACAAAGAAACAAACGCGCGTTTGCCAACACGGAGCTAAAAATGCCCGGCTTAACGTGCGACACACACCAACAACTGTTTGCTTTTAATCAAAAATCTGATTTAAATACTCGTTTACACACACACACACACACACACACACACACACACACAGGTCCCAGACCTGGACAGCTACACGTTAAGCACTGACGGCGTCCAGGCAAACAGCCAGGACGACTGCGGCTGCTCATCATGACCGCTACAGGAGACAGATGGTGGTTATTTGTGGACGTGCTAACATTGGGGAATGTTCCCGTGGCTTTCAGCCCAACGGTCCATTCAAGAGATCATGACTGATGACGTCAGCGTTTAACATCTCGGTGAGAATAACCAGGACGAGGTCGAGCCTCTGTGCCAACAAGGACACGGCAGAGGGAAAGGTGTTCAGTAGCTGTGTGCGAGGAGGTAAACTGGACGCCACGAGTGTGTCGGGACTCAGCCTGACACTGCACAAAGACCTGTTCACGGCCTGCGGCGTGATTTCGATTCTCATCTTTTCATGAGCCTGCTGCAGTGACAGATGACAACCCCTGGCAAAAGTCAGCGAATCAACACATTTGGATGATGTTCATTCAGCCTCAAACACATTCAACACTTTTCTTTTTTTGGGCAGTAGAAGAAAAATAATGTTGGAATCACTTTGCGGTTTTCATTTCTATCTGCACAAACCTGAATATGAAAGAAGTCTGCAGAGCCAAAATAATGTTTCTTTGTTCCCTGATGATGTAATGTTTCATATCAAGGGCCAGATTTACTCAACGGGTCGGTTAGGTGTGGTTAGTTTGGGTGACATACAGAAGTTAGTTTTCTAAACACAGACGATCTTCATGTCAATATCAAGCACAAAAAATAAGACGTGCTTTTTTTTGCACCTGCTGGTGCAATTTGCAGTAAACTGCATCTCAAACTTTGTAACTGTTTAAACACTTGATTTAAATATTTTCTTCTCTATATTTTGTGCAAAGGAAACTCCAAAGACCGCGTCCCTGCCTCCTGTGGAATCTTGGCTCTGTGTTTGTCCTCAATACTGACAGTATTTTGTGTTAGTTTGTGCACAAAGCGTTGGCTAATCTGTAACATAACATAAACAGGTGACAAGGCATGAGCTTATAAGCACATAATGTGCAACAATTAAACTGTAATCAATCAGCTGTTTTAGTTTTTTTTTTTTATCATATTTAGATTCAGCACAACAAAATCCATTCGAATAAAGGAAATCATCATTTTTCCTTCACTTAATTTGGAATAAATAGCATTATTCAAAATAATCTGACAGCCAGAATGTTCAGGTGTATTTAATAAAAACAACTGCAAAGTGAAAAAGTTGAACAAGCATCCTCCAAATGTGCCGATTCCAGGAGTTTCCGTAAGATTTCAGAGTGAGCGTCTTATGAGCAGCTGACCAGAAATCAGAGACTCCAGGCCACCACATCAACATAACCCCCACCTGCCGACCTGATTTAAAGAAACACGACGTGGTTCGTGCAGACTCTGAGAACTCGCCTGCTGTAATCTAGACCAGCTTCATCCATCTCAATCTAGCGATGAGAGACACTAACTGGATTTACTTTCCCAGACCAGAAAAAAACCAAGCTGTGTGTGATTCAGCGGTGTCCAGCCTCCGTGCCTGGGCCCAGTTATCCGGGCCAGCGCGGGATGCCTCTACATTCTTAAATCTGAGATCATCATTAGAGAGTCGACCGTCGGCATCTTTCACGGCAGCCGCACGAGGGCAGGACAACCTGATCCACGCCAGGAAACCAGATTTGTTCTACACGTGTGCGAAAACAGACGTACTTCCTGTCAATGCTAAAATTACAAAAATAATTAACTCATAAATTTTTTTTTTTCATGCAAGAGTCGGATTAAAACTATTAAAACTGTTTCTACCTGACAGCTGTAACTTTATATTACTGAAGCACGTCTCCCCTCTCCGAGTCAGTTTATTAGGACGTTTCAGATTTTACAAATAAAGCAACATTTGATCTTCGTTGGTCTAATTCTCCAGCCATACACACTGATAAAATAATCTATGCTAGACCTCTACAATAATAATAATAATTATTATAATTATAAACTTCACAATTTGTGTACATGGATCAAAAAGTTCACTTGAAAAGGAGAATTTAGTTTGTTTAATTAGTTCCATATATGAGAAGTAAGAAAAAGTAATTAATTTTTTATTTATAACAATAATAAATATTCTATTTCATAACCAGTGAAATCAAAGTTAAAATTGTATGTAATGCTTAAACAAGCCATTTCACCTTACAGCAGTCAGTGTGTAAATGCTAAGGGCTTTTACTGTGAAAGGAAGGAACAGGAAGAGGCCTTTTCACACGTGCAGAACAAATCAGGTGCAGATTTCAACACTCACTGCAACTTTATATAAACTCTCTAACGTTAGGAAGCAGCTTGAGGATAAAATGAACCTGAAGGCAGACTCTTTAAAGTATTTTAGCTCATAGTTGCTGAAATCCTGCGTGCTTTATTATCCTGCTCTTTGCACAGGGTGGCTCTTATTGTGAAGCAGTTACAGGTATACACGTCTAAACAACATGACAAAAAACAGGAATTTCGTGGTTTAGTTTATTTGGTTATCGTTTCACCATGAAAAGAGATGAAACACTGTTCTGTGCCATTTCTGACAAAGTGATGCATAAAGCTGCATTTGGAGGGGAGAGGGAGGTGGGAGGGGGGTGGTGGCGGCGTCGGTCAACAGTCTTACCGTGTGGCTCTGCTGAGACTGGGTGGAGCCATATATAGTGATACCATTGGTTGGTGGTGCCAACTGTGGCACGTCTGCCTCGACGAAGCCGCGTCTGTCGATGAGACTAATGGGAGAAAAGCCGAGAACATCGTTACCGTCAGCAAACATTACACAGCAAAGGTCACTCAGCAGCACAATAACACAACACACAGCTCCGACAGGCCCGTCCTGCTTTAACCAGAAAGGAAAAGGTCGAGTTGATCTCGCTGTGGGTCAGCAGACGACCAAAGAAAGAAATGGAATGAAACAAATGAACAAAAGAGCTTTGTCGCTCTAACAGAGAGACTTTTATTAAACTCTGACCCTGTGGTTTTACTGTTGACAATAAAAGCAAAGATAACTACTGTGTGCGGTGTGAACTATTTTCTGATACCACTGCTGCAGGTCAGGAAATACCAGCTTCTAAAATGATTTAAATACAGTCTCAGATGCACAACACATGACCCGTTCCAGCATGTCATCATTTAACAAACGGCCCTGTGAAAAACTGAGCCCGCCCCATGATTCAGTAGCTTGTGGCGACACCTTTGGCTGCAGTAATTTACAGTAATGATTTTCTGTGACAGTGTTGTCCTCTTTCTTTGCAGCGTTGCTCTCAGTCAGTTGTGCAGACATCTCTCTGAAGGTGCCACTACAGCATTCAGTCAGGGTTGAGGTTGGACTTTCACTGGACCGTTGCTGCCGTGTGTGGGATCACTGTCCTGTTGATGACCTCGTGCCGATACCCTGTGGCTCTGGGCACATTGCCCTCTGACACCCTACTGACAATCGGTCATGCTCGGATGCTTCAGATCAACAAACCACCAAAACTTCTGCTTTTATCAAAGTGCTCACACTGCTGGCTGTTACTTACAGAAGGGATGGTTTTAGTTTTTGTTAAATAATTACTGAGACCGTACTATGTCACCTGAGGTTGTATTTACCTCATTTTAAGAGCAGCTAATCTTATTATGTCCTGATATGCAGCACCTTGGAAGTGAATGAGGGCGTACTTTCTGTTAAGTGTGACTGTACAGTCGCTCATCTGTGGAGTGAACCATCATTTCCAACCCAAGGTTAATGCTGCACAGCTCTGCTGGTTAGAGAAGAACCTGCTGAACTTTGCACAGTGATGCCTCCGTGTGATGATAGGGGCTGTTTATCAGCCAAACACAGGCCGATCGGACACAGCTGAGGCATCAAGCTCGATAAGAATTTAACACAAAGTGCTGACGGTGAGCTCCAGCAGGACTGAGCTGGAATGAAGCAGAAACCTGCAGTTTGATGCATTTGAAAGTCTGAGTGGAGAATCTGTGCAGGGAGTAAAACACAAAAGGCTTTTGTCTCTGTGGGTCTGAGCTCGCTCAGTCCAAGAGGCAGGTGAGGCCAGCTGTGCGACACCTGTGGCGCCACACACACACACACACACACACACACACACACACACACACACACACACACACACACACACACACACACACACACACACACACACACACACACACACACACGGCAGCCACCTGTGAGCCGAGGACTCTCCTTTGCCACCCGCTGCAGCCGTTATGGGAGATGCATAGCTTGTGACGGCAAAATCACAGAAGAGTCAAACACACTGACACATCATTGCTGTTCTTATACATGTGCATATACTGAGGAACTCTGCAGGTACTTAAATGCAACGTTAAAAGCTGAAAATTCCTCAGGATAAAAAGATATTTGTGCTGTTCTGACAGAGTCGATCCAAGGTGGCGCCTCATTTCTAACCACCAAGCCATAAAAATCAGAGGAAACGGCGACTTCAGATTCACGGATGAGTAATGAGAATGGGCACTGGCAGAGACGGGTTTGTAAAGTAATGAATTTGCACAATAGTCACCATCTTCTGAAACATTAAAACCCACCACAGAGAAAACTTTGAATCTCTGTTAAACCCGCACCAGAGAAAAGAAACCGCAATAAGAACAAGGAAGATGGAACTGGAAGAAAAACAAATGAGGAATGGAGACAGAATTCATCAAACTACCGATTCCTTGTTTCAGGCAGAATTTGCTTACCTACATAATCTTTATTCATGTAAATGATTGAGTCCAGTTTGCTTTCAGGACACTTTGTCTTTAAGCTTTTCAAAGGTTCGGTATTTAAAGGTGGACTGTGGTATACTGGGGAGACCTTTCACTCTCCTTTAGTGGAAAAATATGACAAGAACTACAATTTGTAATCTACAAAGTAAGGAACATGGATGAAGTGTTTGACAGAACGTGGAGTTGTACGATGGGAAACTAAAGTAATGACTTGCTGTGTTGTTCCTTCATGTAATAAGTTTTAAAGGTTGTCCACATGTGCAGGCATATGAAGGAGCAGTATGTCGACATATACAGATGGGGAACTGAAATCTACCGTAGCACATAAAAACAATGCCGGGGGGCAACGTGCAGTCGCACAGACACGAGCTGACAGCTGCTGTGTTTTTGTTCAATCACATGGGCAGAAAAAAATCTAATCAATGTGGGAAACTTTGATCTCGGATTTGGTTCAAATAGGCCTGAAATGCTTTGCAGTATCTTTGCTATGTTTAGAGAAAAGGCTGCAGGCAGGCTCATTTCACAGCAGCTCCTCACATCAAACACTTCTGAGTAACAGTTTTATTTTTGCCTCTGGAGAAAATGGGAAACTACGATGACACTGAGATGGCTTTTTCCCCCCAGAGCAGGGAACGATGGGCTCTTTGTCCTCATCTGACCATCGAGGAACGAGGAATGCGTACATCGCCTCACAGAAACACAAACACCCACACCCAGCCTACCTCGGTGGCAGGGGTCCACACAGCGCTGCGCAGCAGTTGGTGAATATGTTTCCATAGCTGTAGGGGTTATAGTTGTCCTTCCCTCTTTTAGATGACCATGAACCTTTTATCTGCAGAGATGCAAAGCTTCAGTGAGACAGATAAATATCCAAAGTGTCATCGATAAACAGACGCTGCTGTTTGTGTCTAGTCTGGAGCTCAAGCGGGCCGTGCGCACTTCTGTCCCGTGACCTTGAAAATTATCATCGCCATTCTCGAATCAGCTGAGCTCACCAGCGAAGCTCGAGCACCACTCACTCACAGTCTGAGGTGAAAAGGAGTTACAGCTGTGAGTCCATGCTTCTGTGCAGCTAATGAACACACACCATACAGATGAGCAAATAATCAGAAACTCCATTAAAAACGCTTCTTTTAAAAGGATTAAAATGCACACATCAGCGTGTTTGTAGTTCCCAGATTTTCAGGCTAGCAAGGAACCAACGTCACTGAGAACTTTAAAGAACGAATATTTAAAAGTATTTGCCTGTCATATGTAATCAGTCCACAACCACTAGATAAACATAAGACTAGAAAAATAAAGATAAAAAACACAGTGCCGAGGTCCATAAGGGAAGGTAAGGGAAAAAGGGAGGGTAAAAAGCGGCGAGACGGACGGCAAGCCAAGTGCACCGGCGCCATCTTTCAGATTAAAACCTGAAAATCATTGAAACAGTAAAAAATAACAACTACATGTGATGAGCTGGAATTTTAGAAGCTAATTTTGAATTGTATGCTGGGAATATGCTTCTGAAAAAAGTTGGGACGCGGACGTGTTTATGTAGTTTTTTTGCAGAATGTGAAATAAGCCACACCCACACTTCAGCATTAATGAGGCCATTACACGTTTGATTCAAGCTGCACCAACGCACACTCACGGTGTCGGCTCCTGAACTGTTCGCTCTCCTCTTTCCCAAATGGTCCAATTTTGTTACCCATAAATATTTGGTCCAGAGGTCAGTGTACTCAGTGACCCGATGGCTCAGGGCCAGCTACTGGCCTTATGTTACTTGTGAAGCAAACCGGCTTAAACAACTCATCAATATTTTTGATCATTTCTATCAGAATTTAAAATTGAAGAAACCGTTTCAGGAAAATGAAATAAAGAAACGTTGCTTGAGGAAACTGCAGGAAGGCACCGCGTGTGCTGCAGGATGTGAGAACGAGCGTTTCCCCTCACATTTGTGACAACAAATAGAAAAGTGTTCTCTGTGAATAACAACTTTTCAAAGACTTGGCTTCTGTTTCTCCACAGTGAAAAGGCGATCACATGTGTACTTTAACATGGAGACGGAGCCTCTGTTACCATCCTGGGCTAAAATTCAAAGCAGCTGCTCAGTCAGCTTCAACATGAAGAAAAAGTCTTTCACGCATAAATTAAAATCAAGCCTAACCCTGCGAGCCCTCCGCTAAATATACTTAAAATCTTTCGATTGAAATGATTTGGCAGATGTAGAATATGACGATGAATAAAGACGCTGTGTTGTTGTACTATTACAAAAATGGGCTCGTTTTCTTCTCTCGGGCCAGTAAAGCTCTGATCCGCTGCCTCGGGCTTCCTGTGGGGAGCCCCTCCCCCACTGAGTCTAATCACGTTAATATTAAAACTAACGAGCAGTTCGACGCTGCAGCAGGTGTGACGCTTTAGTATCACACAACTTTTCTCGTGTCGTGTGCCCGCTACTTTCCAGTTGCTGGCACCGAATTGAAAATGAGTGAATGAACCAATAAAAAGATCAAATGGTTTTAGTGCCGTTTCAATTTAAAATAACATTTTATGGCGTTCCTGCCCTTTAAATGGAGTCTGTTAGCACACGACACATGTGAACATTCTGCCTCGTTTCTGCAGCGTGTGGTGTAATGCACTTTGTGTCCATACTCACGTCTTCATTGGTGGTCTGGTTGGAGCTGATCAGGTAGGTATGGAAGCCTGAGAGGCCCACGATGGACCACACAGAGAAGAAACACACCACCACTTCCAGCACAGTGACACAAAGAAGTCAAGGAATAACTCTGCTGTGGTGTTCATGCAGTGACAGATGATAATATGAAAGCTCATACAACCCACGGAGCCAGCCCGAACACCGAGGTGCTGCCGTAGCAGCGAGCACACTGACCCACAGCCTGAGGGCCGCCCTCCTCTCGCCAGTACTTCCCAGTTACCAGTTCGTTTGGCTCGTACTGCTCATTTTCTCTACTCCACATACACGCACTGTTCGAGATGAATCCTCTACACAAACAAACACCGCTGACTCTTAATGTGCACTACCTCCAAGGATGACACATACAAATACCCAGACACCATAACTAAGTGCCTGAAGGGCTGCTGGAAAATGCTCAGTAGGTTAGCATCATACTGCATCCTCTCAGAAACTTTACATAATGCCCTCACGCTCTTCTTCTCTCTCCTCCAATCTCTTCCTCCTCAGCAAGGACAAAACATGTCATCATTCTTCGAGCACAAAGGCCTGCTGCGATAGTATCGACTGCAATTCAGCTTTATTAAAGCCCTGTAGGACAGCAGACTTTATCAGCGTGGCTTGGCACATTTCTCTGCCTCAGAAAGTTATCACACTCAGGCACAGAGAGAAGGGCAGCGAGAGAGCGGCGGTGTGGCAGCCCGTGCTCTGAACCGGATTTGTGTTGTACACCGAGCACTGGGATCATTTAGAGCCGCTCTTCATTTCTACCTCTGAACGGGCTTATCAGTCCTGACCTCGCACGACCCCACGCCGTATTTGAGTGAGAGAAGACATCAAAATGTTTAAAGCAGAAGAAAATGCATTAAAGGGCTGCCAAAATAGTCACGAGCTGCTTCATGATTAAAAGCGAATAAAAGCGAGGCTCTGCTGCCTCCACCTAACCTTCTGCAGTAGAGGCCACATTAACTCCAAATCATCATGTGAACAGTTCACAGCTAAAAGGCTGCGATGAACCTCTTTGCTCAACTTTATCTGACTTACAACAGTCCAGACGTGGCTACAATAAACACAATAATTGTAACAACACCCACACACACCGTCTGAGTCACATGACACAGCTGAAGAGCGACGCAGAGTCAGAGCCATAAAAATTTCGCTGTCCTGCGTGCCGCGTAAGCCCCGCAGTACAAGACTAATCAGATGCATGTAAGTCATGCAAGAGACACAGCTGGAGAAAATAGCAGAGGCATGCAGATAAATCTGACCTATGGAATAATCTGCA
This sequence comes from Maylandia zebra, assembly GCF_041146795.1. NCBI lineage: Eukaryota > Metazoa > Chordata > Actinopteri > Cichliformes > Cichlidae > Maylandia > Maylandia zebra. Next base: position 10,580,237 of record NC_135185.1, read on the forward strand.
TGTGTAACATCAGAGTAATCATTGGGAATATAAATGTTTGTGAGAACGCTGGCCGAAATTCAGGTTTATACAGAGCCAGTTCACCACAGCGTTCACCTCAAGGAATTTTATATAGAACAGATCCAACAACCAGAGCAGCGCTCGGCATCCTGGGAAGTCCCAGAGCAACATGAGCCTCAGAAAGACAACCAACGGAGTCACCTGATCCATAAGCTTTAAAACAGAGTTTGAATCTTAAAAGTAGAGATAGTGTCTGCTTCCTGAATCCAAACTGGAAGCTGGGTCCACAGAAGAGGGGCCTGAAAACTGAAGGCTCTGCCTCCCATTCTACTTTTAAATACTCTAGGAACAACAAGTAGGCCTGCAGAGCGAGAGCAACACGCTCTGTTAGGATAACAGCTACGAGTTACTGAGGTCCTAAAGATATGACGGGGCCTGATTATTCAACTAAATTCAGCCAATGCAGAGAAGCTAATTTGGGATATATATGATGTCTCATGTTCTCTAGTCCCAGTTAGTGTTTAAGATCACATGAAGGTTTTTCTAGTCTGATGATGAATTACAATAACCCCCACGACAATAATCAGCAGTTCTCCAGCATCACTCAGGCAGATGTTGCCATTTTTAACAACGCTGATGAGATGAAGGACAGCAACGATACATGTGTGATTAACGTGACTGCTTAAAGAAATATCCAGGTTTAAGTCGACACCGACGTGGAACAGTGAAAGGATATCTGGCAGGACTGTTTTTGAGCGCGCTGAGGAAGCCGTTTTGATGAGAGCCTGTGAAAGGGAAAAACAGTTTCTGTTAGAGCAGCACGCAGCTCGTGTTTGCTGTTTGCAGAATGTGGGACTTGTATGAGATACTGAGCACTACGCCATTACCTGCTGCAAACACTGTCCTGAGTAAAGGTTAAGAGTTGACAAGAAGAACTGAGCTCAGCCGAGTGTGCCGCTTTAATTGGCTTTCCAATTTAGCTTCCAAGTGTGTAGAGAAGCGGCACAGAGCCAGATGAAGGAGCTGGCCCCCAATAAGTGGTTATAGGGAGCATCTCTACCTACTGTGTTCTTCATTCATTCAGACTTACAAAGTGGATTAAAGGTTACAATCAGTATCTATGAAGGACTGCAGCCACCTGTATACCCACTCTGAGCCAGGAACATTTTTAATCATCCCTACAAGCTAATCCTGACCCACGCTGCTGTTCCCAGCACTCGCAGTCATGTATCCATGGCTTCAGAGGACATTAGTCCAAACTTCGTCTAACTGTAACTCAACCTTAAGCTAACTGCATGTAGCCTTTTAAATAAAAGGGAGATTGCACGTTAACATGAGCACGTAGGTCCATCTTGTAAATTTGCTGCAGTCCCTGAAGGCTGGTGAGGTCAGAATCATACGAATACCACAAAGACACGATCACTAAACCACAGATGATCTGTAGAAACATTGACTTACAGGATGCTGTTTCACATTAAGACAGATTTAATTTTCCTCTATTGTTTGACAGTCTGGGAGAAAGATGTCAGAGATATGTCGTCAGCTGTGTGGGTTCAGTATTTTTCTCAAATCTATTTTACAGTCCTGTCTGGTAGATGTGGGCATGTTGTGATTCGCTTTAACAAACTCATCTAGAGCAGGTGGATGCCACGATATGAAAACTCAAACACAACTATTCTCCCAAATTAAGAAACACATGCAGATATAATTTTACACTGATATGAATCTGTTGCTTACAGATTCAGTCTGTTGATTGTAATGTTGTCCAAACTGGTGAGACACAATGTTGATGTGCAACTTTTTAGGCCTCGCTAGTTACAATGTTACTAATGTCTAAAATTTGCTCAACAAAATTTGACACAACTTTTCTAACTTGTGTTTTAAAAGTAGGGCTGCCACAAACGATTATTTTGACAGTTGACCAGTCACCGATTATTTTTGCGATTAGTCGACTAATCAGATCATCATCCATTGGACGTAAAACGAACAGCTTATTGCACCAGCAGCATCTGCTCTTATATAACTATCATTAGCTTACAGCTTTAAGTGTTTAAGGTATGTGCTAACTAAAAATAAAGACAAGATGGTAGTTTATTAAACTTTAATGAAATTTGCAGATTGTTTCGGTGAAGTTTAATAAACTCCTTGCTATCTAAAATATAACAGGACACCTATATTCTCCAGCATCTCACACTTCTGATAATCAGCTGTTTATTCAGCTGTGTAAAAACTATAACTTTAATCTCAGCCAAACAGATTTACTCAGGAACAAATAAAATACTGAAAAAAAAGCCAAACAATAACATTTTTAAGTTATCTAAATGACTTGTATATCATGTTTAACCTGAGTAGCGAAAGACAGCGGTGGGTTTGAAAACGATTTGCCAGGAGTCCGGTGTTCTCACGGGCTCTAGTGAGCCTTGACCCCGGCTAGCTATCGAGCTAGTGGGTAACAGACGTCTCCGAAAACGTCGGAGCGCTTTTGAAAATATGTGGTGTCTTGATAACCTGAGCAGGTATTTGAGGTTTACACAGTTACATTCTCACCTGAAAATATGTTAAACGTTTATTTTGTGACCCAGAAAGAGTAATATTAAAACTAACTAGCTGCTGCCATTGTTGGAAACTGAGCCGAGCTGGGCCGCACTATGAATTCTGGGTAGAGCTGGGCGATATGAGATTTTTTCATATCACGATATGTTTTTTTCATTTCAGGCGATAACGATATCTATCACGATATAAGCCAAATAACTATATTTGTAAGATTTAAATGTGCCGTTGCTCACAAGTAAAATGTGAAATAATCAGCAGCTTATTTTGATTGAAATATTTATTTCCCATAATAAGTTCAACAGGGGAGATGTACTTAAAAAATGAGGCTTTTTCAGATAAATAAAGGCAAATATTGCAAACTACACAAAAGGCAGCCGCTAAAGCGTTTAAGTTTCAAAATAGAACAAACAAAAGACTAATAAATTGTCAATTCCACTTAGAAATTATTAATTATAAAAATAAATCTTAGTTTGTTTTACAGAAGAACAGACAAAATTGACTAACTTTTGTCAATATCAAATAAACTGAGAACTAAAAGGAAATTCTCAATCTCTCCTTGTTGTATAGCTGAGCTTTTCAAACAGTTTTAACAGTTACTTTAGTCTGACAAAAGCCGAATGACGAATTAGTGCTTCCAGTCAGAGATTGAGCATGCACCGCTTTATTGTATTTCCAGGCTTGCTTTCGACACAATTTACAGTGTGCGCTACTCTGTTTGACTTGAAATAGCCGAAATACCTTCACACTACGGAACTTCTATGGCTCTTCCGTTCGACAATCTCTCCGGCATTGGAACCATCATCTGTTTTATCTTCGGTAACCTTCGGTCACGCTCTCAGTTGATTGTTCTCTAGTCGGCACACTCATTTCCTCCATTACCGGGCGGCACGGCGACTGGCTGCTTTCCAAAACAAATACACATGTGCGGCTTGGCGCTTGTGCTGTACGTAAGAAGTCACGTGACGTGACGCTGCAGCTGTGATTGTGCACTACTTAATTTGGATTGGCTGTTCCTTTTTTTTTTTTTTTTTTTTTTTAAGAGGACAAGAGCAGTGAGGCCTATCGCAATAGTTTAATTTTTCTATCGAGAAAAAGTTATTTCGCAATACATATCGTTATCGTTCTATCGCCCAGCTCTAATTCTGGGACAGCTTCTTCTTCTTCGGGGTTTAACGGCAGCTGGCATCCTTGTAAATGCAGTGCTGCCATCTTCTGTTTCAGTCCGTTATTACACTCTTAAATCCTACTACTTATTCCTGCATCTTTTGGGATCTTACAAAGCTTCAAACGACACGTCGACTATTAAATCAGTCGTTGACGATTTTGATAGTCGACGTAATCGTGACTAGTCAACTAATCGTGTCAGCCCTATTTAAAAGAGAGCAAAGTTCCAGTATGTCCACATCAGTCATTAACTAAACATCAGAGGACCTACAGCTCAACCTTGAGGTTCACCAACAATGTTATTGTTGTACTGCTAATATGTATTCATTTTCTGTCTTTAAGACATGATTTTATCCACCTGATTACACGAGATGAAAACAGTAAACTTCGATAATTTGGTAAGGATTAGCTGTATGAGAAGCTCGACTACACATCTACGATCCTACTTAACGTCCACATTTTGGTCAAAGAAAAAGACCAAAACTGCAAAGGATACAATAATCTGTTTTGTGTCCCCATAAGAAAGGCTCTGTGATATGTCTCGCTCCCCACAACATGAGCAATACCTGAAGACACACACACGGAGCCCAACAACCCGCTGCCTGCTCCCAGCTGGAAATATGGTAAAGAGCCAGAAAGCTGCAGCTTTTCACGACGCCCACTTACAACCTGCTGACTGGAAACAGCCCGGAGGACTGTGCGTCTGCACTACGCCTGAGAGCACGCGTCCTTGTGGATACTTACTTAAAATGATGTGCGTGATGACGAAGGCGAAGATGAAGATGGTGAGGAAGGAGAGCGAGAGGATGAACATGTAGAAGAAGCGGTAGTTCCTCCTCCCCACGCAGTTCCCCACCCAGGGACAGTGGTGGTCGAAGCGCTCTGTGTGGAGAGGGAGAGACGAACAAGTTTATTCCGGTTTCAAGGACAAGCGCACCTAACGTGGCGATCCTCCAACGCTTCGGTAAAACTGGCTGAGACATCACGTTTCTCATAAAGCACAGATGTTCACAAACAGAACCAGGTCACTTCAGTGCAGATAAACAGCACAAATCCTGAACTGTGGGAAACTGGGGGAAAGGGGAAGTGTCCCTCTGGGTCTTGGCATAATAATATAAAACATTTTCACAAAGGACAACCTTCCTATTTATATAACGAGCTAATAGAGAAATGATGTGTTTCTTACATGACTGAGTAAAACTCTCCCTGCCACAGTGGGACGAGGTTAAAGCCAAGAATGTTTGAAATCGACTGCTTGAATAAAATTGCTGGTAATTTTTGATAAACTGCTCTGTAATTCTTGATGTAGTTTGAAACCTTCAGCTGCTTGTGAAATCCTTACCATTAAAAGTCAGCCGGTGACATTTTATTCAGCCAAACTGAAAGCAGCTCCAGGGCACCAATCATGTCACTGATTGCTGTTAGAGCTGTTACTTCATCAGTCTCACTCCACAGTCCCATGTCTGAATGTGGAACACTAGCTGTGCACAGTGGTAGCCCCTTAACTAATTAATCAGAGCCATTATTGGTTTAGTGAGATGACATGACCTCGATTTGTCTCCATGAATCAACGCCTGGTTAAACCGGTGCCTCCCTTTAGACAAACACTGTAAACACTAACAGTAAAAGCTGCCGATCACAAAGTCTGCCCCCGATCGTTACCGTTAGGTGACCGATGATTGTGGAAGAAGGAAAAACATGTTTTATATGGTAATTGTGGGCTCTTTGGCTCAAGGGATACCACAGGGTCGCGACACTGCTTTTTCAAGAGTGTTTTCAGATCTAAATAACATAAAAACAAAAGTTAAAATCCATCCTCGATACACGACTTGACTCTCTTTATCATCTTTGAAAATCAAATTTAGAACTTAAAAATTAAAAGAATCTGCAGAAATGCAGATCCCAGCGCACGAAACAATATTCTGCAGCGATTAAAGGATGAAGTGTAAAATAGACCCGTTTCATCTCGTTACCTTTACACTTTATGGATCAGGTGGAGACTACGGCTAACACAAGATGAGACGGCAGTGATATTAACCTATAACGAAAACTAGAGATGGACCGAGCCGATATTACGCATCGGTCCAATACTGACCTAAATTACTGGATCGGATATCGGAGAAAAATAAAAAATTTAATCAGATTCATTAAATATCACAAAAGCACCTCATAAAACTTGCGACATGGCATAACTCAGCTCATAACCTTAGCACGTCGGAGCAGTGTGCTCACGTGATAGAGCGGCTGTGGCGTGCGAGACCTGTCAGCGGTCTGGTTGAGCATTTGTAGCCTCGCTACCAAATCATTTCATCTCCAAGAAAGTGATCCCAGAGAGAAGTAAAGCAAGTGTGTAAGTCCATCTCTGAATGTTTGTAAAGCATTCCCACATTAAGCTTAACAACTGATATATGGAGCGACTGCCTCTCCCTCCCTCTCCTGCTGCTACTTCAATCGTGAAACTGCTTAATGATCAGCTGATCGGCTTTTCTGTCGTGACTCCGTCTCTCTTCTTTGTTTTTGGCCCACTTCGCGCCAGAAAGAGGAAACCAGCGGCTGAACAACAGCAGCACTATTAACTTTGATAAGCTGTTGTAAGAATTTATTTAATATTACTTTCTACACCAGGATCTTTTCTAAGTAGCTGACGGCTGGTAACTGTGCAGGGGCCGATCTAGCAAAGTTTAGCCAGGGGGGCCGATAGGGCATTAACAGGGAAAAGGGGGCACAAAGACATACTTTTCTTTCTTATTCTCAGATAAAATGTCTAGCTTTTAATAAATAATTATCTGAATCTTACACCCAAAGTTTTAATCTGATGTAAAATGTATAGAAGTCCATTACTGTATATAGTAACTGTTAAGTCTAATATACCCTAGTAAGCTATAGTACTTTTTCCTTTGGGAAGATGCCATCTGTGCAGTCTGCAGTTCTGTTGAAGAAAGATGTTGAATCTATTTAATTATTGTAGAAAAATTGATTTCTGTGCATTATGGGGTTTGTTTGTTTTTTCGTGCATTAAATTAAAGTTGATTACATCAATTAAGCATCACGAGGCGGAGGGTGGGGGGTGTTTACTTTTCTTTTTTTTGCTGGGGAGTTGGCAACCCCATTAGGTAGGTTATTTAATATTTCCACTAAGTACTCTTTAACATACCAGAATAGGGAGGATGGAGCAGGTTTATTAGATTGATCAGTGTTGCTGAACTATGAAATATTTTGGGTGCAGTGTATTTTTTGCATAGACTAGCTTTAGTTTTGCTTGTTTGTTTTTTTTGTTTTTTTAAAACTTGAGTATCAACTTATACAAAATGCAGCAAGATATTTTTTTAAAAACCGCTTTATTCATTATAAAACACACTATATCGGATTTATATCGGTATCGGCAGATATCCAAATTTATGATATCGGTATCTGATATTATAAAGTGGTATCTTGCCATCTCTAACGAAAACTATCGCCCTCTTGTTTGTTTTGCTTACGTAGTAATGTCATTTCCCTAATGGGGTCATTAAAACTTCATCTAACAAAATAAGCATCAGAAAAAAATGAATCACAGCAAACGATCCTGAAGTCCACCTTCCACAGCATCCACTCACAGCTCAATCACAGACCCCACTGTACACACTGTACAGAAAACAACAGAATACGACTGCAGGGACTGTGTGCTTCACTTTTATAAGCTTCCTCTATGACTCCCGAGGGGATAGCCCTCTTAAAAGGAAGTGACTCTGCCATCCTCCTATCCTCCGCTTGCACCAGGGAGGGCCTATCCATTCTGGCTCCTTACTTATTTAAGAGCTTGTTATCCCCCTGGCTTTTAGAGCAGCAGCGGCGGGGAGCGAGAGAGTCGAGAGGCAGGGAAACACTGCCAGAGTAATCCCCATTTACAGTTTAAGAATAAACGCCAGTCGAGAGAAGAGGTCCCAGAAAAAGTCTTATCAGTCATCCAGCTCCCAAACCATTTTTCATCATTAGTCGGGTGGAGGCCGAGAGCTTAGAGAGCAGCCTGGAGAGTCGAGTTTATCACCCACACCCACCTGCAGCGTGGAGCCCAACTCTTTGTCCCGTTTCACTTCCCTCCATCTGTGACTCACAGCTGGAATCTAAACGGCGTGTTTAGAATTCATAACCAAGGATCTTTATGAGCCGCCCTGCTCTGTGACCATGTTTGGTTTGGGGAAAGCTTTTTGATTCCATTTTCCGCTCATTTACTTCGCTGTGTGTTTTTGGGCCTTTTCTGCTACGTTTCACAATGTGATTGCGTGCATATAAAGTGCACACATTCATTAAAACGTGCCCCTCTGTTTGCCAGGATACCTGCCCTTTTATATCTGCGCTCAGCTTCCAATCTTCCTTCCTGTCAGCGTGCATCTGTCACATCTGCTTACCGCCACATCTTTTTCCCGTGTTTACTACTTCCTCATCTTTGTCTCCCAGGTTTTCAGTTCCTCTTCTGACAAGGAAACAGACAATTCAAAGACTGAGCTGTCTCTGAAGAGTGAGGCGCACAAAAACCCAGATGAGACAGATACAGACACAAAGGTCTCTGCATCTCTGTCTCCATCTTTTAATAATTACCTTGCTGTGCCTCGGTTCTCTCAGGAGACGCAGCATGTGGTTTTATAGAGCAGCAAAACCATCTCAGACGGTTGGTTTCTAATTCCCGTCTACTCTGTGGATGCCAAACACCTCCAACCACACAGTGTCTGCTGTATATTCCCAGAAGGCCTGCATCACTAGCTAAACATTTATATATACAGGTTCATATATGTTCATATGTACAGGTGCAAAACTAAACTGATTGTAAAATCATTTTGAACCAAACAATTTCCAGGATGTAGTTTCCTGTTGGAAAAAACAGGTTTGGTCTGAGTCAGAGGACAGCAGAAGCTGAACAGTTTGCTTTTATCCTCGCGTGTTAAGCCTCTCCTTTTCCATGTTTCTGTCTCTTCAGTTCACCAGGAACTAAAATAGCCTGGTTTTCTATACAGAGAGAAAAAATAATGAGGATTGGGGACAAAAACACTAAAACAACAACAACAAAAAAGGAAGAGCCGGACTTCCACTGCTTCTAAGTATCGTCTATAATGACGTGAGACAAAAGGCAGTTGGAAGTGACTTGAGTTAAATTTAAAAGAATATACCAAAGACCTATTGCTTTCAATCCCACACAGGCACACAGCACAGAACAGCTGTTTTGCAGCTCTCTGATGAAACACTTTGGCTTTAATGAAACATCTTTACCTTCGTAAACTATTATTTCTTCTCTGCAGGTTGTAAAACTCCCAAAAACACTTTAATGAAACCCGATCTAGTTTTGTTGGGGTAATAACATTTTTTACAAAGTGATGATTTGACCTTTTCACACATTGCTGCCCAGAGACAGCTAGCTTCCACATCTCACTTTAAACCTACATTTCTACTAATAGCCACCAGGGGGCATGCCGGTCTTATTGGCTCTCTCCATCTTTTTATACAGCCTATGTTGCTGATCTGTTCTGCTATTATGTTTTAATATTTTTATTTCAATAGATCCTACTTATTAAGCTTCTCACTGAAACGTATTTAGATTTGATTTTTCTCCATCCATCCATCTTCATCCGCTTTATCCGAGGCCGGGTCGCGCGGGCAGCAGCCTAAGCAAAGAGGCCCAGACCTCCCTCTCCCCAGCCACCTCCTCCAGCTTATCCGGGGGAATACCAAGGCGTTCCCAGGCCAGCCGAGAGATATAATCTCTCCAGCGTGTCCTGGGTCTGCCCCGGGGCCTCCTCCCGGTGGGACATGCCTGGAACACCTCACCCAGGAGGCGCCCAGGAGGCATCCTCGTCAGATGCCCTAAACCACCTCAGCTGGCTCCTTTCAATGTGGAGCAGCAGCTGCTCTACTCTGAGCCCCTCCCGGATGGCCGAACTTCTCACCCTATCTCTAAGGGAGAGGCCAGCCACCCTTCGGAGGAAGCTCATTTCTGCCGCTTGTATCCGTGATCTCGTTCTTTCGGTCACTACCCACAGCTCGTGGCCATAGGTGAGGGTAGGGACGTAGATCAACCGGTAAATTGAGAGCTTCGCTTTTACACTCCGCTCCCTCTTCACCACGACGGACCGGTGCAGCGTCCGCATTACTGCAGCTGCAGCCCCAATCCGTCTGTCGATCTCCGGCTCCCTTCTCCCATCACTCGCGAACAAGACCCCGAGATACTTGAACTCCTCCACTTGGGGCAAGAACTCATCCCCGACCCGGAGTGGGCACTCCACCCTTTTCCGGCTGAGAACCATGGCCTCAGATTTGGAGGTGCTGATCCTCATTCCCGCTGCTTCACACTCTGCTGCGAACCGTTCCAGTGCGAGCTGGAGGCCCTCACCCAATGAAGCCCGATTTGATTTTTCTATTTGAGCTTATTTTGTGATCCTGAATTTGTCTATTGACCATGCCTGGATTCTATGTTTTGGCTGCTTTAACATAAGACTTTCCTGATTCTTGGATGAATAAAAGCTTGTTTCTGACCTCACTGACCTTTAATTAAAATACATATAACCCAGGAAGTGGATAGAGAGCGAATAGATGCCCCAGGCTTGGTCTCGACACTCCAAATCCCAAATTCCTAATCTGCAAACAGCATAACTGCCACTCACCCACACAGTTGTCACAGAGGCTGCAATGGGAGGCACGCGGTGGTCTGAAGATCTTGCAGGTGAAGCAATACTTCAGTTTGACTGTCTGGCCGTTGATGACCACCTCCTTAGTCCTGGGAGGGGGCCTGTAGCCGGTACCGCCATTAGCCACATCTTGGGGAAAATAAAGGAGAGAGACATAAAGATCAAAGAGAAAAGACACCTGATGTCAAAGCTCCCACATACGCTGCAGCGTGCACGTGGCGTTATTGCTGTGGGCGTGTTATCACTACTGCACTGGTAGGGTGACACCAGATTCAAATACATTAAAAACAAGGAGAATACTTGTCACAGGATTACTACTGAAGTGCCAAAATTTAACTCAATATTAGACAGAAAATCTAGTGCATGATGCATGTTATGAAAGGTGATCCTGTCCACTACTGAACTGATAAATCCATTGATAATCCTGGTCTTTACATTTAAAATGATCCAGTTTGCTTTTGAGTGCCTGAATATGAGTAACTATAGATGGAAATGGTTGTAATTCCTAAACAGTTAAAGCAACACTTGCTGAATCAAAGCTGAAAGTCTGCACTATAATCACGTCTTGATCCTGTGTGGTTAACAGAGGCAAAACTACACACCGTGTGTCGCTGTTCAAATACTAACGAACCTGACTGTAAAACTGCACCCAGGTCAGGCACTACTAAGTGGAATTAATACAACAATGCTCAGATTCCATTATGAAAAGAAAAAAGAAAACCGCTGCCAAGCTGCTCTGAATGGCTTCTGGTGGCGGAAGACAGCGGAGATGACAGGCTAAACGGTAAAGATGAGCGCGATGGCGGTCGTGAAAAGGTATAGACTGGATCCCATTATTGCTCTGCTTGCTTTGAGCACTCTTACACATGCTGAGAGCAGGAGATTGTGTGAGTGGGAAGATAATTTTGTGATCATTTACACAGAAGCCTGTAGCATTGCCAACAGAGTGGTGTGCGTGCGTGCGTGCGTGCGTGCGTGCGTGCGTGCGTGCGTGCGTGCGTGCGTGCGTGCAAGGGGTACGGGCTGACAGGCTTATGTGGGTGTTTGACATTTCTAAAGGCAAGCAGAGGAAATGCAGCCACAAAGTTCTCTTCTATTGAATTTGTCTCATTGTGGTCGCTGCCTACAGAGCGCCATCCCAGTCTCATACTCACACTCGTCCCGTTTCTCTGCCGACTCAAACAAATGAGGGTGAGAACAACTCAGAGCTCTGTTCACCTTCCACGGCGTTAATGCTGCATCGTTTAGGTATTCTTTGCACAGTAAAATCTATATTTAAATTAGCTCCTATCAAGCCAAATAAAGAACGATGATAAGCGGAGGGTGTTTCTGAAGCATCAGAGTAAAATCTTTGTCAAGCACATTCTCTGATCTCTGTAACGCTGGAAAGAAGAGAAAGGCACATACTGACAGACTCGTGTCACGTCATACAGTAATTTTTAGCAGCAGAGAGGCAGAATCAGAAAGTCAAGCACACATTTTTAAATCTGAATATTGTGAGTTCTCTTTCAAACATTCACTTCGGTGTCTCACTACGGGGAGCACTCTCTCAGCGTCATCCTCTGAAGTTTCTACATCATTGCTCCAACCAGGATCGGCTGGCAGTCGTGACGCTTGTGTCACAGAGGGGCCACCCTCCTTCCTTCTTAGAAACCCCGTCTCTCCTGACTGCTAACCTGAGAGCTAGCTTGACGGTCCACTCAAGCAAGCTAACACCTTGGTCATCGGGCGCTAGCGTGGCTCACATTGTCAGTCGCCTGCTCTTCACCATAGAGCCAGGTTGGAGAGTATGTTAGCTGCCACCACACACCTACCGCTAGAGCTGGGCCATATCATACTGTTCACAGTAACACCGGTATAATGTTGGGCAACGATAAGAAAATGAGATATCACGATTAGGGATGGGTACTGGTGTCCGGTGCCATGATGGCACCGGTTCTGACATAAATGGTAGTAACCAGACCGAAAAGCAGCGCACATTTCGGTGCTTTTTTTCCCTGAGCTGTGATACACTTCTAGCCAATCATTTTACGTTTCCGAGGATAGTAGGCGGGGCCAGGTACGTACGTTCTTTTATGCAGAGCTACAGATTAAAAATGCCCAAGGCGAAGCGGTCAAAAGTCTGGCTGTACTTCACTGCAAAAGATGCAAACTCAGCATCCTGCAACAAGTGCTTTAAGCTGATACTGTGATACTGTCAAAGGAAGTAACACCTCGAATCCGATGAAACACCTGGCGACGCATAGCGGTTTTTTTTTTTTAAAAGCCGAGAAATGCGCCGTATTTGATGGCAGCAGCAGCCGTTCTTCTCTGCGTGAGTAGCTTCATGTTGTTCGTGTGTAATTTACGTTGAATAGGCTAACCATGTTATTACATTAATGCATGTAAGGTGAACTAGCAAACATCATCATAGCTACATGCGGCTGTCTTCTTGTTTGATGGCAGATACTCCCTTCACCCTGGCCAAAAAGGCTAAAATGACCAAAGAAAAAGAGGGAAACAGCTAAACATAAGAGGTTTTTGGACAAAGTTTGTGTTTTTTCCATTGTTTAAGCACTGCTTCCAGCCAAGAGTGATACCATATATGCCCCATAGCTGCAGAAAAGGATAACATTGTTATCTTTTTACAAAAAACAAGCTGAATATGAGAGGTTTTTGGACCAATTTTGTGTTCTCCATTCTTTAAGCACCGGTTTGAGCACCGTTTGAGCACCGGCACCGTTTCAAAAGTACCGATTTGGCACCGGTATCGGATAAAACCTAAACGATACCATCCCTAATCACGATAGAATAGTGATGTGTCGGTCGCGAACGAAATGGCTCTTAGAGCCGGCTCCTTATCGCATGCCGTGGGGTTCTCTCTCTCTCTCTCGCACTTTTTTCCCGCTTCACTCCGCACGCGAGCCTTGTGCTTTGGGCTGAACAGAGGGGGGAGGGGCGGTAGTTACACTCGCAGTAGCACAGGAACAGAGCGGGAGGGAGGGAGAAAGAAAGAGAGCCAGAGACAACATCGTCACATTAGAAAGGTATAGTAATCATCCACAACTATTTTCAGTTGCAGATGATAAAGGATTCAGAAAGTTTATTCATGCAGGTCCATATGACAGAGAATATGCATGTTCTTTTTGTTTTCATATTATAATTTATATTTAATTGTGTTGTGGTTTGCAGCGTTTTGTGTTATTTCATTTTTAATTTGTTTTAAAAGGAAAAAGCTGAAAATTTAAATAGTTAAAAGTTGAACTGTGACTAGTTGGTTTTTGTATTATACGATTTATTTATTTCATTTTATGTGGAGTGCATAAATAAAAGTATATTTACAGTGGCCCCTACAGACAAAGCAGCACGCAAAAACTCCAAAACACGCAAAAACTCCAAAACACATAAAAACACAACAGAAGTGCTCCAGGATGCTGGGCGCAGTGTTGAGCTTTTGTTACCTAGTGGCTACACAAGCCAGCAAGTACCAACGACCGGATTTGGTGTGTGGTAGTAACCGGTAAATGAACTTTTTTTTTTTAAAAATTATTTGAATATATATGAGTGCTTGTGTATAAATACACAAACAATACACACATGCTTTCAACTGTGTAATTTAAGTGATGTAGGTAGCTCTGTTTTGAAGTTCAGTTAACACTAGAAATGTGTTTTGGAGTTTGTACGTGCTTTGTCTCTAGGGGGCACCACATATATTTTTATATAAACATATATAAATAAAACCACTTTTTTTAACATTAGTAATTCCTTTTGTGCATAATTGTATATTATTGTTAATAATAAATTAATTAGAGCAACAAAACAACCTGAAGAGCCGGTTCGGAGCCGAAAGAGCCGGTTCTCTAAAAAGAGCCAGAAATCCCATCACTACGATAGAATATGGGTAAAACGCGTATGTGCAGTGCCTTTGTTTTCATACACACATGGCGGAAAAGCATGGCGGCGACGGAGAATGACAAGGGCGAAACCGGATCGTTGAATGAAACTGATGAACCAGAACTGGTTTTTAAAAATGCTGCAGCTTCAGTGGTGTGGAACTGGTTTAGCTTTCGTCCGTCAGATACACAACAAAGCACTATTTTTGGTAGAGCATGCTAGCGGGCCGTCGTTATTACCGTGCTTTTCAGAAAATACGGCACACTTAAAAATCAATCCTTTGATTTTCTGTAAAGTCGACAGTGCCCCTTATAATCCCGTGTGCCTTATGTATGAATTCTGGTTGTGTTTACCGACTTCGAAATGGTTTTATGTACACGGCGCTCGAAAATCTGTCAAAATGTTTTAGTCCGACTTTGCTAAGCTACGAAGCCGCACCGCTTGATGGATTGTCGGAGCATTACGGCTATCGTAGGCGGAGCGATACGTGCTGTGCTTCAACATACCGTAATATTACCGTATTGTGTGTGTAGGGCTGCCACAAACGATTATTTTGATAGTCGACTAGTCACCGATTATTTATGCGATTAGTCGACTAATCAGAGCATCATCCACTGGACGTAAAACTACAGCTTATTGCACCAGCAGCATCTGCTCTTATATAACTATCATTAGCTTACAGCTTTAAGCTTTTAAGGTGCTAACTAAAAATAAAGACAAGATGATAGTTTATTAAATTTTAATGAAATTTGCAGATTGTTTCGGTAAAGTTTAATAAACTCCTTGCTATCTAAAATATAACAGGACACCGGAGTATATTCTCCAGCATCTCACACTTCTGATAATCAGCTGTCTGCTTGACGTTTATTCAGCTGTGTAAAAACTATAACTTTAATCTCAGCCAAACCGATTTACTCAGGAACAAATAAAATACTAAAAAAAAAGCCAAACAATAACATTTTTAATTTATCTAAGTGACTTATATATGTTTAACCTGAGTAGCGAAAGACGGCGGTGGGTTTGAAAACAATTTGCCGGGAGTCCGGTGTTCTCACGGCGCTAGTGACCTAGCCCCCGGCTAGCTATCGAGCTAGTGGGTAACAGACGTCTCCGAAAACGTCGGAGCGCTTTTGAAAATATGTGGTGTCCTGATAAACTGAGCAGATATTTGAGGTTTACACAGCTACATTCTCGCCTGAAAATATGTGAAACGTTTATTTTGTGACCCAGAAAGAATAATAAGAGTAATATTAAAACTAACTAGCTACCGCCATTGTTGGAAACTAAGCTGGGCCGCGCTATGAATTCTGGGACACAGCTGCTTCTTCTTCTTCGGGGTTTAACGGCAGCTGGCAACCTTGTACATGCTGTGCTGCCATCTTCTGTTTCAGTCCGTTATTACACTCTTAAATCCTGCTATTATTCCTGCGTCTTTTGCGATCTTACAAAGCTTCAAACGACACGTCGACTATTAAATCAGTCGTCGACGATTTTGATAGTCGACGTAATCGTGACTAGTCGACAAATCGTGGCAGCCCTATGTGTGTGTATAAGCTCTTTTTAAGTGTTGTGGATATTATACATTGTTATGCTGAGGATATGTCGGCCAGTTTCCACTGGAAATGTCTTTTGGTTAAACTGTCAGCAAGGAATTTGCATTTGCACTGTTACATTTGTATATTACTTTAATGCACATAATACAGCTGCTTGTTGAAGTGAAAATATATTGAAAGAGGTTTATTGCACTAATAAAGTTGTGGAGTAAAGTATTTTGTCTTGTGTCAATTATATTGTTATCGCAAATTTTCAAAAATGTATCGTGATAAATATTTTTGGCCATATCGCTCTGCTCTACCTGGCACAGCACCTAGCTCAGCAGTCGACACCCCCGGCAAAATCTATTCTGACCCCTGAACCTGGAACATCAGGCACTAAGAAATACTCCAAGTGTTACAGTTTTTTTCTTTAATTATTTTCTTGCTCAGGTTTCCTGATGTGATTTCCTGTGCTCTGTAAAGTACTGTCAGCTACTGTGACAGTTTTGAAAAGTGCCATAAAATAAAGTTTTATCCTTCTTCATGTTTTCACACAGATGCCAATCTACTCACCGCCCGGCCTTAATCGCCACTATTACTGCAAATCGACAGCATGCACACCTTAAGCAGCCCATCAACATTCAGTGCACGCTACACTCAAAGCAGCTTTTCTGCTGAACAAAGCCGTTCGAACACTCGGCCGACGGGGCAGCCGAAGCTTAGCCTTACATCAGTGTCTAGTGGGAGATCCCTCAGAGAGATAGGCCGGGTCCAAGAGCTTGAAGCGAGATAATAAGGCAGACTGGAAAGTGATGTAACACAACACACAAGCATGCACACGTACACAGTGTGTGCCCACTTACACCCTCACACTCAAAGTTAAATGAGGATTCAATGTCAGCCAAACTGGGCTTGGTGCTGCCTGCTGAGGTATAAAGAGAATCTAATCGCCATCGCCATTGTGTACACGCAAGAGGAATCTGCACAAGGTCTGCTGGAAAACAACTCCGGTACAAAACACACACACACACACACACCTTTAACTGAAAGCCAAAATTTAAAACTAAAACCAGGTGCAGCACAGAACTAAGAAATACAAAGATGCAAATAAAACAATGATATAACCCGTTCAAATAGCAAAAACAGGCTTGTCTCAGCAGTATTAAAACACAAAGCTCTTTTTAAAAACATTTGCATCTGTTTGCTATGAATTTTATAGCAAACGAGTTAAAAACAACAATCCAGTGCAGAACAGAGTCTGTGATCAGTTTCTAAAGGATCAGTATCAGCTGGTGTTAAATATTTGGTCTAACTACAGCCTAACACTTGATTTTATTATGAAACAGCTGCTGGTATGATGGCCGCTGCCATTGTTGTGGTCACCGCGCACACCGAGGCAGGACCAGCGCTTTGTTTCCATTTAACCAAAAAGCAGTTCTGGAACATTCAAGCACGCTGTGGTGATCCTGGTTTGACTTCATCAAGCTAAATAATGATAATAGTAACGGTTAAGATTTTTTGTGTATGTAATATCCAAGTTTGACATTTTTGCTTTTATGAAGCTTTGATGATTTATTTTCACACAGTCTCTGTACTTCAGTCAGTTATAAAAAGACTCTTCAGTGCAGCTACTCTGGACTTTGTGAAGTTCACCTTCTGCACATCAAGTCAAACTGTCATGTCAGACAGTTAAAACCGAGTGGATATTTTTCAAAATGGAACTCCTTTAAAAACAGCCTCACACATAATAATTTAGTAATTACACTTTCCACCTTCATCCAAAGCAGCAAAGCGTCAGTTCAGGACTGACAAAATGACAAAGTTTGTCGAGTGCATTTCAAACCTAACATCCAGCTCCTTTCCTGGAACATCTGCTTATTTTTGTTTGCCACACCAATCTGCTTTTACTCAGGCTTCATACAGGGAGTGCAGAATTCTTAGGCAAATGAGTATTTTGCCCACATCATCCTCTTCATGCATGTTGTCTTACTCCAAGCTGTATAGGCTCGAAAGCCTACTACCAATTAAGCATATTAGGTGATGTGCATCTCTGTAATGAGAAGGGGGGTGGTCTAATGACATCAACACCCTATATCAGGTGTGCATCAGGTGTGCATTAGGCAACTTCCTTTCCTTTTTGCCAAAGGAAAGGAAGTTGCCTAATAATTCTGCACAGTAATAGTCACCTGCACACACAGATATCCCCCTAAAATAGCTAAAACTAAAAAAAAAAACTAAAAACTACTTCCAAAAACATTCAGCTTTGATATTAATGAGTTTTTTGGGTTCATTGAGAACATGGTTGTTCAATAATAAAATTATTCCTCAAAAATACAACTTGCCTAATAATTCTGCACTCCCTGTATGTGTGTGTGTAATACAACTGCTGTGTTCTCTGTTCAGGGGACTGAACTCCATGTTCCATGTTCTTTAACAACTTTTCAGAGTGGATTCTTTCGTCAAAGCTCGGTCTAGAACAATCCAAACTGTTTGCCAGAATGAGAGGTTGACGTGCATGCAGCCTTTCACAGTCACACCTATGATATCTTAGCTAATCTGGGAGGAACAGAGACCACCTACACAGACCCGTGGAGAGCATACTTGTGTGGGTCTAAGACTCTTAGTCTTCTAGACTATGTACTGTGTCTCCGAGGTAAACTAAGAAAGACCATGAAGACTCGATTCTGCAGAGATGTGACCTCTGCCTGTGTGAGATATGACAACTAGGAAGGAGACTGCTGCTGCTTCACCGAGGACTCCTGACCGGAGAACAACGAGACCACCGGGAAAGACCAGGCAAAGACTAGTGCTAAAGTCATTCTTAGGCACGTGGTCCGGCCTGCACCGTGTATCTAAGGGGACAGGGTCAATCCAGGCCAGTGTAACGGCTCCACGCCAAGTTTGTTTGTCACTGTCTGTTATTTCTCTTTTCTCCTGTGAGCTTCAGTGAAACAGCTCTACAGTGACGGCTCTATTTGTGTGCACTCCTTTGTTAGAGTCCCCTGCAGCTCTGTCATCGACTCATCTCTTTCTCCTCACGTCCACGTCACTGTAGATCTGCGAACGAGCCATCAGCAGCCTCGACACAGAGGAGACAAAGACTAGAGAAGATGGCGGTTTTACATCAGCCCCAGTGAAACGACTCCAGAGCACACTTGATCATGACACAAACTGTCAAGGGTTTGGATGAACCTGTGTGTTTGTTACATAACACTGCCCTGGGTCTTTGCACGCAGATGCCACATGTAGAAACCGTCACTTCAGACGACATTTAAACACAGGCAGCACCTGTGGCTCACACCTTTGGTCAGTTCTGTTTCTTCCCAATTAGCCGTCTGCACACCTTCCCATGCCTCCGAACAGTTTCTCTGTGTCTCGGTGTGATGATGAACCCTGTTGAGCTTTTCTTTCTTTGATGACGTCCCTCCTTTATCAGGAGATCCATGTAAAAGTAATTCACAGATGCTGAAGTGAAGCTTTGTAACAGAGCCTCTTTCCACTAGCTGCAAACCTTATTACTTATGAGGCCAATAACAATGAAGTCAAACACAAATGTGATCGAGGGCGCTCGCTACCAATGAGCAGAGGGAGGTGAAGCGTGCGGCGGCTTAAGTCTGAGCGTGAATGATGAGAAGACCGTAATTTAAAACAAGGTATTATTCATTCATCCTTGAGACGGGGCAGACGTGTCAGCAATACTGCAGGCAGACGTGGGGTATTTTGAAATTCAAAGAGCCAACCAGGCTTCGGGATGAATTAAACTAGCTCCCAATACAGCAGGTCACTGCGAGAGCATCTCTGATCTCTTCCTAAAGCCTCTGGTGTATTCTGGCTCATTTATCCCCACTTTTTACATTTGGCGAGTTAGCGGTCAAGACTGGGTCAGCATCGACACTGCTCTGTGGACTTCACCATCTATGACCAAACAAATTCAAATCAGTTCCAGCTTTTAGTGGCATTTAACGGTGCAATGGCCAGGATTGAAGGGCCAAATACGCCAGAAGGGAAGAGACGAGCCGTGTCAGACATCTTATGATGCTCAAGAAGCAGCTCGTGATCATAAAAATCATTTCAGGGATAAAAGCTCTTATTTGTGGTGCAGTCTCAAAATTTGCTACCAGCCAAAATACATGAAATGCTCTCAGCAGACCTAAGAGGTGTTAAAAATCCGACGAGCATGTTTGCAGTGTCTTATCACTGCAGGCAAAGGAAGCTGTATCTAACGTGATTAAGCTGGCTCTCTTCATAGAGAACGGCTCGAGTTAGTCTCTCTCTGGTAATGGGGTGTGTGTTTGAGCTTGCCATCTAAATCAAGGTTTTGCCAAAGGCGCAGGCAAAGAATAAACACAAAGTAATTAAAAGCAGGGTGCAAGTCAGAAGAGACTTGAGAGCAGAGTATAATGTGGGTTTGGTGATAAGATTACAGGAAATGTGTTTAATAACTGCAGAACACTTTAGGCCTGTTGTGCTATTACAAACAGTCGTAGTGGACTACTACAGGGTGTGAGCCGTCAACCTCAAAGCATAAAGCTTCAACCTAAGAACATAAAGTGTAAAAATAGAAACAACACAGCACAGTGGAGAAACAAGAGGCACCTCAGCTTTGACTAAAATCGAGTGAACCAATTTGAAATGATAAGTGTTGGATATTTCCCTATGAAGGATCGCGGGCGGATAAAACTGTGTCATCTGCATAACAGCGACACTGACTACTGAAGGATAAAACGAGCTGTGAAATGTGTATCAAGAATAGGGATGGGTACCGGTATCGGTTCTGACATAAACGGTAGTAACCAGACCAAAAAGCAGCGCTGTGATACACTTTAGATTCTAGCCAATCATTTTACGTTTCCGTAGGATAACAGGATAGTAGGCGGGCCCAGGTACGTACGTTCTTTTAGAGCTAGGGCTGGGCGATATATCAAAAATTTATCGTTACCGAAATTTATGACTCTCATCGACGTCATTTTGCCCATGTCGGTAATTTCGGTATTTAAAAAAAAAAGAAAAGGCATGTGCAGGTTGGCGATGTTCATGTCCCTTTAAGACGCTGTGCTACATTACAGACTTAACGGGGTGGAGTCACATGACTCTACTACCTGTAACAAGACGAGACACGGGTGAACAAATGGAGGACGATTTAAATGTTGAAGCAGCAGCGACGGAGGTAGAGCTGGTGGAGGAGGAAGAGGAGATGGTTGTTTTTTGTTTTTTTTGTGTCCCGTTTGGATCTTTAGCCATCAGAATTGTTGTCTTAAGGCCAAGAAAGATGCCAAGCGGATTTATTTTACCAAGTGGATCATCATGGCCTTGCCATATTGGTCCATTTGATTGACCTTTATTATAATTATGAATTTATTTTATTTTCAGTTGCTACAAACGGGACAGACATGACTGGGGGATAGGACAGGGAGAAAGAATGAAAGAAAGAGAGGGAGAGAAAGAAAACCAAAGGGGAGAAGAGACAGTGAGAAGGGGGGGAAGAAAGAGAAGAAAGAAAAAAGAAAAAAAAAAAAAAAAAAAAAAACACCTGGGTCACCTGTATGGAGAAAAAAAAAAACAGAAGAGAAAGCAAACAACAAAGAGCAACATAATAAAAAAAATAAAAAAAGAGGACATGGTTGTTAACAAAAAAAATGCATCATCAATCGTTTGGCAACATTTTGGATTCAACAAGGATGATATTGATCAAAAAATTGTTAAATGTAAACTCTGCAAAAAGACTGTTGCGTCAAGTCAAGGTAACACAAGTAAATAACTGGAGGAACTATGCTGCCTGCCACAGCCCCATCAAAAGAAAAAGAAAAAAAAACGTTTTGTTTTTTTTTGGCACTTGGGGTGGTTATCGTCCATTTATCGTTATCGAGGTTAACTGCTCAATTTATCGTGATATTGATTTTAGGCCATATCGCCCAGCCCTGTTTAGAGCAGAGCTACAGATTACAAAGTCTGGCTGTACTTCACTGCAAAAGATGCAAACTCAGCAGCCTGCAACAAGTGCTTTAAGCTGATACTGTGATACTGTCAAAGGAGGCAACACCTCAAATCCGATGAAACACCTGGCGACGCATAGCGTTTTGTTTTTTTTTTTAAAGCCGAGAAATGCGGCGTATTTGATAGCTTGCTGCGAGACCTCACACCGAGCGCATCGGACCCGGAGTTAGCAACATCCCCCAAAAACACGAAGAGTAGAGTCCTGGCCCCTAGCCCTGCCAGTGTAGCAGAAATGATGACTGATGATGATGGCAGCAGTAGCAGCCGTTCTTCTCTGCGTGAGTAGCTTAATGTTGTTCGTGTGTAATTTACATTGAGTAGGCTAACCATCATAGTTACATGCGGCTGTCTTCTTGTTTGATGGCAGATGCTCCCTTCACCCTGGCCAAAAAGGCTAAAATGACCAAAGAAAAAGTGGAAAACAGCTAAACATGAGAGGTTTTTGGACAAAGTTTGTGTTTTTTCCATTGTTTAAGCACTGCTTCCACCCAAGAGTGATACCATATATGCCCCATAGCTGCAGAAAAGGCTAACATTGTTATCTTTTCACAAAAAACAGCTGAACATGAGAGGTTTTTGGATCAATTTTATGTTCTCCATTCTTTAAGCACCGGTTTGAGCACCGTTTAAGCACCGGCACCGTTTCAAAAGTACCGGTTTGGCACCGGTATCGGATAAACCTATACGATACCCATCCCTAATCAAGAACAAAAGGACCTAGAATGGATCCTTGAGGGATCCCGCCTTTAGTGGAACATTTATAACTTCATCCATTAAACTGAGCACAATTCGGTTTTCTGAGTGCTTTCAAACTTTTTTTCTTCTCCTGTATAATCAATTAGTCAATCAGACACGAGGAACATCACAGGACCATACACAGAGAGATACATGTACAGCGATAAGGAAAATAAATCATGTATTTCATGTGGTTCTACCTTCAAACACCCAGCGATGAAAAGACTAAATGTGGCTGTATCCCCTACTGATGTCCCCATCCTTCCTCCAGCAGTCCACGCTTTAAGCCTTCCAAAATCTATTTCCTCTGCTGGCCTTGAGTCTGGCTGGTAGCTTTGGAAAAACAGCGAGGCTGTCCTGACATTCACCAACTGGCCTGGACCACATTAAGTGGGAAAAAGGAAACCGGCAGCTCTGACCATCCTTCCCTCTGATTAATGCTTCAGAGTCTTTCGGATTTGGCATGTGATAGCTGAACTGATGCCAGCCCGTCTAGTCCTGACATATTGGGCAGGCAGGCAGACATGCACACACGTCAAATGTAGCAAACTGAAGAGAAATCAGCTCTTGTCTCAAGTTCAAGTTGAGATAAACAACAAGCTGTGCTGCCTTTCCTGACCTCAGACGTCCTCCTCCAATGATTAACTGCACTAAGCAGTGTGACAGGACAGTGAGAATGTGGATCACAAAAACTGCATTATGTCTCATAACTCTCAAATGTCTGCTTGTCCAAACATGCCGCATATTTGATTCAGGTATTTAGGCAAAACTCCAGGCCGACCACTCTGAATATCCGCTCACGACGATGGCATCACAGGTCGAGCATCAGCATCGTGAATGCAGGGATGCTGAGAGGCCTCGTACCGTACACACATCTGCCCCTCTGGTGTTGAGCCAACCGATCAATAAGAGCGGTGTCATTTTTGACCCTTGCAGTACTTTAACCTGAATACATCATTATTTATGTATGAGGTAAGGGATTTATGGCGCTATATGCACTCAGAACACAAAACATGCAATGCATTCAAAATTTCCTGAAATATCTAGTTCTGATTTATATTTCCGTTAACACAATTCGTTTTAGCTTTGGTTACTTTAGTGCTCAACACCATCACCTTGTTTTACCTGGGATTCTCTCTCTCTCTCTCTCACACACACACACACACACACACACACACACACACACACACACACACACACACACACACGAACGACTCGGTCAATATACAAACACAGGTGTCCATTTCCAAAAACATCTCAATTTCTGCTCATTCATAAAACTGAGTCAGCGCCGTTTGCAGAGGTTTGATTTCATGTATCCTAAAGCAGCGTAGTACTGTGGATACTGAACATAAATGTAGTAAATGGTTAAAAAAAGAAATAAGGGTGGATGTAGAGTTGGCTGTAGTAATGCTATAGGAAAAAAAAGAAACCAAAGCAGCACCTGAGCACATGGGAAACAGGCCTGGAGCGGAGCAGAGACATTACATTATGGCAGCGCATGTGAAGTTCCCCCTGCTCACAAAGCTGCTTCGCTATTATGAATATATGCACAGTTACATAAGCACATATTAGGTTTGAAATAAAAATAAAAAAAAAAGAAGAGAGATGAGAGCCGTCTGAATCAGAAGATATAGCTGCCAGGAGTGAGTCGTGTTGCAAGTAAGAGAGGAGGAACTGAAGAAGGAGCGCACGACAAAAGCATGGCTGTGGAAATTCACTGACACCTGAAAACTAGACAAAAATGGTTTTGTTTTTTTGCTTTTTAAATCTCTCTTTTAAATCCCAGCTGTGAAGATGAGAGTGCCTGAAAGAGACGGGCACATGCTGGGCTAGTTGTTGCTGGGACTTGAAAGGGATGATCAAGTTAAGAGCTAACACATGTGGCTGCTAATGTCTTGCATATCAAGCTTCCACGCCATCGCCAGAACCAAAAAAAGAACTGTGAGAGCATGCACCCAGGAGGAGGAGATGATAGTGTTTGAATGGAAAAAGTAACAGGAGGCGTGAGAAGAGACAGGAGCTCTATGGAAAACACATTTGAACAAAGTTTTTACCACGTATGAAGCGTGTGCATGTGTGTGAGACCCTCATGCCATTACAGGTGAGGTTCTTTCAAATTGCACATAATAAGATCTACAATGGTACCAATAATTAGGCAGCCTATTAATCTACTGTCATGCAGAGGATTGGATGGAATATAGACTACAATCCTGGAACGTAAAAATTAAGGTGAACACTCTCGTGGCACAGCAATCTTAATATACACCCATAGGTTACCTTAGTGAATGACCGAAAGACATTTTGGCTAATGATTCTCATGTCTGTCGTTTTTTCACTTGGGACCCGCGTAGAGATTTGACTGTAATATTGTTTGAACCTATCCTAATTCATGCAAATCCTGCATCTACAGGTTACAAAGAGAGTTAAATATGATGGGAATGAATACCAAAACAAAAAAAAATTATCGTATGCTGCTTCATGCCTCTAATCATTTCACAACCTGTGCACAAAGAATCAGCCAGACATCAATCATCAGTCTGTGAGTAAGAGGTTCCAGTTTGGAGACCGCCTGCTTGGAAATGCACAGCACAAAAGCCAGTTGGGTGGGGGTAGAGGGGGTAAAGAGGTATTTGGGTCAACATTTTTCATATTTTCGGCCTTTCATTTGTTTATCCTCTGGAATACCAACATAACATACTTCTGCACAACTCTTTCTCAGCCCCGCCGCTCCGAGCTCTCTGTACTGTACCTTCCCTCCAAAAGCTTTTAAGTCTCCTAATGAGATTAATTAAGCCGGTCCAGAGTTTGTTTAATGAGGCCCTAGTGGCCTGAAGCACGGAAAAAGACCCATGGCTGGGAAACGGGAGCTTTGCATTCCAAATACAAAACAAAAAAGAAAAGAAAAACAGCAGAACTTTAAAGAAGGCTTTAAAAATAGGCTTTGCAAAGTTAAACCATCAGTTAAGTGGTGGTAATCCATTTAGCTACAGAGCAGCTGGACACATTTACAGATCAGTGAGTCAGTGACTAAAATGGATACAGTTTCCAGTGCAAATTCCAGTCTGGAGGACCCTTGATTGTTTCCTTTCCTTCTCTGAATGAAGCCTCAGGAAGCAGACTACACTCCCACCATCGTTGGACAAGTTTAGTGACTTCCATCAATCTTTGTCTAATTCACTTCTGGTCAGTTGCCTCCCTTTACATTTTGCTTGGATCAAGCTACAAAGCACAACTTCAGCAGCTCTAATTTAAATAAAAAGAATTTCAGTGACTTCAGAGCTTGCCATCACCTTTGATGTGTAATCAAACGTTTGCTACTGCCACCAAGTCTCTCAGATGGGAGAAGCAGCACTTTTAGGCGTGCTCACAGCGAAGTGGGCCTTCATTTTTAACTGCTGTCCACGTTTCTCAACATTGCCAGCAGCCTCCTAGCACTAGCTTGTAGTAATGCACTCGTACATGCATCGCCTCAGTATCTGTGCACCGATACGACATTACGCACGCGGTTTTTTTTCCAAGCATATCAGCTGATTTTGCAGTTTGCTTTGGTGACAAAATAGAATCAAACAGCAGGAAAAAAAAACACTCAGTGACACAGCAACACATTTCATTAACAGGTCCACATCTCAAAATAATCTTGGCTGTTTTTTGACTCATGCTTGTGCTCTGCTGCCAGTAATTCACTTACCTCATATCAAGTATCTCCTAATGCATCAACAGTCTTATCTTTCATATGACAAATTAGATTTGGAACTTATCAAAAGATAATTTATGAGTAAGCGTTACATCAAAGCCCATTTGGTTAAAGTAGCGCCAAGAACTCATCTCATCCTGGATGTAAAGTGCTGTTACAGTCAGTCGGAGCTGGATTCCCGAAAACAAACACTACACACACACAGAATGCTCATGAGCCACGTGCTCATGTACCTATAATCTAATCAAATAATAACTAAACAGTGTGATGTGATCAATATAGGTCTCCCTTTATTGTAGCACAAAAATGCAAACTTCAGTTCAGTAACAGGTTTTGATCCCAGTGTTTTGGGGGTTTACCTATCTGCCTCTCCAGGTCGGCGGCCTCGTCTGGGCTGGCCCTGGGCAGCACTCCGGGGTCACTGAAGCTTGTTCTCAGGAGCGTCCCCAGCACAAACAGAAACAGCACACCTCCTATGACCGGGATGACTGGAGTCAACTGCTGCGCCAGGAACGGACAACTGTAGGACAAGGAGAGGCGATGAGGAAAAGATGAGCAACAATGACGGCAGAAACGCAGTCTTGGTGTAACACTGGACAAACGCCGGCAGGCTGCCTAGCTCGATTTAATCGTTAGCACATAACGGACACCAGCGGAGACGAGCGCGGAAACTGATGAAGTGGAAACACCAAACTCTCGCTGCTTAATGACCAGTAAGTGGATATGACCGCTTAATAGACCGACACACATGTAAGAGTCAGTCCCCTGTGTTTTAATCTGCTTTAATGAGACAAACTCACATAATCCCATTAAACATCCAACAGCGCAGGTGGTTATTACAGTAATCACATTTAGGTCCCACAGAGGCAGGACACAGGCTGCTGCATCCCATTTCATCTGTTACACTGTGGTCTGCTGGATCAGATTTGAGGTCCGCAAAGAGGAACTACTCCAGACAAGGACGGCTGAAGGAACATGTGGCAGCCGTATGCTGTGAGGGATGTTGCTGAGGAATGCAGAGCAGCACTGCCACACTGGCAGGACTGAGCACATGCCGCCGACATGTTATGCAGTTTATGGAAACAGCAAACCATGCAGCGTGCATGTTTTTTCCCCCCGTTATCTTTTACTCGCTGTGTGATGTCACTCACCAGTTTTGTGCTCTGTATTTTGAACACATTTTTGGGTAACTGAGCTGTACCCATAAACTTCATTGGCCACTAAGTAAGCACACACACCAGCGAATCAGTAAACATGGTTTTTCATGCTGTACTATGCAGCTCGACTCGTCTTGGAACCAGCCTCGAGCGGCCAGCAGAGAAAGTGCAGATGTTTAGCATCGGCTTCTTTTTCCAGCTCAGGTTGGTTTTATCACGCTGGTCTTCAGATGAAGCACCTTAGGGGTATGATATGTGCCAACACCAGTTAATCTGGAAGAAGGGCGACCGTGGCTCAGGGGGTTGGGAATCGCATCTGTAACCGGAAGGTCGCTGGTTCGATCCCTGGGCTCTCTGTCCTGGTCATTGTGTCCTTGGGCAAGACACTTTACCCTACTTGCCTACTGGTGTTGGCCAGAGGGGCCGATGGCGCGATATGGCAGCCTCGCTTCTGTCAGTCTGCCCCAGGGCAGCTGTGGCTACAACTGTAGCTGCCTCCACCAGTGTATGAATGTGAGAGTGAATAAATAGTGGTATTGTAAAGCGCTTTGGGTGCCTTGAAAAGCGCTATATAAATCCAATCCATTATTATTATTAATCTGCTGAACTGGGCCATATTTAGATTTGCCATGCTGGGTTCTTCTAACGATAGTGGTCTGAGTAGACGCACATTTGAACTGGGATCCAGCGTCTTCTGTCCTCTCATAAGAAAAGAGTGTAGAAGTTACACATCCTGCCGCCATCAGTTCATTTTGGTGTGAAGTTAAAAATAAAATCTAGATAAGAGGCTCTGTGAGATGAATACCAAGTAAAAGATTTTATGACTCAGAAAGACTGAAGCTGACCTGAGCTGTACCCTGGCTGAGTGCAGACAGTCCAGTCCTGCTGCTCTCTGCATCCACAGCGACACAGAGCTCAGCAGAAAACTCTCGACTGTCAGTGGGAGGCTGCAGACGGCACGGCTCCCAGCAGGATGCCATTTCTCCTGCTCTCCTTGGTAATTCATTGCTTCAAATTTGAATCTCATTTCTTTTACGTCAATATAAGTTTTGAATGATTTAAAAACGCTGCCTTCTCTTTTTAGGACGTGGACACTGTGTGCTTCACACCTCCTGCTTCTACACTCACCACAGCAGAGATATCATCCTCTAACACCAATCAAACAGGGCATGTTCTCGTCACGGGACGAGGCAGCAGTGCAGCCCACTTTTATTTATAGAAATCTGAAAAAATATCATCACCAATTCAACTGTAAATATTAAAATGTGCACAAATCAGGCTGCTCTTCACCTCACCTGTGTGTTTTAGTGTTTAAATACTCTCATATTGCTCATTGTGCTGTATTTATCACATAGATATGTATGAGTAGTATAATATTTTTTTCTATAAAAACCCAACTAGGGCCTATGCTATAAATTGCAGGTTTTAAACATAAGGCCAAGAGGCAAAGAGGCCCACAGGACATCTCTGCAACACGTGAAGGAGGACACAGATTTTGGTCTTCTAACTGTATTCTCAGTTTAGGTTTTACTGCTCGTCCTGCTGATGAGGACGTCCCCACAGTCTTTCACACTACAATGACAGAAAAACAAATGACAGAAGTTGTCCACCCCCCCAATAGAAATTTATGTTTTGGTTTGTTTTTAATAGCGTGTCCACAGTAAAATCCATGAATGTAAATAAAATAAAATAAAAACAGGGTATTTTTGGTGAATTACCGAAACCTTTCTGCTTTATAATTCCAGGACAGTGAAAAATGAGCACTGAGAAGGGTTCCTGTAAATCTACAGATCTTTTTACAGTTTAAGCTCACAGAGTTGTGCCGACAGATTTCTTTCATTAAATCGAGCAGCATTTTTTCCTCGTGTAGTGAAACACACGTGCAGTTAAATTCTTTTCTTATATTGAGCAGCACAGTGATTAAATGTGCAGCTAAACTGACAGAGGGGAGCATGAGGGGCGGGGACAGGAGAACTGGACTATGGAGCCGGCCCTGCCATTGATCCCTCTGAGCTGGGAGACACAAGCTGACTGGGAAACTGCTCTAAGTTGCTCTACTGCTAAGAAGCTGCAAAATGTGTGTTTTTAGAAACTTAGCTGTAACTGAAAGACTGGAAACAAATCAAACTGCACCGAGAGGACTGTGCTGGTGCCAAAAACACATTTTTAGCAAAGAACATTAAACGTAAAAAATGTTTCCATCGAGCTCGTTCTCATGTTGACATTCAGAACTTTCCCATGCCGTCCAAACTGCTTTTTTCTCTTGATGGTTTGTTTAACCTTGTGGTGTCTAAGTAACTTTTTCACTTTCTTTAACCTAAAATGCACAAACTAGTAATCTACTCTAAGCTCATTTCAAACACATCCTGGCAGTTTATTCAGGACTCTAAGCCATGTACTTCCCATAATTCAGTAGGGTGTATAACCACGTGTAGCAGCAGCGAGCTGGAGCAATCAGTGACTTTATCGCTCTCTCATATAACTGTGGAGGCGACCCAGCAGTTATTTACATGCAGCTCTCTTTAGGTTAAACTAACCTTAACTAACCCTGGTCTAAACTTCAGTCTCATGGTGACAGACCCTCTCTGTGGCAGGTCCCAGACTCTGGATATCAGATTTGCACAAACGCTCAAACATCATAAATCGTTACTAAAGACACATTTTTATAGTCTGGCTTTAAACACACGTTGACCTAAACATTTTGGTTTTAACAGTCGTTGTTGTTTTTGTTATTGACATTTTATTTATTTTTCTATATTTTACTGCATTATTGTTGTGCATTTTATTTATTGTAGTGGCATTTTACAACCAGTGTAGGCCGAGCTCCAGCTGCCAGACAGCTGGCCTCACATCTGACTCTAGAGAGGAGTTCATGGTCTGTCAGGTGCTTAAATCATCAGCCCTCCACCACCGTGCTGACAGCTGGTATGAGGTGTTGGGTTTTCTCCAAAGGTGCTGCTGTTCGTTCTGGGAAGGGTTTCCCTTCCAAACCAGCCATACTTGTTCATGCTTGTAAACAACAGCACTGACGTGAATTGTAGTCTTTAACATGCCAACTTAGGACCGTCTTTTTTGTATTTCTCTGAGCTTTGCAGACTGAGGGGAATTTGCTGTGACATCCACCCAGGAGTGGACGTCACACACGTGAATCCTCCAGATCTGCAAACTGCTACAACATCTGCTTACACTTAATGATAAGATAATCAAGGGCATCTGATTATCCGCTGATATTCTGTCTGTATAACTTCAATAAGCAATAAGTTAAGCTAATAAAACAATAGCATAGCATACAGGGGGATTGTTTTAGCCATTAATAAATGAGCCTGCAGCTTGATGCTGGAGGGTGAATCACAGCAGCTGACAGAGACCCACAGCCTGCCTCTGTCAGTCTACATCTGTCTCATGGAAACACACAATTTCAAAGTCTTGTGTCATTACAGAGCATCTTTTCATCCGCCTGCTCAATCTTGCCTCTATTCACTATGATTGGTCACACACCACATTAATGAATCCTCTAATTAGAAGTGCTAATGGGAAATCGTTACAGTTGTAAAAAGCTTGGCAGACCTCGTGTGAGGGTGCTGCATCTGTAACAATTAACCCAAAGCTGAGATCTGCACAATTCTGAAGTAATCAAAATCAAGCTGAAACGATCATTTAGAAATGAATACATGATGGACTGCGGGGAAGGTTCTCTTTCTGCTGACCAACAAAGTGCACGTGAATGTGCGCTCTGTGGCAAACAAAAACATGTCTTACATTTCAAAACTTGTCATTCAGCGAATGCCTACAGAGAAGTCTGAGAGAGCAGAGCGAAAACCTGCTGCCTGTGTCCTCAGGTGCTGTGTCTCAATGTGTCAGACATGGGGAACATAATGAAAAGGCAGTCATGTGTGATAGAAAGTGACAGGTGGGTAGAGCTGGGCAGAGATTAAGCACTAAAGCCATTAGAGGAGCAGGACAGGAGCGACATGAAGCCTGCCTCTTCTATCCACATGGATCGATAGAAAAACACGGACATGCTCTAGGCAACCAACATCTCGCCTGGTTTAAGATCTTCCTGACAAAGTCTTTAAAAAAACCTTTATCAGCCACCGAACACGGAGCGTAAAGCCTACAGGCCACTCTCACTGCCTTCAAGCTTTGAAACGAGCAGAAATTCACAAGGAAATTCAAATTTGCATCTTTACTTCTCTTTACTTGACACAAAATCTTATATTTAACTGGGCCTTTGTTGCCATGGAGACGGACAGTATCCAATGTCAGACATGGTAAATTTCGAAGGGGGATGTGGTTACCCTGGAAACAGCCACAGGAGTGAGGCTGAAGCTTCCAAGGAACAAGAAAAAACCCCCACAAAAATACATTTAAAAAAAAAAAAAAAAAAAATGAGACAAGACAGCAAGATTGCTTCGATACAGCCCTTTTAGGTGTCTCAAGAAATCGTTTGATTAATAAAGACAAAGAACTGCTGTTGATGTGATCCACAAAGACCACAGGTGAAATCTCAATACATGTGCCTAAATAGGAACAAACAGTGACTTATCTGATGTTGGTATCATCGCAGTGACAGTGAAACAGAAAAAATGCCTGTTATTTATTACAACCTACGAGTTTATGGGCCTTTGACGAAGTTTATGAGCAGAGTGAACTCAATGCTGTGAGTTCACCCAGCTCGCAGTGAGTCTGTTGTGTTATTTTACAAAACCTGTTCATTTCCTCGTTTGTCATCTATACTAAAAAAGACTAATCCTGATAAAAGACGGTGAGCAGTACGGGGGGGGGGGAATTAACTTTCACTATTAAACGCAAGTTAAAATGAACAGCTGCCCTGTTTGTTTAAACATTTAAAAGGTTTCCACACCAAAGAGGACCTTTGTAAGCTGGCGTCTAGTGAACTGTACAGCAGAGTTTCATATGTGAATGTAAAAATCAAAGCTCAGTTTCAGCTCCTGTTTACAGAAAGTCGGCTGTGTCCACTCCGACACATCAGTGCTGTCAACTAGGGCTGCCACGATTACGTCGACTATCACAATCGTCAACGACTGATTTAATAGTCGACGCGTCGTTTGAAGCTTTGTAAGATCACAAAAGACGCAGGAATAAGTAGCAGGATTTAAGAGTGTAATAACGGACTGAAACAGAAGATGGCAGCATTGCATGTACAAGGATGCCAGCTGCCGTTAAACCCTGAAGAAGAAGAAGAAGAAGCTGTGTCCCAGAATTCATAGCGCAGCCCAGCTCAGTTTCCAACAATGGCAGCAGCTAGTTAGTTTTAATATTACTCTTATTATTCTTTCTGGGTCACAAAATAAACGTTTAATATGTTTTCAGGCGAGAATGTAGCTGTGTAAATCTCAAATATCTGCTCAGTTTATCAAGACACCACATATTTTCAAAAGCGCTCCGACGTTTTCGGAGACGTCTGTTACCCACTAGCTTGATAGCTAGCCAGGGCAAGGCTCACTAGAGCCGTGAGAACACCGGACTCCTGGCTTCAAACCCACCGCCCTCGTTCGCTACTCAGGTTAAACATGATATATAAGGCACTTAGATAACTTAAAAATGTTATTGTTTGGCTTTTTTTCAGTATTTTATTTGTTCCTGAGTAAATCGGTTTGGCTGAGATTAACGTTTTTACACAGCTGAATAAATGTCAAGCAGACAGCTGATTATCAGAAGTGTGAGATGCTGGAGAATATAGGTGTCCTGTTATATTTTAGATAGCAAGGAGTTTATTAAACTTCACCGAAACAATCTGCAAATTTCATTAAAATTTAATAAACTACCATCTTGTCTTTATTTTTAGTTAGCACATACCTTAAACACTTAAAGCTGTAAGCTAATAATAGTTATATAAGAGCAGATGCTGCTGGTGCAATAAGCTGTACGTTTTACTTCCAATGGATGATGATCTGATTAGTCGACTAATCGCAAAATTAATCGGTGACTGGTCGACTATCAAAATAATCGTTTGTGGCAGCCCTAACTGTCACCCATACGAAGGTAGAAATGATACGTTTTAACAACAAATGATCCGACCCAGTCGGTTCCACTGTGGTTCAGCAGCTGCTAGAGGCCCGCTAACATTTCTGCAGGCCCCTCCAGCATTCATGTACATACAACTAAAGAGGCAGAGGTACAAATATAGGGAAAGAAAAACAGTCTTCCTGAACCTCATTTCTAATTTACTAACATCACTGAAGTAAGAGCAGTGTGCTCCTAACAGGCAGCAGGGAGTAAATCCTCTCACTGCACAAAGTGTATGTGAAAATCCGACATGTCACTGATTTCCAGCAATGCCTCTACTGTGAGCTCACTGATGTTATAAAATGATGCTCATTTTGTTAGTTATGCTTCCTTTTAAAAATAAACTAGATAATAAATGCAGGGAAGCTTTACTTCGCTGTGACTGAGCCATGAATATGATGGCTAAAATGCAGAAGTTAGGACCTCAAAAGAGGACTTGACAAACTACCAGGTGATGTCATGGTGGTTTAGATACAGCCTACGCACCATCTGCAAAGGTGACAGATGACTGCTCTCTTTCCAGCTTATACTGATAATTATTTATAGGGACTGTCGGTGAGTGAGTGTACAGCTTGATTTCTCCATCTCTATATTTTGCCGGCAATAAAACTAACAGGCAACTCCTCAGGCAAACACTGTAATGACATGACAGGCAAACAGCCACATCACACAGTAACTAGTAATGAGTTGAATCAGAAGATTGTTACAAACACACAATATCTGTTTCACATTAAACACGGACGCTCAACTTTTTGACCTTTGTCCCTAAAATGCTCTCACGTTGTCCTTCACATACACACATACTGGACGGGGAAAACCAGTTAACTAATTACTTTAAATACTCCCAGTTTAATCTATGACACAGCATATTTTTTGTATTGATAATAAATAAATAATAAATCATGATTAGCAGCTGAAACTCAGCTCTGCATGCTGCAAACATCACTTGTAGAGACAGTCGACAGCTGCTGTCAGATTCATACAATTATAAGATTTCTCCAAACTAAACAAACAGTTGGTCTACAAACAGACAGCTCTCGTTTTAGCTGCGATGCTCTGTGTAGCACCACTGAATTAAAGGCTCCTCTGTGCAGTTATTATTTCCACAGCATGCCAAAGCTACAATCAGGTATATCAAGCACGCCACATGTAAAACATGAGGGACACAATCTTATGGGAGGAACATGTATGGCTGCCAGTGGAGCAGGTCTGTGCTCAGATTCAGTCACCTGATCTCAACCCAACAGAGCAGCTTTTCAGTTACTGAAGACAACACTGAAGGAAGAGCTTCTCAAGGGAGGAAGCACACAACAGTTTTTCATCCAAGTATTAAAACTGCCACTCTATTTAAAATGATCTGAACTCCTTTTGATCCCTGAAAGTTGGGGCTGTAATTCCTAAACAGTTAATAGCTTTTCACAGCTGCTCCCTTAATTGCAAGAGGTTACCACAGCAGATGGATCTGCATGTTTGATTCGCCAGATTTTTACTGATGCCCTCCCAGAGATGTATGCCTCCTCCCAGTTTCAAACTGGGGCTCTTTCACGTGTTAACCACAAACTACAGGGGATCCCTAAACAATTTATGCAATTCTTTCATTAAACCCCAGGAATTCAAGCTGAAAGTCTGCACTTCAATCTCATTTTAACTGATGGGATTTAGAATCGCTGTGCTCACGGGCAAAAATATAAAGGCAAACTGTCCAAATACTTTTGGGCCTTGTACCTCAACAGAGCTTTTTCTACTCATTTGCCTCTCAATGGGTGTACTAATCTTAACAATAATCCAATCCAGATTTACCGTTATCACATTTCCCATTAAATCCTCTTATGATGCCGACCAGTTTTTCAAAACTCAGCTGAGAGTTAAGCTTGGGGGACTTTCATCTCTGCTTGATGTGACCATGTGACTCAGCACTGTTCCCTCGCCGTCCTTTCACTGTCACCTGAGATAAACCCCTTTTTTATTTCTTCTTCTGTCATGCAGCTTTGAAGGAAATCTATATCCTGTGATCTATTAAAAAAAAAAAAAAAAAACAAAAAAAAAAACAAAAAAAAAAAAAAACACGGACATCCTCCTGCACATACGATACCTGGACATTTTTTGTTTTTAAATCTGTGCTTTCACGAAAGGAGACTATATGGTACTGCTGTGCCCCGAGATATCCTCCATGATATCGCAGCACCAAAGTGTCCAGTAATGTGCTTAACAATGTGTTAATAATGCACTTGGAGCACTTGGCTTTGTGGCCTTTCATTCTAAAGTCTCATTACTCATCTGGGCTACATGGATACAAGGCTTTGTCAGCTTTGTTTTTTTATTACATTTTGATTGCTTTGGATGGAGGCAAGGGCAGAACGTGAACCTCCACTTAGCTGCAGGCCAAGTCATTTGTCAATGAAACAACTGAACATGACAAGCTTCTGCAAATGCTTACATTTTTGCCCAGACTGCTTCGTGCATTCACCACTTTCTGCTACACGCCAGAAAAATGTCAGCAGTGAGCGGCACAGCTTCGGTCAGTCGTGCTTTAGAGAAACATCTACAAGAATAACCTTTAAACATGTGCCAGAGGTCCCGTCAGTTACCTCTGGCACCAGCTCAGAAGAGTGGCATGAAAAACAGTGGGTGCAGCGACGACTAAAGGCTTGACAGAATTCAAAGCAAAGCCTGGACAGACTTGGTGGTTTGAGCGCAGGAGAAAGGCAGAAGAGACAGCTATGATTAAAACGTATGCAGAACACATTTACTTCTAAATGACCCACATCAGACTGTCGGGTTTTTCATTGGGCAGCGGCAACCTGATAACTGGATCGGATATCGCTCCCATCCTGGCTCTGAAAGCCGGAGCAGCTGATCCGTGTCAATGAGACGATCTATTGCTGATCCATTTACTAAACATACATCAGCAGCAGCGTTGCTAGCAAGAGAGCTGAAACACTAGGCACACGGGACTAGAGACAGGTTAGGGGTCATCTGGCAACCACAGGTCACCAGGGAAAGATGTGTATTCCCCACCCGGGCGGTGAGCGGCAAATTGCTGCCTGTGGATTAAATCGGAACCTACGAAGTTTTTTAGTGATAGCCAAAGAGTGTACGTGGAGTGACAGGAGTTACTTGCATGAACTTACCATTTTCTCCAGCCACACTCAATAGTTTCAGAGAGCTCCTCCATTTTTGGTGGTGTCATGACAGTCCCAGCTGATAAGTTTTTACAATGAAGTCTGAACAAAATTTTAAAGCTGAAGTTGAAACGCAAGCCCATCAGGTCACCTCGCTGCATAAACTCTGCATTCTCACACTGAGCTGAAACAACCCAAAGAAATAACCTGAATAAGCTTTTTGTTTCTAATGTATTTTTGTCCCACTGTCTGTCGCATTTCATTTGCCTTATACATAAGGATTTATTCCCAGTCTCTTCCGAACATTGATGAACCCAGCTGATTCATTTAACTCTGGTATCAAATCAATATTCAGCACTGGCAGACGCCTGAGGATGAGGTATCTGAATCAGGGCTAAGATGGAAAAAGTTTTACTCATCACTAAAACAGTCCAGTACGACCTGCCCAGTGTCTGTGTTGTAAAACCAGAGTATCGTGCCGCCAAGTGAACCGTTTCATTTCTGCCAATGAGCTGAGTGGAAGCCAGGGAGGGTAAATCTAGAATGGCAGCGCACTGCTGACAGCTCAGTTTAAGGAATGCTTTTCCTGGGAAAGCTTGTCTACACTGGGTGTGACTGTGGACAAAGACTGTTGTGCAACAGCTCGTCTTGTGACACTCCAAAAAATGACTTTTCATTATGGCCCAGAATGCAACAAACACTTACTATTCTTCTAGGGTATTACTCAGAATCAACAGCGTAGAAACAGACCGTTAGCATTTCATCGTTCTCACTAGGGCTGCAAGATTTTGCATAAAATGAGAATCACGATTTTTTGGCTTTGAATTGAGATCACGATTCTCTCACGATTCTCTTTTCCAGTATAAATATTTATTGCATTTATTAATTGCACATCAACTTCGTAACAGTTGAGACTGAACATAAAAACAATAAATAAACATAAAAACAACAAATGTCTCACGTTTTGTTGTTGTACTGCTTGAAATTCCGTCTCCACCGTTGCTCGACGCTGCATGTATAGAGCAGGTAGCGCAACAATAGAAAAATGGTTGCAGGACGGCACTGTGTAGCGTTTGTCTAGGGTGTTGATCATTTTCCTAAATCCCTCGTTTTGCACCGTGTTGCTGGGAGCCATATCTTTGGTCAGGTGATAAGTGATAGCCTCCGTAATTTCTTTGTGCCTGCGGGAGTTCGACGGGTATAGGGAAGCGCTGTATAAGGTTCCCGTTATTGATGTTTGGGTGGTTGACCGGGACGGATTTTCTCCTGTCACTCTCTCGTCATCCCTGACGTGCTCTCCGTTGTTTTTTCCCTGCTAATTTTAGCATCACACGGCACAGCTTCTGTATCACGTGGTATAAGGCTCCGCCCTTGTCATTTGTTGAGCAGGAAGAGTGAGCGCTTATTTTCATGCAGAGTACGTCCCGGATCAAAATGCGGTACAATCGTCGTCGTCTTTTTTTTTCCTTTTTTTTTTTTAAATCGTTGTCATTTGGAAATGAGATCGCGATTTTCTAACGATTAATCGTGCAGCCCTAGTTCTCACTACATTAGATTTGTAGCTACAGGGCACCAACATGGCTTTTGCTAACAAGTCTGGTGTATATACATGTATGAGCAGTCATACAAGCACTGGTGGATTCATGAAATGGCAGAAATGCCCGAACGGAACCAGATCCCAGCCTGTGTGTTTGTTCAGCTCTTAATAGGTCGTTGTATAAACCCATTAAGAGAGAACGATTATTTTGGATTAAATGTTTCAGGTCTCTGTACAAGATCCCACTTATGTGCCACCAATTTAAAAAGGACATATTTGTGTCGTGTACACATCTGTGTGTATTTAAGAATCAGTGTTTTTGTGTCCTTAGATTCTTTTCTTAAAGAGTATTTTAATCACAACAATAAGAGCTGTGTGTTTCAGTACCAGCTATAAATAAACCTTTGCAAATCTGAGATTGTAATTTTGGTCCAGTATCACAGATTCAGCTGACAGCAGGTCTCCAGGCTGGTGCTTAGCTAACATTATTGTTACAGTGTTTAGTTTACAGTAAAGTAGTGCTTAGCTGTAAATAAATGAAGGATTTCTGTGAGTAAGATGCTGTGACAGCCACAAAGCAGGCTGGACGGCTGCTCAGAGGCAGCTGGACTTGTTTCTTCCACGGGTCATGTGATCGGCTCAGTTTACCTGTTTGTGGATTTCTCAGCTGACTCACTTTAATGATGAATTTACATGAAATTCGAGGTGTGACTTGGCTAAACTTTGGAGTCAATCCAGGAATTTTGAAAAGGATTCTTTACAATTACAAGATGGAGCAGAATGAAATGTTTCACCTCGGCCTTTAAAAACACACATTAAATGAAACGGAAACTTCAGAGACATCGCGATGATCAGGGGAAAAACATTTAAAAATCAAACCAGTCCATCTGGATCCAGGGATTTAGTTCTTGTATGTTGTACAGGGACCTGTCTGATCTGAGTAGAGTTACACAGCACTCCTGCTGCACACTGTAATTTTTTGCTTCCCTGAGAGCATCCGCTCTTTTCTTTAAGATCTAAATTAGATGTGACTAAACATGTCAAACAGCTAAATCAGAGCCAAACGAATAGCTGTATCGCTGAAAAGAGCAGCAGCCTGCATATGCCAATATCAAGTAAATGTGCCGCCTCATTTTCCTGACCACATACTTGTGTTTTGGCGATTACCTTTTTCTAAGCATTTCCACATGGTAACAAGTGAGCCGTGTCCAATGTTCTCACTGTAAGACAGCAATAACACCACTCGAAAGAAAGGATTAAAGAAGACGGGTACGTGAAAGCTGTTTTCCACATTGTTTTGCTTAAAGTGAAATTACAAAGTCAGTTTGAATGTATGGAAATCAGACAACAGCAGCTATGCAAACTGCTGCAGGTTCACATTCCTGTAATAACAAAATCAAACTGTTTCACTGATTTTCACTAAATCATTTTCACCCCTGGTGAAGCTTGTATGCCTCAGCCTTACTGCTCATAGGTACTAAACACAGTACATACATTTATTTAACCAACACACCTGATGGACAGGTGATAAAAAAAAAGTACAAAAACAACCTGACTCTTTCACCAAAATCAGCACGAGTTTCAAGACAGACAGGGCCTCTGTACTGACAACAGTAACTTCCCATACATGACAGATAAATGCAAATCAATCATTTCAATGGAACACAAGAACAGCCTTAAACAGTCCAGGAAAAGACACAGCCGACCATTCAAACATACAATGGCGAGCATTAGTT
The DNA here is from genome assembly GCF_041146795.1 of Maylandia zebra. Taxonomy (NCBI): domain Eukaryota; kingdom Metazoa; phylum Chordata; class Actinopteri; order Cichliformes; family Cichlidae; genus Maylandia; species Maylandia zebra. Next base: position 10,620,026 of record NC_135185.1, read on the forward strand.
TTAAGGGTTGTAATAAGCCTCCACTGCATATAAACAATATCACCATCATTCAGCAGCAATATAAATACAGAGGCAACAAATGTCTTCCACGCTTTATTGTGCTGCACAGGATTTTTTTTAAGTCTGTCCAATGTGGATGTTTCTGATTTGTCTTTTTAAATCACCATCTGCTTCAAACTGTAATCTGTCTTGAATTAACTCGCCAACTTGGCGTCATTGTCCAGGATGATTTCTTTGTGAATGAATGGAAGCAGAGCTGTAACATTCAAATCTGATTTTACTACAACAACAACAACAACAACAACATTTTTGTGACTTTGGACTAGTGCTGGGCCATATCATACTGTTCACAGTAACATCAGTTTAATGTTGGGCAACGATAAGAAAATGAAATATAGCGATAGAATATGGGTAAAACGCGCATGCGCAGAGCCTTTGTTTTCATACACACATGGCAGAAAAAGCATGGCGGCGACGGAGAATGAGAAGAGCGAAAGCGGATCGTTGAATGAAACGATGAACCAGAACTGGTTTGTAAAAATGCTGCAACTTCAGTGGTGTGGAACTGGTTTAGCTTTCGTCCGCCAGATACACAACAAAGCACTATTTTTGGTAGAGCGTGCTAGCGGGCCGTCGTTATTACCGTGTTGTTTGGAAAATACGGCACACTTAAAATCAATCCTTTGATTTTTCTGAAAATCAACAGTGCCCCTTATAATCCTAAGCTACGAAGCCGCACCGCTTGATGGATTGTCGGAGCATTACGGCTATCGTAGGCGGAGCCTCGCGGAGTGATACGTGCTGTGCTTCAACATACCGTAATATTACCGTATTGTGTGGGTATAAGCTCTTTTTAAGTGTTGTGGATATTATACATGGTTATGCTGAGGATATGTCGGCCAGTTTCCACTGGAAATGCCTTTTGGTTAAACTGTCAGCGAGGAATTTGCATTTGCACTGTTACATTTGTATATTACTGTAATGCACATAAAAAACAGCTGCTTATTTAAGTGAAAATACATTGATGGGGGTTTTTTTGCACTAATAAAGTTGTGGAGTTGCAAAGTATTTTGTCTCGTGTCAATTATATCGTCAGTAATATCGTTATCGCAAATTTTCATATGTATATCATGATAGATATTTTTGGTCATATCACCCTGCCCTACTTTAGACCTCAATATTTTTAAACGATTTTCACACTGTTACACTACAGCAGCAATAAAAATACAGACTAAGTCCACTACCCTACATGTGTACTATGATAACAGCAGATATGCCTGCGACCAACACAAATGACCTGCATGCTTTGATTGGTTCTTTGGGCAGAGGGAGGACAATAGCCACCTTTGCTGTTGAAGAATTGCCCGTTAGATTTTTAGCTCTAATGTCACCAAGACTATATTTCTGGTGGCTCGGATAGTAGAGCAGCTGATGTTGGTTTGATTCCTCATGCACAGCACCCTACATAATGGATTTATCTTTAAAGGTCATTCAGTATTCAACAGATTGCTCAGTGTCACAACCCAGTCCTGTGTTAGTACCTACATTGCAACAGTCTATAGTTTTTCAGCTGCAAACAGTACTGAAGCCAATTTGTTGTCCTCTATTAAAGCCCCAAACATCTGCCTGAGTGAACTTTTACGAGACATAAAGGAGAGAAGGCAACATGTGGAACAACAGCCCACATGTACGTCTGGGGGAGCCAGCAACAGAACAATAAACAGAGCAAAGTCTGCCGGTAACTAACAGGGTTTATTGTGCATGGCTGAGCACCCCTCAGACAGACACTAAGAAAACAAGCAGGAAAAAGGAAATATGGTTAATGTAGTGTACACGTCTGCAGCCCTCACTGACCATCTGCTGACTCTTTCTGGGCCCCCGAAATAAGAACGTCTTTAAATACATGTAAAGCCCGTGTTATCAAACCCAAGGCTAAAATGAAAAAACAAGAAAGAACTAATAGCACACGAAGCAACAAAGACAGCAAAAGCCACTAGAAAGCAAGTGAGTAGATGTTCCTCTCTATGCTGACAACCGGGAGCGAGGGAAGGAAAACACAACTAATTGAAATGCATTACAGTTAATGACAACAGAAGCCAATGTGCAGGTCTGCTGACTATCACCCTGTCTGATAAATGTCTCCTTTCAGCTGATGGGAGAAAGCTGGAGGAGGGGAGGCAGGAGGACTCGGCCGGCCTGCAGGCAGGGACAGTTAGACAGGGTGGACAGCGTGAAGCTCAACGTGGCCTCGCGGTTACACACTGAAGTTTGTTTTTTGGTCAGACTGAAACATTTGATTGCTTTGCTCATTTTTATTTATTCATTCATCTTTTTATGGAAGTGAAACTCGTGAGATTAAGAATGTTTGTGCAGGAGCGCACTGAGCGTTGATGTCTGACACATCAAATGAGTATGAACTGATATGTTTTGGACTAAACTGAAGAGCCTACCATCTCAAGGCGCTGCTCCCATTAACCATGTCCTTCTAGCCGACAGATTGATTGCATCTCTGGCACTGCTCTCGAATGGTTTTTATACTTATCCCACATAAACTTCAGCGATAGTATTAAGATCTGCACTACATGTTTTCATCTGCTACTCCAATGTGGCGTCCCTCAGGCTTCAATCCTTGGGCCACTTCTGTTTTCCTTATATGCACATCACCCCACAGCACATTACACCTTTTAATTCTCCCCCCAATTCTAGTTTACTGTGACTTTTTCACCCATCAGATCAGAGACTTTCAGATGTTCCACCAGCTTATTTCAAATCCACAGCCTTCGCAGTTGTAGCCCTTTAACCGTCCTCCTTACATCAGGTCAGTTTACTGAAAACTTTCACTTTGCAACTGTAAGTTTTAAAAACTGCTTTACAAATAAAGAGCTAAACACGTTGTTTGTTTTATCTGCATGGTTCATATTTAATACAGATTCTAAAATCAAGGACTCACTTCCTACTTACTTTCCTGTGTAGTCATCCCCCAAAGGCTCACTTTGAGGCAGGAAAAACCCTGATACCGTCCCTGAAAACTGCCCCCTCTCGTCATAACAAACAGGACAGTGCCCGGCACCCGGCTCCACTTACTGCACCGCGTAGGAAGCAAAGCTGTCCGGTGGGAGGGAGCGGTATCATCAGGAAGCACCTTGCATCCTACATGTGGGTGCCGAGGGAAATCCAGGTTCAAACGGACACTCCGGCGAGTTAACCTCTCATTATGGTATTTTATCAACTGTGTCACTGTACAGGGAGCTGGGTGTTTTAAGTCCAGACCTCCAGCTGTCTGCCCTTTGGTCTTGGGTTAAGTCTGTATCTGCTGAAGTGACAATTTATTGAAAGATGAAGTGGTCCAGAGGTTACAGATGTGTAGCACTGCAAGGGAAGGAGTTCCAATAAAGGGCACACATAAAAATCCATTTCAACCATTCGTTTAGCCAAATATTAGAGCTGGAAATTAGAGTCGCTTCAGTTTTCAACAGATAACATTAATTGCTTTTCAATTAAATCGTTAGTACTATAAATTCTTAAAAACACTTGTTTTCCGGAGCAGATGGGGATATTTTTAAATGTCTTGCAATTCATCTACTCTAATGCAATGCTTCCTTTATGTTTTTTTTTTAATGCAGTTTATCGTAATAAGTGGATATTGTATTACAGTGAAAACTGTTTTTAAGATTTCAAAACTCCATTTACACACACAGTGGACACAATATTAGGAACACTATAGTGTAGATAACATTAACCTCTGCATTTTGCCTATAGAGCATTCTTTAGCTGTGAAGCACTTTACCCTGAGGAAGACTATTTTTGGACTGAACAGCAAACGTTAGAGCAGGACTATTATCTAGCATAGATGTGTTTCAGAGATGGCAGACGACACAGGGACTGTTAAGGGCTAATGAGACAGCTGAGGTCAGAGTCTGTGTATGTGCTGCATTGTGCACTTCCACCACAGCGGGTTTAGTCAGTGATGAGGTGAAGATGAAGGGTTGAATGGAGAATATGCTGACGGTTGATTACAAGTTTTATACAAACAGTAAAAAGAGAGGACTTATTTTAGGATAGTCGGGCTGTAATTCGAGACAGACACTGCGGTCGATTAGCGGTTAGACTGAGAACCTTCACCTGTAGTTAAGCTATCAGTGGTGAGGTTGCCGGCAGCAAAAGTTGAATGATGAGTTGTTCCTTGATAGTTGATCAAATACGTGTTTTTAAACATTTTGGTTATCATAACCGCTTGTTCTGTTTCCAAAACAATCTTTGGCTGCTGTATAGAAATGACACACCAATCATCACTATGACCAGTGGCACGTGAAGTGAATAACACCGATCATCGTGGCACCTGTTAGTGGGTGGGATATATTAGAGAACAAGTGAACATTTCAGCCTCAAAGACGATCTGTTAGAAGCAGGAAAAATGGGAAACTTAAGGATCTGAGCGACTCTGATAAGAGCCAAACTGTGATGCCTATACAAATGGGTCAGAGCCTCTCCAGAACCACAGCTCTTGTGGGGTGTGAAGTGGGCAGTATGTATCAAAAGCGATGCAAGAAAGAAACAGTAGTGAACCAGCGACAGAGTCACAGGCAGCAATGGGGAGCAAAGGCTGGCCCTACATGAGCTGCTGTAGCTCAAACTGCAGAAAAAGTTCATGACAGAAAGGTGCCAGACTCCACATTCACCTGATTTGAACCGTGTAAAGAATATTATGAGTTTTACATCATCGTTCCCATCCCAAAACAGTCAAATGTCACATGTCTGAACGATTTCAGACCTGTGGCACTCACCCCCATTCCCGCCAAATGCCTGGAGAGACTGGTCATTAAACACATCAGAGCTGCTTTTCCACCATCCCTGGACTCGCACCAGTTTGCATACAGGGAGAACCGGTCAACCGAGGATGCGATCGCCACAGTGCTGCACACATTACTGAAGCACTTGGAACACAGGAACACCTATGCACGGCTCCTCTTTGTAGACTACAGCTCGGCTTTTAATACCATCCGGCCATACAAACTCCGTCCCAAACTCCACCAACTGGGACTTAACTCCTCTCTGTGCAACTGGATTGTGGACTTCCTCACTAACCGTAGACAGAGTGTCAGAGTGGGTAAGAACACCTCTTCCACCCTTGTGGTCAACACCGGTGCCCCTCAGGGGTGTGTTCTGAGCCCTCTGCTATACACTCTCTTCACCCATGACTGTATTTCCTCCTGCGCGTCCAATCTCATTGTTAAGTTTGCAGATGACACTACAGTGCTCGGACTTATATCCAACAATGATGAGACAAACTATAGGACAGAGGTGCAACAACTAGAGTCATGGTGCCACGACAATAACTTGGTCTTAAACACCAAAAAGACCAAGGAGATCATTGTAGATTTCCGGAAGAGGGGTCATAACAACCATCTGCCTCTCTTCATTGGCAGTGAGGCGGTGGAGAGGGTGAGCAGTTTTAAATTCTTGGGGGTAACTGTGACCGAGGACCTGTCCTGGGGCAACCATATCACCTCAGTTGTACGGAAGGCCCAACAGCGCCTCTACTACCTGAGGAGACTGCGGAGCGCACACATTCCCAGATCTCTGATGTTGAACTTCTACAACTGTGCCATCAGCAGCGTTCTGACGTATGGATTTCTAGTGTGGTTCCCCAGCTGCACCAAGGCCGATCAGCAAGCACTCCAGCGGGTGGTGAAAGAAGCTGGCAGAATTATTGGAACAAGTCTGCCAGAGATCAGTAATATCTTCCCCACTCGCTGTCTGAGGAGGGTGCACAGTATCCTGCGGGACCAACATCACCCTGCGCGCCACCTTTTCCATCTGCTGCCCTCAGGGAGAAGGTACAGGTCTATACAGGCCAGAACATCCAGACTGGCCAACAGCCTGTATCCACAGGCTGTGAGGCTCCTGAACTCTCTGCCCCCCTCTCACGGACAATAACCATATCCAACTTCTTAATAGCAATGAACTGGTCTGCATTGGTGCATCATATCTTTATTCTCTTCCCCCTCCTGCCCCCCCCCCCCCTCTTTCTTAAATAGATAACTATCATATCTGATATCATATCTCACAGTACAATAATATTGAATGGGTTGCATTGTTGTATTTTGTCATGTTTCTCAGGTCTTTGTCTGAATTTCTACGAACATTATTGCTAAGGATTGTCTTATTGCATTGGAGTCACACTGGGTTAAATATGTACACTTGGGTTTTAAGGGGTATTTATTATTTTCTTCTTTTTTTTGGGTTGTATGGAAGCCCCAAACGCAATTTCATTGTTCTTGACAATGACAATAAATAAATACTAAATACTAAATACTTACATATCTATAGATCAGACATCAGTCCCCTAACTGCAAAAGTGCTGTTTCTACAGGTCTCCAAATCTGCTGACAGAGACTGGACGTCCAGACAATTTAGAGACTTCAACCTGTTACCCCGAGGTCCCCTCCTGAGTGTCCATAATCAAAGAGCCATAGCTCCAGATATTTACCCTGAAACACTGCAATGACAGCTCAAGGAGTGTTGTTCATAATGGAATTTTAAAATGAAGACTAGCGACAGCAGGGACCTGATTTTTTGCACAATTCCCTTTGAGAAGGGTAACTTATCACTGGAATTTCATCGGGCAACTCTAAGATGATCAGGTCATTCCAGCTAAATGAATGCCTGCACACAACGACCTGAAGAACTCTAGCTGTAGAGTTACATGAAAATAGTGACGCCGACACTGAGCACTGCCTTTCACCCCTTTAGGCTGAAATCATCACGCAAACCACGTAAACTATAACCTGTAAACAGATTAAGACCAAGGAAACCCACACCCTGTACTTGGCGAGCTACACCTCCCACATAAATAGATAAAAAAAACAACAACAAAAAAAACCCAACATGGATGCCTCCACCTCTCCCATCGGCTTATAGTAACATTTTCCTGATACACCCACTCCACGGCGATGCCGGTGACATAACTGAATTGTGTCTTAGACGTTTCTCTGGCACCTGCTCTTATGAAATGTAATCCTGAATGTTGCTTTGCACAAATAGAAAGCAGATGGGAGCAAATGGGAGACCGCACATGCTCAGTACTTACTCAAAGCTGAAGAAAAGTCCACAAGTGACTAGAATGAGGATAAGGGTGAGGTAGAAAACCCCCGTCTGCTTGGCCATCATAATCCTGCCATCGCAGTAAAACTTATTCCGCCCCGGGAAGATCTCCCACTTCCTCTTCTTTGGGGTCCTTTTCTTGTACGGGGTCTCCATCGGTGTCGAGCTGCGAGTACTGATCTGGCTGTACTCGCACTCTCTCATGGACTCTGACACCCCGAGATGCATCAACAGCTGATTAAAATCCCCAGAGCTGAACAAATCCCGGGGCAGAGCAGCCTCTGTGGAGGAAATACACCAGTTCAGTTTAGCATTCAGGCTAGGAGAGCAACTTATCCGACACAGAAACACAGGGTGGGGGTGAAGAAAAAAAAAAGTTTGTGAGGGGTGCAGCACACACTTCCTGTTATTAATAAAACCTCGGCTAAAGCTCACTTTACACCTGTGTAGCGCCCCAGGTCCTGGCTATGGAGCCGGGTTCGTAAAAAATGCAAATTTAGCTATTAAAAAAAGTTAGCTAACTTACGCTCATATTTCACAGCTTAACGTTAACAGCCCCTCTGTTAGCAAGCAACCTGGCTAGCTACGACACGGCAACCGAATCCAAAGTGTCGCTAAGGAGCTAACATGGCTAGCAAGTTGCTGAGATAAGTTCTCGTTATACACGTTGGCCAACTCTGGCAATTAACGACTAGCCCTCTGGCCAGTCATCTCACCCACACACAGTTACAAGTACTGACTTCGATGTTTTTACTCCTAACTGTCCTGCATGGTCCCTGGGAACCTTTGAGGGCACTCTTCGGCTTAACGGTCACAGACATCCCGGGTGGTGTATGTCTGCTCCGCCCGCCGCCGAGCCGACTCACCGAGGGAAAGTCGTCGTGTCGGTGTGCTGTCGCGTAGCTTCTCCTCTCGTTACCCGGGTTTGTTACGAGCCGAGGACAAAGCGAATGACACCATCTTTTAAAAAAAATAAGTTTAAACAAATGAGTTTTTAATTTGGCTCGTCGGTTTAAGAAAAGAAAAAAATAAGTTGGTTGTGGAAGCGAAGGGAAATCCAGACACGGTGGGGTGCTCTCAGACGAGCTCCAGCATCCTCAACGAGTCCCTGCGCTCAACACCGACCGAGCAGCCATATGGCCAACTGTTTCTACAGCAACCATCCGCGGATACCATCAACATCCAGCCAGGGATTTGGAAGAAAAGTTACAGCTTTTCCCGGTAAACGCGCTGCCAGGCCAGTCGACAGCCCTCCGCTCACATTGTGTTCCTGTCCACGCACGTCGCTGCCACCCTCGCAAACAACAAATATCAACATGGGAGCCTCAGCCTGCTCCTCCCCTTCCACCCAGGCTGGAGCCCGAGTCACCACACTGATGAGATGCACAGGGAGGAGGAGCCGATGAAGTGGGGCTTCCCAAAACGGGCTCCGGAATCCTCCGGGTGGTTGTTTCGCGAAAGGTGCGGAATAATGAATCCCCGAGAGCAGGGGTGTGTCCAGAGGGGAAGTGACCGTGGGTGCAGTTTGAACCCCACCGTTGCGCTGTGTCAATAGACTGTATAAAAAGGTGGAGTTGGCTTCAGGAAGAGTAAAACCCAACTCTGCATTCTCTTTAGTGGTCACCAGGGGGCGATACTTGTGGTTGCAAATTAGACAGATTCTATAAAAGTCTATGGGGAAATGACCCTCTGTCCCTCACCTCTGTAAACATTTACCTGATGAACTGAAGGCTCCGAAAAACGCAACTTATTCAATAAATTATCATCATTGAAGGTATCAGAAAGGAGGATGATTCAGGCTATGCTCAGTGATCCAGTTCACCTCTCTTCCCAATCACAAAACACCAGACATGGCAAAACCAAAGACACTGAGCTCAGGGTTGTTGTGATTTGGTGCTGTATAAATAAAGTTGAATTGAAATGTTATTGTCTATCCGATTGTTCAGTCTGACGTCACTAGCCGTGTCTGGGTCTAAACTCCGCTGCAGCTCCATATATCAAACGGTCACTATGGCATTACTGAGAGTTGAAAAACTGTCTAAAGTCCTTCATCTTTAATAAAATGATCAGCGTTCTGCTCTACCAGGTGTAACAATTGAGTTTAACATCCAGGCATCCATGAAAACGGAATTTATGACATTTAACGGAGTTAGAAGTTAGCAGGGAGTTAGCTCGCTAGCTTCTATCTAAATACAATATAGCATGACTGCGGGGTTTTGGAAACAAATTAAAACGTACAGCTCTGCTATCACTTCCAGCATAAATGAAGACAGAAAACTAAACAGCAGTGACGTTTGTAGGGTTACTGAAGTTGGGCTAGCTGGTATATAACGATGTGCTACGTGACCGCTAGCGACACAGCTATGTTAGCATAATATAAACAAGCTAACTTTTTTTCCACTCGATAAAAGTTAATGTGAGTGTTCTCGGTGGTCAGGAACAAATGTAATCGCATGGCAGGATGCTGTAAAAGGACCAAACTTCAGCCAGGAGAACAACTGAGATAATCCATCCACAATACGAGGTTAGTCATTCATATACTGCTGCATGGGCTGGGCTGTAGTTACATCCTAAGGTTTTAAAAACTGAGCTTAAATAAATGATTAGCGGTAATAAAAGCCGAGGGAGGTCAACAGTGATCACTGACTGTTTTAGGAGCTTTTTGAGATAAAATAGAAGAAAATACATAACATTAAACATGTTAACAACACAAAAGCCATATTAAACGCAGACTACTTTAGACCCGGAAGTAGGATTCGTCGCTCATCACTGAACAACCGGATTGTTCCGTTAAAGTAGGCCCATCTTATTGCATAGCCTGCTGTATTCTCCTTCTTGATACTAATGTGACCTTAAACCTTAAATGAGACCTTAAACTAGCAAGTCAGACCATAAAGTCATGGAAAACGTCTTACTGAAGTCATAGATTACAGGAGCACAGGCTAATATCTCATGCATGTGTACAGAATCCGACTTTTTATTTGTAACACAAAACGCTGCCCCCTGCTGGCCATTAGAAAAATCCTGGTTTAACTTTTCAAACACAGACGCTGGTTTTCCTTCTGTTATCAGATGATAGCTCAAATGTTGCCAGACTTTAAAAACCCAACCTAATGTTGGGGATAAGTTGTACTTTGAACACCTTGCTGTATTTCCAATACAGTAGAAAGATAACAAATAAAGACAGCTATAGTTTTGATCCTTTTAATAAGCACTGGCAGTGTAGGCTCTAGCCAAGGCCTCATTAACTATATTTCTTTGTGCACAGCTCCACCATAACACACCAAAAGCCACCGGGCAGAATAATCCTTTAAAGGTGTGAATACAGACAGCCTCAGTTATTCAGACTCTGCTTAAAAACTATATCTGAATGGCTAATTGGACTGATAGGATCTATTTTTGAAGATTAGTACATTGCTAGAATTGAATGGTGATACAAACCACAAGTGGGCTGAGGAAATCCGATTAAAGGTGCCTACACACTGTGAGACTTTAGCAGTTTTACAGGTTCCTCCAGTGAATCGGGGCCAAGAGGCATGACTGTTTCCTCTGACGTTCATTTCTGCGCTGCAGCTCCTTTGCAGCTGTTGTGATAGGAGTCAGACATCGAACAAACAAGCTTCTGCTGCACCAACTCAACTCAATTTTTTTCTTTGTTGGCATCTCAACCTTTTACCTTCACTTGTGCCACTAGGGTTTGTTTTAGTTTTTTCCACAGTGAGTACTCAAACAGCAAACTCCACTGCTGAGGAATGAAGCCAAAGTGCCAAAAGCTTCTCTTCTCCAGTTCTAAATGAGTGTGTTACTGAGCACTAATTAGAAAGTATCTGTGCCTGAGCAATGCACCCGTACAGAGCTTGCTAATAGCGATCCACCGATCCACCCACTTGTCCTATGATGGGAGCTTTTGGCTCTAAAACACACATTCAAAATCCTGCTCCTCACATACAAGGTCTTAAATAATCAGGCCCCATCTTATCTTAATGACCTTGTAGTACCATATCACCCTATTAGAGCACTTCGCTCTCGCTCTGCAGGCCTACTTGTTGTTCCTAGAGTATTTAAAAGTAGAATGGGAAGCAGAGCCTTCAGTTTTCAGGCGCCTCTTCTGTGGAACCAGCTTCCAGTTTGGATTCAGGAGACAGACACTATCTCTACTTTTAAGATTAGGCTTCAAACTTTCCTTTTTGCTAAAGCATATAGTTTGGGCTGGACCAGGTGACCCTGAATCCTCCCTTAGTTATGCTGCAATAGACGTAGGCTGCTGGGGATTCCCATGATGCATTGTTTCCTCTTCACTCACCTCTCACCTTCACTCTCATGTCTGTGTTCAGATATGAAATTCATTTTTTGCATTTAGTCATTAGTTGTTTGCAACTTTATAAATAAAACTGAATTTAACTGAAATAAATTCAAATGTCAGTCGAACATTGTTAGCCAATGAGCACAATTGTTTAGTTTTTGGTGGCCATTGAAAAGAGTGCAGGTTTATTTATGTTCCTACGGCTGTGATGACTACGTGCAGTGTGAGTGTATACACAGCTCAAGGTGGACCCAGAGAAGCAGATCCAAGTGGCCTGCTGTGGTACTGCAACAAGCAAAGAAACTGAATAAAGGAAAGTTTCACCATAGATTTCTATCATGACTGTTTCTTTAAAACTGATGACAGCACAGCTGAAGCAGCATTTATATATAGTCACTTCATATTCACTGTGTTGTTACTTTGCTGCAGTTCCAGTCAGTTAAATGTGTACTGGTCTTTTGCGCAGCTGCAGGGTGAGACAATAATTCATATACGCAGTGCATATAACACAGACCATTGATATTAAGGTTCTCATATTACACTGATGATTTCAGCCAACTCTAATAAAATGGTCAGTAAGTCAGTGAAATATTGTGTGTCACAGGTTTAAGTGTCCTCCAGCAAACTCCATATAGTAGGTTGAAGGTGTCTTTATAGTCCTCACCTGCAAAGAGACATCAACCTTCAAAATGTCCCACAGCATGTCCTCAGAAACGTCCTAACACGCAGGTTAACCAGGAAGGAAGAGCGCTGAAGACAACAAACATTTGCTGAGAGTAAATTGTTTGTTAAATGGAGCCACCACTGCTCATATTTACTGTTTCTACTGAAAACAGGCAGCCATGCTGCACATAACTCGTGCTTGCTGAGATGCCAAGTGCAGTTCAGCAGTGATGCAATTTCCTGTTCGGCTAGATTAGTACAGATGATTTCATCATCAGCCCACAGTTCTTCTGCCATCCATGCTCCCCTCACACACACACACACACCTCCTCATCATCAGTCACTGGCTGCAATTATCCACTTTCTCTGAAAGGAGCTCTGCTGCTTTTCCTCTAATGTGAGAAGACTTAATTGGCCAGAATCAAACACCATGCAAAGAGGGAAACTGTGTGTTCTCGTTGCACTTTTCTAGCCTGCAAATGCATTTTTGATGTGAAAGCTGGGTGTCGTGTTAGCCATGCCGCGCCCGGTCTCAGGCTGTAGGTTTAACACGCTCCCCCCCGAGTGCAGAGTGAGCAGCCACGGTGTGCTTTCCGAGGAAGTGGTCTTTTACCCTGCTGCGACATGCTTCCGTCATGCATCTGCAAAGCTTCCACCACCGGCCATGTGAATCCACCAAGTGGCACATGCCACACTTGATCTGCTGCAAAGCTGTGGATGTTTGTAATGGCTGCTAATGATCTGTAAGGCCTCCAGACTAATTCTTTAACCACGGAGCTCGTTAAGCAGCCCGATGACATACGGCAGGAGCCGTGTTTGTTTTGGCAAACGGGTGGACATGATAGGCCCCTTGAGTCAGAGTCCAAGAACAACATAGGCTTGACTTACATCCTGCCAAGGCCTCGTGCTGACAGTATTGTTTAGTTTAAAAAGCTGGACTGGATGAAAGAACACGGCGAGATCAAAGCCTCATCAGGGGGCTAATATACTCTCTATAGTCAAAATTACCGGATGAAGTCAAACCTGACTCATCGCTGCTGCCTTACGTGTACTGTAGCACATCACTAGAAAGGTCAGTCCTGTCTGTTTTGTTTCCACCCAGTGCTCATTAATTTACCTACAAGAGCAGTGAGAGGCAGCAAGGCAGCGGACCCCAGCCAGCGGTAGCCAATGACAGGCTCGGTTTCCTCCCGGCCACCACATCCATCCTGTCAGAGCTCAGTGACTCAGCTTTTCAGAGGCACGGGAGAGTGGGAGGTTTTCTCCTGCGCTTGGCTGCCTACGTGAAACACATCCTCCATCACCAAAAAAGTACAGCAGCCCACTTTCCCTCCAAACTCTGAATGACGGGCTGAAATCAAAAACACTCTGAAGTATGTGGGCGCTATTTATAATGTGCAGGTGTGTACCTGTAAGATGCGCTCAGAAGCATATCAGTCATTTCCTTCTCTGCAGAAACTGGCTTCAGTTAGAGATCAATCAAACTGTTAACCATGTCTCAGGCAGGCTGTAATTAATTTCAAAGTGTCAGTAAGAGTTAAATAAGACGAAGATGAGTGATCACGCTTCTCTGCTGCCAAGCAGCCAGACTCGCTCTCATTCTTTGAAGCCAAACTTGTGATGGGACCACTTATCGGCTGTGTTCTTAACCTCAGGAATGTTATTATTAAAATCAGCCTAAAATAGGACTTGATTTCATACCCATGTTTCCCCTGGCAAAGGAAGACGAGAGAGAGACGTCAAATTCCAACTAAAGAGGAAGTAACGACACTGGGGAGACACAAAAAAGAGAAAACACCAAACAAACTGTAGACTCTATTCAGTAAAAACTCAAACACCCTTGGATAGATGAGTGGCTGATGGTTTGTGTCCTTCTTGGAAACGCTGCAAGAGGACGCATTAAAGTCAGGGGGTACACAGAGTGCATCAGTCATGAGTTTCTGCTCCTAAAAGCACTTCTGATGATCGTGTTTGCACATGTGCATGTCTTCATTAACAGAGGAACCTTTATAACCTGTGATAATTAATGAAACACAGCAGATTAGCAGATTTCTGCAGAGAATAAGAAATTAGCTTTCCATCATTCGTCACAACATTATCATCTTTGATGTAAGCTTGAGACGTTTCTGTGGACTCGTAAAGTAAAAGCTTGTAAAGCTCAAGTTGTTTAAGGTCAAACACAAACTGTGAGTGTTTTAATGTGAAAAGCTTGAAAACAGGGGGAAGCACAGAGTGACTGTTCCTTATATTGTCGGACTAAACTATGATGATGATATGCACATATGTAAGGTTTTATGAGCTCAGTGTTCCTCCTCTGAGAGCAGATTAGAATGAATATAATTCCATCTCTAAAAATACTTTTTCAGATGCTACAAATCTAAATCCAGCTTAGTTCTTTGATTTGTGCTGGTTAATTTTGCACATTTTAATGAACTAATTCCAAAGCGAACTGTAAAATAAATGAAACCAAAATGAGTGAAACTGGTAATTATGGAGGCTTTCTGAAAGCGAGGGAGTAATGTGTATAACAGATGGGAAGCAGCAGCAAAGAGACGGGGTAGCTGTACCTCCCATGTTCCATTGATCTAAGTGTGCAGCACAAAAACAGAATATTTTTAATCACAATTAGCAGAGTTAACTAAGAAAATGGGTGTAAATAACTGAGCTAAACCCTGCATGGTGTCAACAGGCCTGATTTTCAGTGGCCGTGCAGCCACTGCTCGATAGATCTGTTTGGGCTATAACACCTTCATCCAGGACCTCAGTTGTGCTAAACAACAACGTGAAAGCACATAATGCCAGGACAAATATGAGAACTTAGCATTGTGTGTGTAGTGGAAAACAAACCACAATAAAGAATAAAGACAAACAGCTGTCTTTTCTCCACGGCTATGAGGAAACGTCCAGACGGAGTAATACAACTGTTCTCATGGCACCCAGTAGTACACTTTCTCCTTGATATTAATACTTATAAATACTTGTATGTTTACCGGATCAAGGCTGTGAGATGAAGTCTTTGGAGGACATTAGTTTGGCTTTGAGTCCAGTGAATCTGAGAGCTGGTGTTTCTGCAGCGCCTGAAGAGTGAGATGAGCCATGACACAATAAAATCTGACTCTAACTGAAGGGCGGGACTGATGCCAAGACCTGCGTTAGACACACAGCCCGAGAGCTGCTGTGATGTACAGTTTGTAACGTTGTCCAAGGAACAGTCAGCTTTCAGGAGAATCATCACATTCTGCTGTTTACTCTTCCCAACAGCAACTCATCACCGTGCTCACTTATACACTTTATTAGGGAAACATTGGATATTTTTGCATTAACACAAAGATGTAATCAGCCAATCATATGGCTGCACTTCACAGATGCTTTTGGGTGGTGGTGAGCTGCTGAGGTGTTTTGAATGTGGTGAGGTTTTTGGTGCCAGGCGGGCTGATCTGCTGGACTTTCCCAAACAACTATGGTTAAAATCCAGTGAGCAGCAGCTCTCCAGGAGAAAATCCTTGTTGATGTCAGAGGAGAACTGGAGCTACAATTCACACAGGCTCGCCAAAACTGGACAACAGATGATGGAACAACGTTTCGGGATCCGATGAGTCTTTCTCTGCTGCAACATTTGGATTAGAGTCAGAGTTCGGTGTAAACAACCAGAAGCATGGATCCATCCTGCCTCGTACCAACAGCTGATCATTACAAGGATAGGATGGTGGGGGTGTGACGATGTGGGGATATTTTCTCGGCACAGTTTGGGCCCCTGAGCACCAGCTGAGCATCATTAAAGCTCCACAGCCTACCCGAGCAACGTCCGTCCCTTTAGACCAGTCTACCATCTTCTACACACCAAGTCATGAAGCTCAAATCCTCTCGAACTGGTTTGTTGAGTTCACTGCACTCAAACGGCCTCCACAGCGTCCAGATCTCAATCCAACAGAATCAACGGGGGATTCTCGCTACGGATGCAAATGACAAATCTGCAGGAACTGTGAGACGCTACCATCTCAGCTTGGACCAAACTCTCAGATGTTTTCAGCACCTTTTTGAACCTGTGCCACGAAGGATCCGGATGCAGCCAATAAAAGACAGCCCACGTAAGCAGTTGATGTTTGTTTTATTGGCCTAAGATTGTCTGGACATAATGTAACGTCTCCAGTGCTTAACGATGTTCATCGTACATTTATTCGTGACATGTGCAGCACAGAGTATAAATGTGTATACTGAATAAAAGACAGGAGTCATATGAAAAAAGGCATTTTTTACAATGAGCTTTCAGGATGTTTTGATCTTTTCACGTGTTTTGTTTTCGAGCATCGTGTAGATTCAAAAATATGCCCACTGACATGAACGCAGGACGTGAACAAACAGAAAGATGTTCGGTTCCCTCGCATGGCGTCTCCACAGCCACCCCCTCACCCTGGCACTTCCACGTTTCATTACCAAAGCGATTGTTTTCTCAGCTATAATACAACGCATACAGGATTTTTTTCTTCTTTTTTTGTTGTTTTTGTGTGTTTTTTTTGAACGGTGAAACATCAGATACATCTGCCATGTTCAAATATTTGACCCCATTAACAAAATATGTATAATAACAATACCAAATTTACCAACAATAAAAGCATTTGTTATAATAGTCAGAAAGTCCCGTCTCCTGCTATGCTAGATAAAGACCGAAAGAATCGTGTGTACAACAGTTTATATACACGGTGATGAAAAAATACAGACATAACACAAGTGATCAGGAAACACAAAGTTCATCTGTGAAAGTCATTGAGGCTATGATTGATAAATTAGACGCTTCTCTGACGGATGCTCTTCTCTGATGTCGATTGGCTGGTGCAATGCTGCCTCCTCGTGGCCATGAGCGCACACTGCAGGTGTCAGAAGCTTTTACATCCTCTGGTTTTCAAAGGGACAACTTGCTCCAAGTCCTATTGCACAACGTATGTTCCAGCAATGGAGACGTTTCAGTTTAAAAACTCTGTGTTTTCTCTGTGTTTTTTTCCTCCACCGCTGTTGGCAAAAAGTTCAAACTACTGTACAGTGTCACATTTTAAATAAATACTCTCCATTAACAAAAAGTTGATGAGCATATTGGCGTTTATAAAACTGAAAAACATCTCATCGACTCTAAAGGAACCACAGAATCGAGCACCAAGATCTGGTGGCAGCTTTGGCTGAAAAAGTAAACAAAGGAAGAAAAGAAAATAATGCCAAACCAAACGCAGCAATCCGACACCAGCAGGTATTAAATATTTGTATTAAAACGAGCTTTCAAATCCCGACATCGCCCAGAAGCTATACATACATATATATATATGTATATATATATGTATATAGATAGAGACATTTTGTTTATGCAGATACTTCTTTTAAAAAAACACAAACATTTTCTGTCATTTTAATAAATAAAAATAGAAAAACCACAGAAATAGCCTCAGCGTGTGCCGCGCCAGTCCCGCCTCTCCTCATGTCATAACTTCCCCAAGTGAAACAGGACTTGGCAAATAATGGCGACCACTCCCACATTGAGCACCGAGGAGATGGAGATGTCTAATAATCTGCTTTCATACAGTACAAACTCTTTCTTGTTCTCTTGCACTTTGGCCATAGCCAGCAGGCCTTTAGCTGCTCTGCACATCATGTTTATACTGGGCGGGTCCATGGGAGGATGGCCCATGTGCAGCAGGCTGTGAGGGTTCTGCTGATACTGTGCCATGCTAACGCCGTCCTCCAAGAAAACTACCAGGTTACCCACGCTGCCCTTCTGCATGGCTATGGCACGCGCCGCTGTGGGGTCTCCCTGTGCCAGGTGGGAGAGCACAGCCACCGCCATCTCCCTGTACACCTGGGCCTTCCTCTGACCCACGTAGCGCACCAGGACCGTGAACAGTTTCTCCTGTCGGCTGAACGGCGGCGTCGCCAGCAGGAGGTCCAAGTTGCCCTCCTGGATGCTCAGCTTGCAGAGGCATTCCAGCACCAGCCTCTGGGGGGTGAGCTGGGAATGAGGTCCTGCCGACGGAAAGGGGTCCTGGGCTTCGGTTGAGGGGCAAACCATCCAGTGGAGGAGGCCGTCCAGGATGGGAAGGCAGATGGTATCTGGGTAAGTGGAGAGATCCAACTGGCCAGCGATGTTGGCCAGAGTGACCATGGCGTTCTCCCTGAGCAGACTCAGACACTCCCACCACCACTCGTCCTTACTGCTCGACAGCCCCCGCTCCTGCTGCTCGTCTCTTTGGAAGCTGGGAGGTAACCTGTTCCTCTCAGGGTGCACGTGGTGCAGCAGAAGCAGCCTGCCCAGCAGAAGAACCAGAGCAGGGTGGCGGGACATGTCCAAGTCATTCCCCGGGATAAAGGACAGACTCCGGACGATGTTGGAGACGCAGGTGCACCGCTTGGACAGCGAGTCCTGCCAGGCAGATGTGGTGGTGAGCGGAGCCTCGTCCAGGCAGCGTGGCTCATCCTCCAGCAAGGTGATGTGGTCCTCCTCCCCATCTGGGTGCACCCTGAAGGGGTAAGAGGGCAGAGAGCGCGCGGGATGGCCGTAAGCGAGGGCGTCAACGCGGGCGCACAGAACGTCGTCGATAGTCGCAGTGATGTGTTTCAGAGGTTGCTTCTTTTCGTGGTCCATCTTGCTCTCCTGTTTGCTCTCGTTTCTCCTGCCTTCATCCTCGGGCGCTTCGCTCCGGGGTTCGAAGTGTGTCTGAATGTGTGCCGTGGAGTCGCCTCCACCCGCCTGCCAGTGCAGCAGCCCGCTGGTAAACTCTGTGAGGTAACCGGACATGTCATCGGTCAGGTTCTCTTTGTGAACAATCTTGATGGGGAACTTGTCGTATTTGCTGGCTTGTTTGGGTTTATGCTCCGCCTCTGCTACGGGCCGATCCACGGTCTCTGCTTCACACTCTGCTGCCTCCTCTTCTTCTTCTTTTCCCTCCTTTTCACCATCTTCTCCACTCTTGTCCTCCCTGTTAACGCTCATGTTGGACTCCTCTGTTTCGCCGTTCACCTCGGCCGGCTCTGCAGCAACTGGTGTCACTTCCTCGGTGACGCCCTCGGCACGCTCCACCTGGGTCTCCTCGGCTTTAGAGAGCTCAGGCTGGTCAGGAGAGCCAGAATCCCGCTCAGGTCTTTCGTTCTGTGCAGACGCTGGGCTTGAGGACAGTTTCTTAGTCCCCACCTCAAACTCTTCCAGGATGCCAAAGATCTCAATCAAGCAACGGCGGAAGTACTCGACGATGAGCTCGAGGAATCCAGGCAACTGGACAGAGAAAAATAAAACGTGATCAATGCTGAGCAGAAAGAAGTCAGACGAGCTATCAAGTAGTCCCAGACTCTGAATACGAGCCAAGAATTTTTAAGTAGATATAATACTGCAAAACCTCAGAGGTGCATAACTAACTTGACTCTCGTGGAGTTTTATTGCAAAAGAAAAACAGGATCTAGATGATGATAAAGACAGGCTCTGTTCTGTGGGTTGGTTTTACCTGGGAGAGGTTAAAGGAGGCCACTGTGCTGTCATCGTACAGCAGGATATTGATGGTATCTAGCGCCCACGTGCTCTCTGCCAGCAGGCCAGACTTCAGAGACATCATCACGCGCCAGGCCTCAGGCGTTCCTGGGATTAAAACAGTGGGATTTTTGGAACCAGGAAGAAAAAAAAAACTGGCAATCAAACGTCCTGAAGATGAGAGGGACGCTAACCAAAGTAGATGGTTGTAATTTCTTTGATAAAATTTGGCTCATGTTGTGCTACCGTTAGCTGACAATGAGCTGCACCAGTGCAGCGATAGGGGAGCTAAAACACCGTTTCTTTTACAGCTGGAAAACACGGGAAACTTCCACCGGAGAAGAACCAGGTTTAAACAAGCTGCAAATATGCTGCTGCTGAGAACCTAAAAAACGATCTTACCACTGTCCTTGGATGTTAGCTTGCGTCGAGGCTTGAGAATCGGCAGGGTGCCCTCCACTGAACCCGGTGGGTAGTTGAGGTCCCTCCTCAGATTAGGAGGAAACTGCCCGATGGGTCCACCGCCCTGCGATCCCATCATGGCCAGGCCGGGTTTAGGCATCTTCATGGGGGACATGAATGGCGCTTTGCTGGGCGACATTCGAGAGTCCATGGAGCGCTGGAAGGCCCCTGGGCTCGGCGCTCTGGGCAGGTGGTTGGCCATGGACGGGGAGTTGGAATAAGACGACGGCTGACGCGAGGACAGGGGGGGCATGCCGCCTGATGATGACATGTACGGAGACTGACGGTGCCACTGCTCCGGCCCGGGCCGCCCGTCCATGTCGTCTCTGCCTATCGAGCCGTACGGGGGCATTTGTGATCCCGGCCTGCTGGGGTAGGGGTAGCCGAGGTCTGTCCTCGAAGGCCACATGTTGGGCCCGTCGGCAGCGTGATTAGGAGGGGGCCCCCCACCCAGCATACTGTGCTGGCTCTGGCCCGAGGGGGCCATACGGTCGCGGGGGTACGGGTAGGGGAACTGTCCCTGGAGCGGTCTGTGTTCAGAGTAACCGCTGCCGTAGTGGTTGTACATGTCCGGCTGCTGGTTGGTGTACTGCATGGCGTACATGTCGCCCTCGTGTCTCTTGGGCGGGGGGCCGTACATTCCATCCAGCGGACGCTTGTAGCCCTGCTGAAGCAACGGGGGAGATCGTTAGCGACGACGCTTAACAAAAAGCAATCACACGATGAAAACATGCTTCCATGAGACGTGCACACAAAGCTCACGAGAGCATCCATTTTTCTTCACATCCACCTGTCAGTGGGCGAGAGGTGAGGCGCGTGGCTCGTACTTCCATTACCATAATTATTTTACCGCGATGCTCCATTACACCTCCAGCCGGGAGCTCCGCCGATCTATCAAAGACTCAGAAATATTCTGAGTTGTGAACTAAATCTGAAACCACGCTCGTGTGGCAGAAACGCAGCAGGACGCTGCAAAAACACGCGATGGCTTCTGCTCAGAGCGGTCACCTAATGGCCAATTACCTCACACTATTTTCCTCCGAGACACAAAGAAACAGTTCTACTCGATACCATAATTACGTGGCTAATAATCTTCAGTTTGACAAATGACGTGCGAGAGAGGACCATTGATTGGCCCATTCATGAGGGTCATTATTAGGACTCAAAACAAGCAATCATCGCTCTGCTTTACTTCATTCTGATGGTTCAAAAAAGCAGAAATTGATTGTGATCACAATGACAACAAGAAACAACCACAGTCACAAAACACATCCCACCCACTGTGCTGTTATCTTATTAATTTATTATCTCTGGGCTGAGATTTGACACTCTAATCAAACGTCTTGTTTACAGCAGGTATGATTACGGTAAAGCTCTGACTGAGAGCGCCGTGACGAGCTGTCTCACCTGCTGCTGTGGGTACATCCCAGATGGATGCATCCCGTACGGCATGCTGGAATACTGCTGACCGTAGCCGTCGTGTCTGAAGCAGAGGACAGAGGGGAAAGAGAGTATCACTCACTGATTGTTACAGAGCACAGGCCTCCAGAGAGGCACGCACACTCTGCTGGAGACACGTACGAGAGCGCTGACCTGTGCTGTGAGGAGTATCTGCTGGGCGAGTACATGCTGCCCTCACTGTTGGAAGGTCCCATGTTGGTCTGACTCCCAGGGGGGCCCATGGTCCCCTCCATCCCCATCATATGGTCCGGCCTAAAGACAGCAGGACATGCTTTACTGATGCTGTGCAGTACACCACGCCTCGACGTTCAGGACAGAATAAATAAGAGGAAACTGATTCCCCCACTTTGTGTTTTTTTACCTCCTGTCGTAGCCCGGCCCGTACGGGTACTGTGACCTTTGGCTCATGCTCAGGGCTGATGGGGGTCGACCATACATGTCCTGCATACCGCTTCCAGGCATCTGGGCTGGAATATAAGGATCGGCTCCTGCCACTGTGGAGGAAGGAAAGCAAAGACCTTAGACTGGACCTAATAATCTAAATTGTATGAACGCGTTAAAGAACAAGGAGGGGAAATGGTTTCATTCTCCTGGAAATATCCAACAGCATCTAAATGTGCATTTCTGAATGCACGAACCATGTTTCTGCTGACCAGCAGGTGGCAGCATGCCTCTATGAATATTCTGCACTTTGCATGATTAAACCTATTGTTCTGAGTTGTTATGCAGCTATCATCCACCATATTATTCATTCAGACTCCATTCTCGCCAGCCTTCAGAGGAGCCGCCATTCTTTCTAAAACTCCCGTTTGTTCTGAAAACCAAACCGCACGAGTTGGTCGAAGCAGGTGCTTCACAGCGGGGGGAAGGATGAAAGGTTGGAAACAAGGGGATGAAAAGGAGGAACAAAGTTAGGATGAGACGCAGACTAAGCTACAAGAACTTAAAACGAGCTGGTGTGTTTTGGATAAAGCGACAAACAGTTCTCATTTCGATTCATACTTCTAGTAGGAAAACACACACACACACACACACACACACACACACACACACACACACACACACACACACACACACACACACACATCTGTCCTGATGTGAGATGACACAGTGACAAGATAATGAATTAGACCACTGAAACAGATGAAAGCCCACTGTCTTTGGGATACACGATTCACTGAAATGAAAGCTTTTGCACAGTTTAAAGATGAAGTTGAGAACGACCCCCCTAATTTGTCGTACCTGTGGATTAAATGAATCTCAGAACAACGCTGTTCCCTCAAAGTTCAATTAAGGACAATAAAAATGGAGAATCGGGTTTGGGTGAAGGTTTATTACTGCATGTGTCTCACTCACTCTTCCTCATCCCGGCGAAGGGGTCCTTGGCATCGTACTGCATCCTCATCATCATGTCAGGAATGCTGAGGCCCTGCTGGTACGTAGCCGAGGGGGGCAGGGCGGGAGTCCGCTTCTGGAAGGCCGGGTCGCTCACCTCTGAGAAGGGGTCCTGCACGCTCACACTGCTCCTGGAAGTGAGGGGGGATGAGAGGCACCGACACAACACACTGAATGCTTGGATACAAAAATAATAAAGTTGTCAGTTTCATTTTTTAAGAGCGGGAGTCAATCATGACATATACTATTTGGTCATTTTATTATTTGAGCCGCTCCTCGTGTATTTTTTAATTTTTCCTTTGAAAATAGGAAAAAGGTGCAGAGATGTACTGAAACGTGCAGACATACACAGAAATGCAGAATATGAAACAGTTTGCACATTTCTAACGGTCATCATTTGGTGTGAGCGCTTTTATCCTTCAGCACAGACTCAACTCTCTCTCAGGTGGGTTCTCCAGGATGTTTTAAGCTCTTCTTTGGATGTTTCTGCCTTTTGTTCTCTATCAGGATGATCCCACACTGCCCAAGTAATGCTGAGGTCTGGGCTCTGGGGACACTGATGGTGTTCCCCTGTGTGCCTCACTGCCATGCTCTCCACATGTTACTCCATGGTGGATCAAAATCTGATGGTACTTTTCTGCATTCATGACAAGATCCCAGCACCACTGGCTGAAATGCAGCTCAACCCCCCACCCTGCTTCACAGATGGCTGCAGACTCACTGTTGGACCTCCCCCTGACCTCCTTGTACATACTGACCATGATTTGAACCAAACCTTTTCAAATTTATATTCCTCACACCGTCACACCCATTGCTCTGATTTTCAGTCCAGTTCTTGTGTAATTTAATACCTCAGTCTTGGCTTCTTGACAGCTGTCCTTCGACTGAGATCATTTCTGCTGAAGCTTCAGTGAACAGCAGATGGATCAGCTGAAGGTCCAAATACATCTTTCAGGTCCTGAATCAGGTCTTTACTTTTTTCCTGATTCTTGTTCAGTTTCCTCAAATTTTTTTCTGAGATAAGCCAGCTCTTCAGCTCACAGCTATTGAGCTATTTTGTTGGTACAAAAATACTATTTCATGTCAAAGTGTGTTATCTTGGGTACTTTTCACAGATTCAAGTGAGGACAGTAAAGAAATGAGACCAAATGTTTTTGTGACATGAAGAGATCATCTAAAATAGTCTCTTTGCTAGGTTGTCTGTTATGTGTAGAGACAACACAGTTTCATCTGCAAGGAGCTTTTGTATGCATGAATGACTCAGAGGTCAGAGTTATGCAGCTGAACTAACAAAAACATTGCTTTAAAAACAAACAGGTACGAGGCCTGGATTGAAAACGAGTGAAAAAGCCGCCAATGTCAAAAAAATAAAAACAATCTGAAAGACCTTCAGAGAACTCAGGACCACGTTACAAATGACAAGAAAGTCTGCTCCATGGAAACGAAGCAGAAAGAAATAATGGGCGGCTCAGGACACAGAACAACACAAAATCAACATTTAATTTGAAAAAACTTTTTTTAGGTTTTTAATGTGGAAACAAGGACAGGTAGGTCGCACGCAGCCATCGATGTGTCACATTCAGGACTGTGAAACAGGAACTCGGAGACTCAACAACAAAACTGTTTTATTTTGTGTGAATAAATCGAGTCGATTACTTTTTGTTGGCTTTTGTTGACTTGACTGGGAGGCCTGTGAGGAGGCTGTGGGGGACATGCTTTTTATATTAGATTAAAACACATTAATTAACTGTCCAGCGTGTCCCAGTGTGGCCCTGAAGGAAACGGAGTTTGACAGCCCCGCTGTGATGCGCACGAAAAAACCTTAAATTTAAATGTGACAAGAGGCCGTCAGTCAACTGTGTGCAAAATAAAACCTTTGATCTAAAATAGGAAGCATAATAATGACATCCAGGTAAAGAGCTCAAACACACACTCTCCCATCACCGATTAAACAGTGCTTCTCTCAGGCTCAGCAAACGTGATTGTTGCTGTTTCTAATTAAAACCAGCAGAGATGAAGGCGTGCGACTCGAATCGTCACATAAAGAGCAGAAAGAACCAAATCACACATCCCAGTCTCACCTAAACATAGCAGCACACTGAGAGCATCCCCTTTTATTTCAAGCTCGCTCCACTACGCTGTTGTTTAATTTTAGAGACAATGTTCACACTTTTGGATACCACACATCAACAAACAGACTGCTGACACACAAACGATATCACACAAACACACAACTTATTTAGAGAAAATGAGTCAGCAGCACACGTCAGTAAATGCAGCACCAGGAGCATCATGCATGCGTCTGTGTGTACCTGTTGGGGGGCAGTGGTGTGACCTGTCCCAGGGGGGTGGTGGCAGGTGTGGGGGGCTTCAGGTCCCCCGCTGCCTCTGCTGTAGAGCTGCTGCCAGAGGACTGAGGTGTCTGTGGGCCCTGGAGGGAGCCGCCTGAATGAGCTGGGAGACACAAGTAGGAGTATTAGTTCTGTATCATAAGAACACGATGACACTGTTGGTCTTCCACAAGTCTTCAGATACGATCTGAAGGTTGAGTTAGAGCTGGTTTTACTGCAGCGATGTGCCGTAATAGGGAGATACCTTTGGGTTTAAGGCCAAAGCACTCGCAGCGATGCCCTACACGAGACGTGAGCCTACAGGAGGCGAGCGGAGGAAGAGGAGGCAGGAGGAAGAGGGAAGGATGCCTCCACTCACAGACCTGTTCTTAATGTGAAAGCTGTCTGAAGACGGTTTAGCTGGATTTTTTTGTCTTTGTGTGCCATCGACTTCAAGTGGCGAGCTAAGCTCGAGGCCACAGATGTATCAGATGTAAAATTAAACAGCCAATGTGATGGAATCATGACATGTTCAAGCTAACGCTTCAGAAAGCTTGAGGTTTCACACAGAAACTCTGGGGTTAAGAGCGGGTTAGTGCAAACTTTTGTTATGACACCTAAACTCCTGATGATGAGGAAATCAGAAGAAATTTGAACCCCCAGCCCGATAAAAGCAACGGATCCAAATTCCCAGGAGCAGGTTTAACAGAAGACGTGGACCGTTCCAGTGAAATCATGACAAAGACGGAGACAGAGAGAATATGAAAGTGTCCTAATGAGCATTTAGTGTAAGAAGCCTTTCTCTCGAATATCCTGAGTGGCCTTTCCCTGCACCACACGTTTCCATAGAAAGACTTAAGCTTTAAAAATTCATGCTAATTCTGAATTATTCAATGATACCCTCTGCCTCTACATCACAGGAGACGGAGAGAAGGAGAGCGAGACAGGGAGAGATGGTTATCCCATGATTATGAGCAGGAGGTAGGAGGGGGCAAAGAGGGGTCAGCGAGCATTAGGGATTCTTCACTTCCTGGGATATCCCGGCGTCAAACGGAAAGCACGCGTGGGGAAGTGCAAACAATTGCGGGGTCAGTCGGGGCTAAGAGGTTTACCATTCTAAGAGCGGCAGCGGTGGGGGTGGTGGCGGTATGAGGACGGAGGACAGCGTGAACTTAAGTGCCCTCTGCTCGTCTTTTAGAGCAAGACGTAAGGGGGGAAAAAGTGTGTGTGGCTGTTTGATGTGTGCGCACACAAAAGCGTGTGTGTCAGCGGGTGACATAATCCAGAGGGGTGGCAGCGGTTAAGGGGGAGGGTGGGGGTGGGGTGGAGAAGGGGGGAAAAAAGTCAGTCAGCTGAGCTGTTTTGTGAATGAAAGGTGACGGCGAGGTCGGGTTTGTTTACGTTCTACATTCCAGCCCTCATTAATCACTCCCCACACCCCACCGCCACTCACCCCCACCCGCCCTGCTGGACACGCTCCCTCAGTGACATCACTGGGCTGTCAGTCTATATATAGGCTGGCAGGGAGTCAGTGGGGCAGTTCAAAGCGCACAGAGGCAGAGAGCGCATTAACACCGAGCAACATGAAGGACAAAAACGGGAGGTTTTCCTGGCGTGTGCACGCGCGATACGCACTTCTTTTCATAACACAATTTTCCCTTTTTATGTGCAAGTGCAGTAATTAAAAAGTCTTTTTGCAAATTTATAAATACAAAGGTAATTATGCATATTCAGTCTGCTTCTTAAACATCAAACATTATTGCACGATGGTTAAATTTATTACGTTTCTTTCACTTAAATTAAACTTTGTCTATATTACAAACTGCAAACATTTCATTCTATTCATAGTTTTCAAAACAGGGAAAAATGAAAAATGCCTTGAGTGCATCACTGAGTGGATATTTAATCATAAAACAACCAAAGTGAGCCCTGCAGGGCAAAGACGAACCGCAAAGTTAGTGTCTACAGGAGATCACTCTGTTTTTTAAAGGTAAAGCTAATCAGAGGGCAAGCTTGCCCACTGCCACATTTAATGAAATAAAACAGATAAAAACAGAATTAAATGCTAAAAAAAAACTCTTTCATTTTCTTTCTTTTCTAATAGTAAAGTTGTTCATTAAATACACAGATGTGAGCTGGATTGTAACATAAATTGGGGGCTCGTCCGGGCTCCTTTCTGGGAGTTTTTTCGAGGATGAACGATGGCTGACGACAGGTGTTCACAAACTCTCTGCAGTGTGTGGCTGTGCTTGTTTTGCTCGTCTGTTATCCTGGGTGTGGGTCTCACGGTCCTATGATCACTGCAGTTTCAGGGGTATGAGTCTGGCTTGGTATATGAGAGGTCCTGAGTCCTGGATGTGTTCTGCCTCTCTGCTGCTGGTTGGAGTGCAACAGTCTTTGGGCGTTACCTACACCTGACAGGTTTGGGGTAAAGGTCATCTGTGGTTGGCTCCTTTTGCTCTACTGGCTGCTGTTTTCATCTTGATATTTAGAAACAATGTATCCAAAAACTCTGGCGTCACTCTTTGTTTCATGTTGTTGCTTATGGTTCATAACACATTAGGTCAAAGTAAAAAAAACAAAGCATGAACAAAAGAAAACTGACTATCAAAGTAAAACAGGACATGAACAAATGACCAATACTGAAAATGAAACATAAAAATCAAATCCTAACCATGAAGGAGATGATTCAGGAGGAACACGGATGGACATGATATAAAGACAGAGGTGAAGGAAAACAGGGAAACACCGAGGAGAGAAAAAAATGCAACGACAGAATCAGACTCAGCAACACGATTGTAAAAGTGAAACTCAAATTAGAAACACATGCTTTACTGTAGTCTGAGTGCACTGTGGGCACACTGCTGCACAGACACGTCTCTTGGTCTTCAGAATCGCAGTGCTAGCTGCAGATGCGGCTCTCCACCCACTCTGATGGTGGTGCAGGAGTGTCGTAGCGTGAGCAGTTCACAGTCGAGTGCTGCATACCCAAAAGCCAACCTAAACGTCACGAGCGTCGACCTCTTCGCGTTTTACCTTACAGACTGCATCTCAGATGACGTGCACCATCAGCTGGCAAAATGAGTTTGTGTAAAAACTGAGATGTTTAAATCCCCTCGAATAGATGAGAAGGCACTGAATTATGAATTGTAAAACTTTTACGTGAACTTCTCGCATGTGCATGCATGCATGCGTGTGTGTGTGTGTGTATGCAAATGATGGCTGGTGCTCTTTTCCACCCACCAGGAAAAGCAATCTCTGGCGTCGCAGGCGGGTGAAGTGCTCCAATGTTCTATTTAAAAGCAAGGGTCACTTTTCTCATCTCCGCTGCAAATTAGAGACGTGACTCCTTCTCTCTCCCGTCCTCGTCCTCCCGTTGTAATTGTGCGCAGAGGCACATGGCTCCAACAGGTAATTCGCACAAACAAAAAGCAACCTTTTGTGTTGTGCTAGTGCACCAAAACAATATTACTTAACCTTCCGACGCAGGGTAATCAAATAAAGGCGAGGCTCCGCGTGGAGGCACAAGTGGTGATCATATCTCGCTCACCTCTATTAAACCAAGACTCATCTCACCAAAGCAGTGTTAATGTTCACTCATCTCTGCGGGGTTCCAGTTGTGTACGTGTAATCAGGGCGTAATGTTGAGCGCTATTTCTAATTTTAAATGTAATCCTAACTGTAATCTAATATTCACTGCTATCGGAGGGTCGTTAAGGAGTCAGATTCTTAGACTTATAAAAGCATCCAATCTTCTAAATGTATACTTCAGATTTCTGCCATTCAGCACGGCTACAGAGGAAGGTATGAGTCTCTGCACCCCCCATGCTGACAGACTGGAGGCTGAGGCAGTGTGTTATCAGGACTTACCAGGTGAAGGCGGCTGGATCTTGACCTGCTTCCTGTTGTCCCCTCCAGCCATGCTGCTGCTACTGCTGCTGTTGTCCGCTGGCGGGTCTTCTCCCCTCTCCATCTTGCACTCGTAGGCAAACAGATACTGGATGTACTGCTTCTTCAGCGAGCTGGCGGTGCTGCTGGATGTACCCACGTTCAGGGTGCTGGACAGCTCACGCCACTTCTTGTTCTTGTTTACCTGAGTCAGAGAACAACACGATGTTAGGAAGCGAAATGATTGGCACAGATCGTAACAACTGAGATAATTTCTCGGCGCCATCCTGGTAGTATCAGCTGCACACTTATAATTTCGCCTGGAGAATGGGCGATCACATCCTGCTAATCTAATCAGAATAATCAACCCCGCGGCTCAGCGCTCCGTGTTTGCAGGAGTCGCAGGTCACTTGCAGATAATTTTCACGTTGTACGTTTTAATGTAAAAGCGAAAAAATGCACTGTGTTACACAAGAGAAGAGTATGTGGGCCTGACCTGAACACACAGCCTGTTTTTCACGGTGTAGAAAGATTTGCTCGACTAAGGACCTGATTTTAGCTGAGAATTAAACAAACTGAAAGTCAGCAGTAGAAACTGAGGAATGCAAAGGTGATGGGTTAAGGTCAAAAGGGCAAAAATATTACTGGTTTACTAAAGTGGTGAACCTGCTAAAACTATGAAAAGCTGATTCTAGCTGACAGGAAAACACATCTGAAGACTGTCTGACAGGTTTTAGGTGTAAAACAACTACAGATTTGCACTTAGACGGCATCTTTGTACACATAAAGAAAAAAAAACATGTTAAATTTTATGTTTCTCCAAAGCAACGAAACATTTTTCCTAATTTTGTGTTGTTGAACGTCTGCAGAGAATCTGCCTCTCAGGTCCATCAAAGAGCAGAAAACGCCGGCCGCTGTGTAACACGAGTATCCGTCAGGTGTCCGTATACTTTTGCTTCCTGTTTTCCGTCCTTCTGCCCAACCTGACCTTGCCGGTATATTAATTTCACATTTTTATCACATGAGGAATGACATGCTTGGAGCTGGTTTCAGGACGTAGGCAGCTTTCTCTGAGGTTAATTTGATGTATCTCATTCTCCTGAGAACATTTCTCAACATTTACAAGCTCGCCATATGCCGTGGAGATTTATGAAGAATACTAAGCAGCCAAAGAGCGAGCGGAGCGAAATGATTTGGCTGTGTGAGAATACGAGCTCCTCCACATTCAAGTCTGTGTCTAACGCTTCCTGCGCCTTACCATGGCGAGGCCTCCTATTTCCCGAACAGCCATGTAGAGCTTCCACAGGTCCAGCGGCTTCTTGCCCACAGTGGGAAGCTGACTAACAGGTGTGCCCCGCTCCTCCATGAAGTTCAGGTATCGCTCCACCCAGCCTCGCCTCTCCGGCTCTCCACCGAGCTCGTACAGCCGTGCGATTCGGTCGCCGCTGAAGGGAGAGGCGTTAGGGTTGGCTTTCTGGAGATGCACATAAGCAGAGGAGAAAAGTACCTGATTAAACTCTGAATCTGAATATGTGACATTTTATTTGAATACAAGATGTATAAAAGCACTACGTCAGGTAGTTTTTCTGCCTTCTCATGCAGATGCATAATGTAAATAAAGACGTGCTAATTAGGAAAACTCAGAGTCAGTGTATGTTATATGTGATATACAGTACATGCTCTGTTCTACAGGATAGTGTTCTTTTCCACAGTAAGCCACTCTTCCCACGGGCATCATTAAAAATTCATTCCTTATTTACACATTCTGAGTCGGCTGCTGGTTGAATGACCAAGTAAAAATAAATACTTGTCGAAAGCATTTGGTTTAGCGTGTGCAGCCGGAGCCTTTACAGACTTCCTGCACAGAGCATTCAAGTTCAAACCGGTGGAGTTAATCGCACCAAACTTTAATCCTGCTTCAGGAGGTTGTCCGTGCTCTAACAAGCAGGTTTCCAGTGACTACACGGAAACACGCTTTTAGTGCATAAATGCATCCATGCAGGATGGTGTCTGGTTCTTACGGGGCTGGAGGGAGTCTTGAGAGGCCAGGGGGGGCTGCTGATGCTGTCGCTGTCATCTCCGTGGTAGGAGGAGAGGCTGGCGGGGCTGGGTGAGAGGGGCGAGGGCACGGGTAGGGCGCCGCCCGGAGTGGGTGGCTGGGACACGCACTGCTGGGAGCCGCCGCTGCTGTTATTGTTGACGTAAACGTCCGGGAGCTGTTAAAGAGAGAGCAGCGGGATTACTGCTCAGCGCTGCACAGAAACATCTGATTGGCTGAATGCAGGATAACAGTCACTGTGGAAGGCAACAAAAGAAGGCAATTCAAAACCATCAGCTATCGCCTGACGATGCTTTAGCTTTGTATTATAACTGATCCTCATTCCTCAGTGGACCGTGCACACTGACAGAACAGAGGCCTCAGAGGTCAGATGATAGCCGCTGGGTTTCTGGACTGTGGATACAAAAACTACTCAAGGATATTTATGAAATAGGAGATCATTAGTACAGAGGTGCACTGATTAAAGGGAAGACCTTTACAACATCAGAGAATTTGATTTTGAGTGTTTTCCTGACTTTATGAGTGTCGCTACTCGGACAAAAGCATTGGGTCAGACCTCCCCATCTTTGAATTCAGCTGTTTGCAGACATCAATCAAGCACAGAGCCATTCAGCCTTTACAAACATCTGTGAAAGAACAGGTCGATCTCACCGGATGAATCAGAGCGTGGTGCTGTAACAGGATACCACAGATGCAACCAGTCTGCATCCCCCCGAGTTTGTTTCATATCCTGAAGCCAGATCGGCCAAACTGATCCTGACGAATAACGAAATATCAGCGCTAGTCTGTGACAGCACCAAGCGCGCTGTTTAAAGACACCCCGAGCTTCCAGCGGCATTAGGGATTGGTTGTTTTTAATGAAAAATATTATAGGAATTTCCAAGAATAGTTCCTCTGGAATTCCAAAAACAGGACTGAGGTTACAGCAGGACCACAGAAACGGAAATATTTCACAAAAACGAGCTGAAAGGAATTCTTCTCATTCCGAGAGCCGAGCTGCAATCAAACAGTTTACACGGGGCCAGCCTGCAAAACCTCACACACCCAAGCTGGACCTCTTCTGCTTTACTGAAACCATAAGTCTGTGCAGTGTGTGGCAGAGGAACAGCAAGGCTTCATGCATGTGTAAGACGTCTGTATGTAAAAGACTCTATAATGAATTTAACATGCATTTAGTCTCCCCAGTTTAAATGTGTGTCTGTGTGTGTGAGAGGGAGAGTGTGTAAAAGAGGGAACAACAGCTTGACAAGTGCTTCTGGACTGTGTGCAGAACGCTCATGTCAGCAAAACCTTATCGTTCTCCCTCCTCTTCCCTCTCTTGGCAGACAGATCATCTCTTTCGGGAGCACCGGGGGTCTTTCTGGCTGCTCTGACTGCCTTAAATAATTCAGAAGACCTACTACCATAATCAGCAAAAGAAAAGACACAGATTTTTGAGGGAAAAGATGTGTAGTGGATGTGATGGAGGCAGTGTGTGTTGTTGTTGTTAAGGAAAAACAAGAGGAGGGGGTAGAAAAGAGCAAAGAGCAGAGTTCTGCTGTTGCTGAGCCGCTATTGTCGGGCAAAATGAGAAGTCAGCAGTGTGTGTGTGACACAGACGGAGAAGGCTAGTTAGAGTGCGTGTTTTCCATCTTTGCGTGCATGTTGTGTGTGTCGGCGCTGTGTTTGCTTGCGTGTATGTACATGTGTGTGCTGCAGATGCCAAGCCCCCTCTGTCTGTGCAGCTTTGGCTGCCAAAACATCAGCAAGAAGAGAGTGCTGAGGGCAAAAACAAAGCGAGGAAAACATTAGGAATGGTAAATGTTAAACAAATCATTAAATATGGTGAGAAAACAACAGCGAGACGGCCCTCTGCGCTGAGGCAGCATCCGCTGATCGGGACTGGTCTGCTTCGTTAGCGGAGGAAGATTAGAAAGAACATTTACAAACGAAAGAGAGGGGAGAGGAAGTGGGAGAATGGGGAAGACTGTCAAGGAGTTACCTTTGGTTTGTGGGGCTCGTTGGCGGGGCCGCCGTCATCTTTCACCTCCGTTTTCGGTTTGGCATCTGGGCTCATTATCCCGTCTCCTGACATTCCCGTGGATCCTTCAACAGCAACGAGCAAACGTTGACTCGAAGCAGTTGCACCAAACTTCTCACAAACATAAAATATGCTCTGAATTTGCACATTTTTTTTAAAGTTTTTCCACGACGGAGCAGAATAAAGAGTAAAGAGAGATTTCAGGCATGTTTGTGTATTCTGCTACATTCAATTGGGTTTAACTCCTTAAATGAATGGTGCCTTCACCGTGTGGACTGAAAGCTGCTGCACAATGGTCTGTATAATGTCACAGGCACAGTCAGACAATGGAAAATGCTTTAATGTCTTTCGGCTGCTGAGCTTCTTTGCTTTTGTGCTCTCAAGGCCTCCCTAAAGCCTGTCCGCCCATTTATCCTGAATGGAAGACAGCCGTATAAAAAGACTGTTTCTTAAGGAAGACGTAGAGAGAGAATAAGATAAGAATCCACTAAAAGCAAGCCGGTGTCAACTTGGAAGAAGTTATTCATGTTCTCACATATTCAAAGTGCGGAGAGAATGTAAAGGTTAGCGTTGACGAGATGTTGGCTGACAAGACGTGTTTCTGTTTTCTAAGATGTTTGTGTGCCTTCATTAGGTTTATAAGTGAAGAAGAGTTGAGATCCTTAAGACTACTTTTCAAAGTGCGAGCTGCATATTTCTTATTAGCAGAAAGGAGAGGTCCTTGGGTGCAAGGCTCCCCTCTGTATTTCCTCCGGTGTACGCTGTGCCGCGGCGGGCAAACCGAAGGCTTTTTACGTGCCCAGGGGCAAACCAGATGAGCTTTGAGGAACCTTGGCGCTCTAATTTGTCATGCGTTCTGATGTATGGCTTTAAATAAGAGCTTCATTTTGGAAAATCTCTGATGTGTGTTTAGCAGCAATGCAGCCGGGCAGGAAAGAAAAACCGAGGCACCGCGTTACGCTCTCCTCGCCGAAGGGCCAGCTCTTCAGAAGAGCGTCATAACGAAACTCTTTAGTCTTTGACTCTGTCATGTGACCTACGCTGTGTCTCTGAGTAGGTGCACTGATAGAAACGTCACTTCGATGCTGCCGTAAAGGTTCGACATTATTGTATCAACATGTTTTCTGCTGATTCAAGACGAGCCAGATTAGATCAGCTGTAACTTCATCTAAGTATCAACTTAATTTAAGCTAAAGTAAAGCTAGGAGGGAAGAAGGAGCGATCCCAACCCTTGGATATGTGTTGAAGGCGGCCTGTAGGCGGGGGTACACGTGTGGATACAAAAGGCTCATTTTACATGTTTTGGGCCAAAACAGCAAAGCACAGAAGCCCGGGAAGCGTTACGAGAGCCATGTGGGGATTTCAAGGTTTCATGCTGCAGAAACACAACTGCATGCAAATAGTGCAAAGATTTAAAACTGCAGCTCAGCTGCGTTCTGTCCTGAAGAAGACGTTGAAGAGAATGTCCTGCAGGGGATGGCAATGTTTGTGGGCCTGTGTTTACGAGCTTTTACCTCTACAGCACGCTGGCATTAGTGAAATACCTGAAGGAGGCATGTTGTAGCCCGGACCTTGTGCGTTGCCTGTGGCTGCGGCGTTGCTGCCCGCCACCTGACTGTAGGGGACAGCGCTGGCTTGGCTCATGCCGGGGCCTTGATAGTTGCTCTGCCTACAATAGAAAGAAAAAAACGACATTGGGAGATTTAGTCGGGATGACTCCAGCTGGATTCACGATGTGGAGAAATAAGCGAGTAACAGTGAAAGCTGCAGAGGAACAGAAGTCACATAATCATACAGGGATGATATTTGGCAGCCTGTCACTGCTGCGCTGCTTTATTGTTGCAGTGAAAACTGAGCTGCATGTATATCTGAGAGTCACGATAAAAAGCAAAGAGCGCAACAGATCCCTGATCAAACACACAGCTCTTCCAAAAGATTGAAGATGAGCACCGAACATCAGAAAAGGAAAAGCTCTCCTATCCTCCGTCTCCTCCACAGCCTCCCTCCCTCTCTCTCTTCCTTCCTCTCCATCACACAAGTCATAATTTAACTAATTAAGGTGTGCTTTTGGAGAGGATCATGTTATTTGTTGCCATAGTGACAGCAAAAATCAATGCCGCTCAGCCTCCCCCGTCTCTCTCGGGCGCTCATCACATGGTGTCGCGAGTGACATCAGAGGGGCTTATCTGCAACCTGCTGAACACCAGCCATCCATGTGCGTTTGATTGAAGGCGGCGTCTATCATTGCATGCCAGGCCGGTGACACAGAGGCTGAAAGGGAACACCGTGTTTGGAACAATTTGCTCTATCTCCTGCTGACTCGAGATTATCTCCCGGACAACTGTATGAAGAGGGAGAAAAGGGACGTGAGGTGAGGAGAGGCCTCAAACACGGGAGGAAGAGTTGCGGGAGGAAGAGAGGTGAGCAGAGGAGGAAAGGAAGGAAGGAAGCCACACGTAAAAGGCCGGAAAACGTAAAGAAGGAAAAATGTTTGTGCGGATTTCTGTCACTCAATCCCCCTTAACTGGCATCGTTCTCTCTTCCACACAGACACATAATGTAATACCTCGTGTTGGAACCGATACACATTGCCTGAGAGGAGGGATTGGCTTGGTAAACCTCCCCATAATCTCATCTCACAGATGTAATTAGTCATAGAGCACGGCTGATGATACATATGTAATCCGTCTATGGGGGCTGAGGTGCACAGGGGAGCTCCGTGGCAAAGAAACAAGCACACCAAATCCACGCTTATCTGGCCCCATTTCCCTATAATGGGGTGGGGCGGCGGCGGGGGCATAGACTCCTTCGTTCGCTGCCTACGTGTTCCCTAAAAAGCTCCGCGTGAGTCAAGTCACAGAAATAAATGTACCTTTTGATCGCTGCACCTTCTCAAGCAAGCAAAAATGTATTCTGCATGCAAACTCCCACAAAGCAGAGCAGGCGACGAGAAATGAGTTTAAACGCGCCAAAAGCCTCCGAAGCTCATTTATCCGCATACTGTAAAAACGCCCCTCACCAGAACTTAAGCTATCTCGTGTGAACGGTGAAAAATCCAAATCAACTACAACAACAACAACAGTGGTTGGTGGTTTTCGACTGTGGCGCTCTCCCATTATGACTAATTCATGTCATAAAAAAGCCCATTAGAAAGCACTTGATGGAGGCACCGCACAGCGTTTAATCACACTTAATATATGCATGTGCCGCCATCGGGGGTTGGGGGGTGGGGGCAAGCACGGCGCATTCATCTTGCTCTTGGGCACCTTTGTGCCGGGTGAAAAAAAAGCATCCTGTTGCCGCAGAGAGAGCGAGAGGGGGAAGAAAGGAGGGATGGAGAGGAAGGAGAGAAGAAAGGAGGCAGGAGGAAATTAGGGAAGAAGAAGCCAGAGTGTGTGTGTGTGTGTGTGTGTGTGTGTGTGTGTGTGTGTGTGTGTGTGTGTGTGTGTGTGTGTGTGTCCCCGGTGGACCGATGGGGGGCGTATTTTCAGCTCAGGGCCCCAGAGCTGGAGGTAATCGCTGTTCCATGAGACTAAACTGAGGGAACGCACACACGGAAACATCCATCCTAGCACCATCAGTCCACTGCACTCGCAGTTTGTTGTCGAGGAGTGGCCTGAGGAAAAAAGTAGTGAAACAGTGAAGGGAAAGTATGAGTTTACTCGACGAGTGCTGGCTAAGTTGGAGCGCTCTCGTGCTAAAAGGGAAACACATGAAAATGCAGATTTTTCACTCAAGCTTTTGTTTGGGTCTCCAGATTTTAAAAAAATGACTCCTGTCACTTTAAGAGCGGCAAGAATCCTATCTGGTTAAGTCTGACGTCACTAGCCGTGTCTGGGCCTAAACTCTGCTGCAGGTCCATATATCAAACGATCACTATGGCATTACTGAGAGTTGAAAAACTGTCTAAAGTCTTTCATCTTTAATAAAATGATCAGCGTTCTGCTCTACCAGGTGTAACAATTGAGTTTAACATCCAGGCATCCATGAAAACGGAATTTATGACATTTAATGGAGTTAGAAGTTAGCAGGGAGTTAGCTCGCTAGCTTCTATCTAAATACAATATAGCATGTCCTGA
Organism: Maylandia zebra; assembly: GCF_041146795.1. Classification (NCBI taxonomy): domain Eukaryota; kingdom Metazoa; phylum Chordata; class Actinopteri; order Cichliformes; family Cichlidae; genus Maylandia; species Maylandia zebra. Next base: position 10,657,291 of record NC_135185.1, read on the forward strand.
CTGCGGGGTTTTGGAAACAAATTAAAACATACAGCTCTGTTATCACTTCCAGCATAAATGAAGACAGAAAACTAAACAGCAGTGACGTTTGTATGGTTACTGAAGTTTGGCTAGCTGGTATATAATGATGTGCTACGTGACCGCTAGCGACACAGCTATGTTAGCATAATATAAACAAGCTAACTTTTTTTCCACTTGATAAAAGTTAACGTGAGTGTTCTCGGTGGTCAGGAACAAATGTAATTGCATGGCAGGATGCTGTAAAAGGACCAAACTTCAGCCAGGAGAACAACTGAGATAATCCATCCACAATACGAGGTTAGTCATTCATATACTGCTGCATGGGCTGTGCTGTAGTTACATCCTAAGGTTTTAAAAACTGAGCTTAAATAAATGATTAGCGGTAATAAAAGCCGAGGGAGGTCAACAGTGATCATTGACTGTTTTAGGAGCTTTTTGAGATCAAATAGAAGAAAATACAAAACATTAAACATGTTAACAACACAAAAGCCATATTAAACGCAGACTACTTTAGGCCCGGAAGTATCACTTAACGACCGGATTGATGCTCTACCATCACTGTCCTTCACTAACCCCCCGTTTATTCCCTAATTACACACACACACACACACACACACACACAAACACACACACGCGCGCAGAGAGAGCTCTCGTCTATTCAGTCTACATGTGTGAAGGGCATCGGAGAAGGCCACTTTCACACCATGGGTGAGTGTGTGTGCCGAAGTGTGTTTGAGCGTGTCCTTGTGTTCGGGTGGGTGCCGTTGCCAAGGGGATGCCATGGTTACGAGGTGCCAGCCAACCAGCTGACGGTGTCTCTCTAGAAGTGGCGGCGCCTTTGTCCTTCATTTGCAGTGACAGGCCGCGCTGACGCCGTCTCGGCTCGGCTAACCGGACAAGACAGCGGCGGTGGCGGCCGGACTGCAGGACCGTGTGACGACTGAGCGGCCCTCTCCATCGATCCCTGAGCTCGCTGCGTGTGTGTGTGCAGAAGGAGGCGAAAGAAAGAGCCGGAGAGGCTGCTGGATGGAAGGATGGAGTGGATCGACTGGAGGCTATGAATTATATATGGACCCAATCTGTTGTCAGGGCAGCTTGGGCTCATTGCTCCTCCAAACTCCTGACTCAACTCCCCCTCTCACACACACACACACACACACACACACACACACACACACACACACACACACACACACACACACACACACACACACACACACACACACACACACACACTCACAGGGTAAACCAGAATAAACCCCCAACAAAAAATAAAAGGACAGCTTTTAACATATTAAATCCAGAAAAAAAGCTACTCTTCCCTTCTCCCGCCCCTCCTTCCCAAACATCAAACGGCTCAGGATGGATGGATGGAGGAGAAGCCATTTATTTTACCCATCTAATGAAAGCAGAGCGCTCCGCAGCGCTGCCAAGACTGCGAGCGACAAAGCGCCACAGGCAGCATCCCCCGTTCTTGACATTCAAGCGCTGCTCTTATTTATTTAGCAAATTTACTTACTAAGGAGGTCAGAAATGAATTATTTGGCGAGGATTTGCCTGGGAGCACTCTCCTCTCTTCTCTTCTTCCCTCTTCCAACATTTTTCTCCCTTCAATTTCCTTTTTATTTACGGCTCCTTTTTTTTCCCGAGCTTTGCTCTTCTTCTGCTAAGTGCTTATTTTTCTGACAGTTCGCCGTTCCTATAGCTCCGGGAACTTTTTGTAGAGTGTCGCCAGCAGCGTTGGAAAGTCATTTGAAAACCCAATTCTGTCCTCAGAAGCTGCTGCCAAGAAAAGCTTATACCTTTTAATACTTTGTGTTTGCCTCTTTTCCAAAAACGAAAAATCCCTAACATCAATCTCCCCCCCCCCCAAAAAAAGTGTACTGGTGCATTTTTCCAAACACACTCCGACCTCACTCGCCTTATTTGAACGTAAACTTTTCACCTCAGCGTTCTCCATGAGACCCACTGAACTGCATCGTCACCAAACTTTATTATGAGGTTCAACAGGAACATCCCTCGACTCTGACTCAGACCCACAAAAGTGCAACATTTGTTTCTGATTCGTGGAAGGCTCCCTATTGTACACTTTGCAAAGATTTAAACGCAGCTCCAACCTGCAGCTGCACGCGGCCCTCTCTTCAAAATTCTGTTGGTTGGTGTAATGAAGCCAGAGTGCGTGAGCCAGCAGAGGACGAAGATGAGGCATGAGAGGCAGAAATGTGGAGGATTATTAGTGGAGATGTAGTGATGGCATGTGTTAAAGGAAAAGAGGAAAGGAAGCAGAGACCAGTCACTGCTCGACTAGCCCCTGATTTGGAAGGTTGGAAGCGGGTGACTGTGGCAGTCCCGGTTAATGCATCAAAGAGCAAAACTAGACACGCGGTACGACTAGCAACTTGTTTCTCAGACAGAGAAGAACCGGGTTTGACAATGTTTCACAATGTTCCACTGAGCTCTGGAGCACAAACAGGGTGCTGGAGCCTTTAACTGCAGGTTTTTCGGAGGCCAATTTTCTCCTGATCTCCCTCAGATGTTCTAAAGTGGGATCTGAGGAAGAAAAACATAACAAGGCTGTGCTGGAGACAGCGGAGAAGAAAAAGCAAATTGGGAGGAAGAAAGACTGAGCGAGATAAAACAGTCTGGGTAGGAGAACAGAGCTGCACGGAGACAATGAGGGCGATACAGTTGGTAAAAAAGAGCGAAACAGGTGGGAGGAGAGGGAAGAGGAGCAGACGAAGAGGGATGAAAGGATCGGAATGATCGACAGCAGATGAGAACAACAGCGAAGGTGAGACAGGCGCCAGGCGCTCTGCAAAAATGTCCATCACGACAAAACATTCTGGCACATTTTAGTCTGAAATAAGTCAAAAACACACTTCTGCCAGCAGAGGAGACTAATTTACGTTTTTATCCGAACAACTCGGTATTCTAAATAAAGAAGGCGGCAGATTATTCACATTTGTGAACACCGATCTGCTTTGGAAACCAATAGTTTCATTTGTTGGCACATTTCTCTTTTTTAACACTAGCTAGTTCATAAAAGTCTTTTGTTGTTCTAAGCATCCGGCGTCTGCTCCATTATTTTCTCCAGCGCCGTGGAAGTGATGCTGCGGTTTAAATAAACGCTAACGACTGGCGAGCCGGCACACGTTTCAAAGAGCAGAATCAAAAGGAGACGGCTGTCACTGCACCGGACTCTTTGCTTCCAGTGTGATCTTTGCAGTGCAGCGAAAGAAGGAAAAACACACATTAACGATGGCTTAATGCTGGAGATGGAGATGAAACGGCAAACGAAGGAGCCCGCGGATACTCGCACAGCTGACAATAAATCAAAATAGGTTGAGACACAGATGAAGACGTGAACAGACTTTACAGGCAGATTTGTAAACACGCTGCGAGAGAGCGAGAGAGGCCCACCGCAGCCAGCGACACCTCGCTGCTGTCTGAGGGGAGACTGACAGGCCGTCTGATTGGTCCCAGCAGTGGGGATCATGTCGTGCCACTTCTTATTGACAACTCAGCCATCTCTTAACGGCTCGAGTAGCATTTGCATTGCTGCAAGTGAGAGTGTGTGTGTGTGTGTGTGTGTGTGTGTGTGTGTGTGTGTGTGTGTGGACAGCATTGGGCCTCCCGGATGCACGCAATTAATCACCCCCCTGTCAGACTCCTCCCCTCCCCTGCCTTTCCCCCCACGATGCTGTTACAGTGCACGCAGCCCCGAGTATCTCAGTGTGTGTGTGTGTGTGTGTGTGTGTGTGTGTGTGAGAGATACTGGGGCGCTCACTTGTTGTTGCCATTAGAGTGACTAAGAGAAGCCTGTGATGACTACAGTGATGATGATGATGAAGGTGATGATAGCAATTACAATGGTAATGATGATGACTCTTCTTGTTTTGCTGTCAGACGCAGCGCCGAGAAAAGCCACCATGGTCGTTTTAGCGCGGCTCGGTCACATGACACACCGACTTCCACACACAAACTGATTTTAAGGCACGCACACACACAAGTGTGGTGATGGACGTGGACCTACCTATGTTGATGCGAATGGATGCATGGAGGATGAGGTCGGGGTGGGGGTGAAGGCGGTGGACAGGTGGAGGAATGGTGGAGTGTGGGCCAGCGGGTGGAGGTGGGCTGCGTCTGGGCCGGGGGCCTCGCGCACAGAGGCGTCCTGCAGACCGCCGACAGAAAAGAGAAACCCACACGATGAACACTGGCAAACGCTAATCTGAGCGCCGCCGAGGCTGCTCCCATGATGCATTTGTTAGGAAAAGCGCACCCAGAATGGCGCAAATGCAGAAAGCCATCTTTCCTCTCAGAAGACTGCGATGTTTTCACAAGTTCCCCCGGCAGGGTTCAGCGAAAGTTTACTGCCCACACAATCCCACAACAACCCCTCTGCCTCCAACACTGCGAGCGCTCGTACAGTCAGAGCTCCCGCCCTGATGGAAAATAATACCCTGAACTCACACGCTGTTAGAGCTTCAAAGAGCTGTGCATGTGCGTTAAGGTGCTCGGTGTCACTGCGGTCTCTGGTGTTTTTACAGTCAGTTTGCATTTTTCTTCTCTTATGTTTCGACGGTGCTGCGTCGAGACCGCGCTGCCTGCTCTCGTGCCAATATATCTCTTTTTGCAAGGAAATGGCACTCGGTGCACAGAGCCAGATATCAAAATGTCAGGTACTTTATGAGATGTGTGAAAATAGGGACAGTTGCACAAGTGGCTCATAGAAGAGCGGAACCCCTGAGAACAACTCTTGCCTGCACGTCTGAAAAGAGTCTCAGAGAAAAAGAAAGTGTTTGGCTCAGAAAGCCTCTGCGGGGCTTTTCAGCACACAGACGACCGGCAGATCGATGCCTCTCGTTAGACGCTAACGCACGGCAGAGAAGCTCGACGGCCCAGAATTGTAGCGTACAGTAACCATACGGCACAATTCGCACTAAAATACATTTTTCACCATCAAGACCACTTACAGCTACAGCTGGGATACGTTAGCTCGCATGCACATTCACTAACTCACATGCAGCATATGCACAACTAATGTGCTGAGTTTGCAGCCGGAGCCCTTGCCGCGCTCTTACCTGTTGTGCACTGAGTTGGCAGATCCTGGCACGGCAGCCGCTGCTGCCTCCTGGATCTTGCGGTTAGAGCTACCCAAAGAAGGGGGACCCATCCCGGGCCCAGCTGGCTGGGGTACGCTGGGAGAAGTGGGACCGATGGCCGGGTACACCCTGTTCTGGCTGCCTGGGCCGTGGCCGCGTCCTCCGGGCATGGGCTGGCCGGGCCCCTGACCGTGCATGGGGCTGGTAGCGTTCATGCCCAGGCTGTTGGTTATGCCAGGGCCGGGGCCACTGTAGCCGGTGCTGGCTGTGCCGCTGTAGTTGGAGGGCCGTGGGTAGTTGCCTGGAAGAAGACGACATGTGAATCAGCCAACAAAAGCTCATTAAGATCACAGAAAATCAGAAGCTACACAGACGGTGTCCCTGAAACGTAAAACATGGCTCGCTGTCGTTTCAGACGTCCTCCTAAATTCCACGATTTGGCTATGAGAACGGCACAAAATAGCTTCAGTGACATTATTAACAGCAGTCTGTCTTCTGGTATGGTTCCTGCAAATTTCAGACATGCAGTAGTACAGCCACTGCTTAAGAAACCTGGCCTTGATCACACAGTTTTAGCGAACTATAGGCCTATTTCCAATCTGCCTTTAGTCTCCAAGGTTTTAGAGAAAATCGTTTTTAGTCAACTGAAAGATTTTCTAGATGAAAATGGAATCTTTGAGGTTTTTCAATCAGGTTTTAAAACCTTTCACAGCACAGAATCTGCATTATTAAGGGTTTTTAATGACATCCTTCTGGCATGTGATTCTGGTAACCATGTTGTTCTTGTCTTGCTTGACCTAACTGCTGCCTTTGAGACCGTAGACCACAATATTCAAATTTCTCGATTACATGATGTAGTGGGTATTGGTGGCACTGCACTTAATTGGTTTAGGTCTTATTTATCAGATAGAACTTTCTCTGTCAGCCTTCTCGGTTACGAATCGTCTTCTGTTCCTCTGTCATGCGGCGTCCCACAGGGCTCAATTTTAGGGCCACTGCTCTTTTCACTGTATCTACTGCCTCTGGGTTCTATCCTTAGAAGGCATGGGATCTCATTTCATTGTTATGCCGATGACTGCCAAATTTATTTGTCACTAAAACACAAGAATGGCATCTCCATAAAACCTCTCTTGACATGTCTAGATGACATTAAAGCTTGGTTGGCTCTAAACTTTTTAAATTTTAATGAAAAGAAAACAGAAGTGTTGGTGTTTGGATCCAGTGGTCCCTGTGAGTCCACCTCTGTTGATTTAGGATCCCTGGAAGTCTATTTTAAACTTGTTGTTACTGACCTTGGTTTTAAGTTGGAGAGTGATTTTAAATTGGACAACCAAATCAGAGCAGTGAAGTCCTGTTTTTATCATTTAAGGCGACTGGCAAGAGTAAAATCTTTTCTTTCGAGGCAGCACCTTGAAACAGTGATCCATGCTTTTATTTCTTCCCGCCTGGACTACTGTAACTCACTTTATGTGGGGGTCAGTCAGTCGTTGCTCTCATGTCTGCAGCTGGTTCAAAATGCGGCTGCACGACTCCTAACAGGAACTCGAAAAAGAGAGCATATAACCCCCGTGCTAGCCTCTCTGCACTGGCTGCCTGTGTCTTTTAGAGTTCATTTTAAAATTCTTATGTTTGTTTTTAAATGCCTTCACAGTCTTGCCCCGCCTTACGTCTCTGAGCTTCTTCATCCCCACATACCCTGTCGGTCTCTCAGGTCAGCTGACCAGCTGCTCCTGGAGGTACCGAGATCCAGGAGGAAGCTCAGAGGGGGCGGGGCCTTCTCTATTGTGGCTCCAAAATTATGGAATAATTTGCCCATGCATGTTAGAGAGGCCCCTTCACTGTCCACTTTTAAATCACATCTTAAAACCCACTTTTATTCCTTGGCTTTTAACCTCAGTGAGACTTAGTTTCTCTTTTAATTGAAGTAGTTATTTAATTAATGATTTCACTCTTTTTTTTATTTGTTTTTTATTTATATCTCATGTAATTTTATTTTACAGTTCCAGTGTACAGCACTTTGTGTCAGCTGTGGTTGTTTTAAAGTGCTTTATAAATAAAGTTGATGATGATGATGATGATGATGACAAACTGGAGCTGCAGATGGGTCTTATCAATCACCTCATTTGAGACAAATGGGGTGTGCTTGTCAGCTGGTACTCATATACCTACCACAGTGACACATACAGCAATTTCATCCATCAAGAAAATAATGCCGCGACAGCCGCGGAGCGTAAAGAGCGGGATTACACCGTGATTCACGGCCGCCGCCAACCTGTGTATGCGAGGAGACCCTCTCTGAGGTGTGGCCCGGTGAGTTGTGTGGCCCTGGGAACAATTGGCGAGCTTAAGGCTGACTTTGTGAAACACTTGAGAGGAGCTCTAATCTGCAGTAAATGCTTTCTTGCTGCCCTGGAGTGCCACGCAGCCACGATGCCAGGAGCTTTCCTAAGGCACACTTAAACCCCTCCATTTTGGCTTTAAAAGCCTCGCTCGACTCCAGCCTCAATAACAGCTGAAAGACAACACGCGCATGCAGCAGACACAGCAGCAGGCACCTATACATGTGAGAGCCGTCCACACCCACGGCACGCAGCGCGCATAACAGCGTATTCCCTATTTGGGCACTGAGATTTTTCCACAGGGGACAAATCCCCCGCAAAATAGAAAAGTGGCATCTTCCATTGTGAAGGGGGCTATTTATTTTGATTTGATTAAGGGTGCTTTAGTTGGGCCTCACTGCGTAATCCCCTGAGAATATGTCTGGAAAAGGGGATCAAGTCTCTTTAAAACCTGAAGGCTTTTCTGTGCGCTCAAATGAGGGAAAGTTAGATGACAATGTTCCACGGGGGGGGGAAGAGCGATACTGAATATGGTAATGGCTTCACAGTGTCCTCGAGCTGCTTCGGCAAAGACACTTTCCACACGACATAAGACCGCTTGTCCAACAGAGATGGAGGGAGCACGAGGGGGCGGAAAGAGAGGAAGACAGACAGACTGCGAGGGAGGGGGAAACGCTCCCACCCGCCAACCCCCGAGATAGGATTTATACTGAATCAAAATAAAAGTCTTTCCCATAAAAGTCAGCAACTCCGCCTGAATTTGTCCAGAAATTGTGATGAAATCTACTGTGGGAGATGGGAAAAGAAAAAGCGGATTATTTGTGGGGAGGCTCTGGTGAGTCGGTGAGCTGAGTACAGCTGACACCTGTCAAGGGTTTTGGGGCTATAATAGGGAAGCGTTCAGGAAGAAAGGATGCCTGCTAACGAACACAGGAGGATATGTATGGTGCGCTCTGTGTGTGTGTGTGTGCGTGCGTGCATCTGCTTGATTGTGTGAATGCATGTGTAATACTTTGGAGACCTTGCGAGCACTGAAACACGCATTTCCACGTTTCTTCCACTCATAATGAAGCGGAGACGCTGTGGAAAATCCTGGGAGCGGTGCCCTGCAGCCCGACTGCTCAGCTGGATGAACAAGGCCCCGGTCAGCAACCTCTCTCAGCCCTCTCTGGACGGCTGATGGGACCCACGTCATGGCCACCCGCCATCTATTCCAGGGGTTCGTTTATAGCATCTGGACTCTGAATTCTTCTGCCTGAAGTCCTAAAAACGAGGAAGCGTCTGGAATTTTCCATCTCAGCGTGTTCACTCGCTGTCTTAGTATTTCTTCTTTTTGCGAGGTGCTAAGCTAAATCTGTTTTGAAAAACTGTGTCATTAAGTCGGCACGCCGCACTGAGGGAACTTATCAGTTTTGATGTACTACCATTCAAAGTGATGTGGGCTCAGTCGCCTCGGCTGACAGCAGAAAGACAGAGTAACTGCGGGATGGGGTTAATGTAAAGCTTTCCTATGAGAGCCTTGCTCTGTCCTGACAAGAATGATTCACTTCCTGAAGGATTGGTGCCGAGCCAGAATGCTTCTTCAAGGACAGATAGCACGCTAACCCACTTTTTAAAATGACTGAGAGCTCAACCTCAAAATCCTACAGTAGGTGTTTTCATAAGAGACATTCGGGCTTTCAATGACTTTGGAAGTGCTGTAAGATTACATTAAAAGGGGAAGATGGATTATTGCTGAGGTAAAATTTTGTCCAATTTAGAAAAAAGAGAAGCAATAATGACTCTGTGCTGATATATTTAAAACGCTTCAGGGGGAAAAGAGAAAAAAAGTACAACTTAATGTTAACTTCCAAATGCTTCCAGAAAAAAGCACATCCTGTCAGGAAATTCATATAAAAATGTGCATCTTTTCTGACTCTGGTTTTATGCACGAGAAACCAGGTTCAAAATGTGCAGTGCTAGCTTTCATTATGCACATGCATACGATGTTAGCATTAAAATGCATTCACAGACGTGGCTCTGCCTACTCTGACTGTTACTCCTGCTGCTCTGGAAACTAAAAGGAGGACAAGGAGGACGAGGAGGATGCCATTTCTTATTTGCACCTTCTCGTGTCCTTGTAGCTCAGTCTTGGTTTCTCGCCTGCTTCTCAGCACTTGTGCCTTTGGGGAGTCTTGGTGGTATTTATAGCGCGATAGAGGGGAGGAGAAGCGCTCGTGGTGCTTCGTTCACAATTACATGGAAATTCCCGGCACGGTCACGCATTTGTTGGACGCTATATCCTCCGCCGGGTTTAATCCCCGCAGTCCCGCGGGAGAGCTGGAGCGTGACCGAGCAGATTACCGTCGACTGCTTCCTCAGCAGGCCGGACCCGCCGACGCTAACGGCCGAGGCGGTCGCTCTGCCGTCTGCGGCGGAGCGAGGTGTGATGGTGCACCCTCTGGACCTGTGAACTCCATCAGTGAGGAGTGGAATGCAGATTACATGGCTACATGCTTGAGCTGCCAAGGACGGGAGCGTGGGCAGGCTGTGCACATGTGGCTGAACACAAATACAAAAATTCAATAGCATTTTTCCTCTTTTCCTTTCTGTGAATGTGGTGGGAGTGAGCTGGGAGAGTGGGGCTTAGTCGGGGAGTGTGTCAAGTATAATCAAGCCGGTAATCATACTTTAGGAAGCAAGGATGTCTCTGTTTCCTCCTCGAATCGTTATGAAACTGCTTTACTTAATAAAATAACTGTAAGTCTGTTTAAAGCTGTTTAATCAGCTTTAGCACTTCCAATGTTTGACATCAGACGGGTCAATACAGACACAAAAAACAGATTCCTTCCTTGCTTCACACAGCTCACTGTTACACTGCAGCTTTCATGTACAGCTTGGTGGGATGGATATATATATTTCTTTTTTTTGCAGCATCCCCTCTTGCCTGAGGCCCCCACATCTTCTACCAGCCACCTCAGCACCTTCCCCGGCAGGGTTTCTGAGCCTGAGCCGGGCTGGGGTGCGCCTTGGGGCTGCTGAGCTCCACATACTGTCAATTTCCTCCAAAAACATCCACTCGCTCCCTTAGGCATTGGCTTGAGTCATGGCTTTTTTCTTTCTTCTTCTTCTTTTTTTTTTTGGCTGAATTACTCTGTGGCTCCGGCAAGGCACCAAGGCTTAAAAGTCCTGTCTGAAGCACGGTCATTACCAGTGGAGTGCTTAACCCCTGGAGGGGGGTATGTGGTGGAGGGAACTATGCGATGGGTGGGAGAGAAAGCAGAGCTGAGACAGTCTCTGAATCTTTTTCCTGTAATAGCATAATATCCTCCTCCCCCGTGTGTGTGTGTGTGTGTGTGTGTGTGCTGTTCTCAACATGCTGCTCTGCACCGTGTCCAAGTGCAGGTCTTGGAAACAGCTGCTGAGGACATGTGAGTCTCGAGGAGAGCCTGATATCAGCTGAGATCAGGTAAACTTGGGATATAGCGGCCTTTCAAAGCACCACGATAAACACGGAGCAGCTTAAATGTTTGGACCGCCTCACTGCAACAGCTCTAACACACAGTCACAAACAGCAAACCTCTGGTTAGTGTTATCTGATCAAAGATCGCTTGAAAAAGCAGAAAAATATGTAAGTACTATTTGCAGAGAGGCCGTGTCTTCCGGCAGACTCATGTATCACATTAACTGTGTGCAGGATGGAGCTTATGTAGCTGATTACACGAGTCCAGCTACAGTCGTTTACCCGCGGACAACAAAAGCAGTCTTGTAGCCTTTAAAGTTACAGACACCAGACTGTTTTATGTATTTTGCTGAGCTACAAACTGCTTTAGTGTGTGTGTGTGAGAAATGGCTGAAAGACAAAATGCTGTTACCCATTACACATGGAAACAACCTCTCCCAGCACAGACAGGCCAAGAGAAACAGCAGAGCAGAGTTCAGGAACTTGGAGCTAGTTTCTGTGTTGGCTAATTTGCTGGTTCGCTCGGGAGAGGGAAGGGAAGCAGATGGAGCTGTCATTAAGAACAATGACCAACAGCTGTCTGGCCTGTTCGCTCTGCTAAGGACCGGGGCCCTGGCTATGTCCTGGACTCAATATGAAGCTTAAGACGAGTTTACATCAAAGTAAAAATAAGTAATATGAAACATTATGATGTGAAAGTGCACGTAAATGGTAATCTGAACTCGGCTGTTTACCTGTAAAATTAACCACAGACGGCCACAAAAGGAGTAAATTAGGGGGAAGCTGAAGAATTACAGGACAAGGGTGAATTAAGGGTGTTGGCTTTGGCTCTCCAGCAAGTTTGCATAAAGAAAACACCAGGATACCTGCACGTTTGCTATATCTGCATGCATGAAGCACACATGTGCAGGTCTGAGCAGCTCCTTCTGATTTTGATGGAACATCTCTCCTGACGTCCAAGTGAGATTTCACGCTCATCTGTCTCCAGAGCTTCTCGCAGGCTAGACCGCCTCGCTGTTGCTCTCTGCTTACTTCATTTCTCTTTCTCCTCTCTGCTTACTGGGCTGTCAGCGCAGCCAAAGTCACATTAGGAGATAAGAGTGGGTGGAGAAGGAGGACCAAATACCAAATGCATTAGGGCTATTAATCAAGATTAACAAATGCGAGGGAGACGCCGCAAATTTGGAAAAACACACGCGCGGATGGGTGCATTTATCAAGGTGACACATTAAAACACACATTTACCAAAAAAATACCATAATGTTTGGTCTGGTGTGGCGCCAAAGGCAGAAAACGAACTACAACAGCAGATGTCGACGTTTGCCGGCTGGCTGGGAGTTTCATGTTGGAGAAACAAGCGAGCGCAGAACGTTTAATTACACAAAGCGATCCAAACTTCTTTTTTTTCCAGTTTTCCTGGAATCTGAGACTCGTCATTTTTCCAAGTTTTTTTTCTCCTGAGAAAAATCTGAAAAAGCTTAGACTGATGGTCAGTGCAACTGGAACGCCACAAGGCTCGTCAGACAGGCCGAGAGAACGTGGCGGAAGATCTGATTACTGCTCAGAGGCCAAAGAAACAATAAATACTCAGGAAGAGATGGATGTGGATTTCCTGCACTGATCACTGCACATTTATGTGACCTCAGGACGACATATGTACACACACAGCACAAAAAGAGATAAGAAAGCCGGTCTCGTGATCTAATATGTTATCAGGATCTTGATCATTAGTAAAACTACAGTAAAAGTAAGTCCTCTGCTTGACTAGGAAAAAACCGCAGATTGTAACTTTTTTTGCATTTGGTGACTGATGGCAACTAGTTCCCATCACCTACTGGTTGCCTGTAGGTTGCAAATTGATTGCACAGGTCACCTGGTAGGAGGCAACAATCGTGGTCCAACTGAGGCTGACTGCAGACTCTCAGACAGACACGCTGCACTCTGCAGAGTCCATCTGCAACTTGACTTTATGTATTCTTTTAACTCTTGAGATGTTTCTAGATGAATATTTCAGCTGTTAGCATTTGCCCTCTCATGTTTGCATGCTGTGCATTTTGCTCCAAAAAGCTTCTTCCTCTGGTTTTTGTGACTCATTCTTGCAGCCGTCTTGTTCTAAACTAAGATCTCCAGTAAACATGAATGAACTGGTTCATTTTATGCACAGCATGTGTCTCATTAGAAGACAGGCCGGCCCCCATCAGAACGAGGGAAGCCATCGTTGCGATCGGTTAAAGGAACACGTTCAGCTTCTCTCTATGGACATGATAACCTACTGCAGGTGTGACACTGGACTGTATGCATTTGAAAGAAATGAAGCTAAAACAGATTCATTATGTTCAATTCTTTTAAAAAACGACTCATTTTTCTTTGAGGCCGATATTTCTCCAGATCATGATTCAGTGGATGAAGCTCGTGACGTGTCAGTCTGGAGCTCATAATCTTATCACGAGGAGGGCCAAGAGGTGTGTCCAGGGTTCAAGTGTCTCATGAATATAGTCTGGCTTTGAATGCCCACGATGAGACCTGCCACACAGGATGATAGAGGACTGTAACAGCTGTGTGCGTCGAGATTGTAGGAAACAGCCAATGGAAACGTCTTTCAAAAGGACTCTTTTTGTATTCCTCATTAGCAGACTGTCTTTGACACCAGTGACACCGAAGTCAAGCCCGGTGTGACGGTGAGCGCGAGGCCAGCGGTAATCAAAAATGACAAATGTGACTCTCCAATCTGGGGCCAAACTCCTGCGTAACCCCTCTGAATGGATGATAGGCTGGACTCGCCCTCCCAGCGGACCAGTCAGGAAGCAGAGGCTGCTGCACAAATGTGATGTCAGTTAAAGTCAGCGTGGGGCCTGTTAATGCTTCTCGTGATTATAATTCAGCACGAAGCCTGACAGCAGTCGCAGTTTTCTCTGCTTTTTTAAACTATCGCCTGAAAGTTAGACTCTCGCGTTTGAGGCGTTCGTGCTCGCTCGACTTTTAACAGAGTTTCTGGTAAACTGACACGTGCTAAATATAGACTCGTGAATCAGCTCTTATGTCTTCGGCAGATTAGGAGCTCAGAGTAACGCGAAATTGCCAGTTTTAGAAAACATTAAACAATCATGATTTCAAGGCTTTTCCACAGCTGAGCCCGACATCCTGCTTTACAATTTCTCACCTTGTGAGAAAACTATGTGAGATCCTTGTTTCCTGTAATAATAAAGGACAAACAAATATTCCAAAATCTTCTGTTCATTTAAATGTTTTCAGACGATCACATTATAGCAGGCACCAACCTTGGTGTCCATACTGAGGTGTGTGTGGTCCGTAAGGGCCCGCGGGGCCACCCTGGGAGTACGGACCCACTCCAGAGTAGAGGGGGCCCCCTGGCGATGGGTGGGGGGACATGGGAGGTCCGGTCTGTGGAGAAGCAAACTGAGAGGCAGCCTGGTTCCTCTGCATGTTGAACCCTGAAACACAAAAACAGGCATGAAAGCAGCAGAACCAGCGGAGGATTTGTCTGAAGCGGTTGTGTAAGTCAACAAAGTGGGACATTTATTCAATTTCCTCGTGTAAAAAGAGCCGTGTTCTGATAACGACCCTAATCTTTTACCTCAGCGCTGGCTCCTGTTACTCGCAGATACACTTTGTGGAGTAATACGGCGCGGTCCAGGTGTTAGACGGCGCATAAAGAAAGCGGCAGGCTGACACAGGCTCGCTCGCTCAGAGAATTTTAGCACGGGCAGAAGCAGAGGGTCAAGTGTACGCATGTTCTGAAAGACGCACGCAGCCCAGTCTGTGCGCAGGGTTGAAAAAAGCCAACCGTTTGCTCGACTCTTCACAGAATAGCCGGCGATTTGACCGCAGCTACTATGTTTTTCTAAACCGTTTTGTCAATAGATGTGTCAGAGCCTCTCAGGCCCAAACTCGCCCGCACCATTCAAATTGACATTTGGAGAGATCCTCGCCTGGGCTTCGCTCTTTCAAGCTGCGCCGTTGGTTTTTAAACCCACAGAAAGGTCTCCCGATCCACCGCGAATGCGGAAAGGTCGCTGGGCGGCCATTCAGAGAAAAGAGAGGTTGCGTGGGTGTGGAAACGAGCGCGTGCGGTAGGGGGATTGCAGATTAGGGCGTAAATGGATCGGGCCCGCTCGACTGTAAACTGTGATAGCGATCCGCTTTGCTGAATGGGCGCCGACTCTTTAGCGAGTTTGGGGTTTAGGGAAAAACGATAGAGTTGGAAAAGTGCAAGTTGACACTTGTTTAATTCCTTGTTTCTGCTAAGAGAGCATGAGAAAATATGAGGGAGGGAGATGGAAGTTTCACTGCATGATGGCTGTGTGCGCACACACGCATGTGTTTGTGTTTCTCGGTGTGTGGGGGAGATAACAGAGAAAGAGAGCAATAAAAGTGTGTGTGTGTGTGTGCAGCGAAGAGATGAAGGCCAAGACAGAAAGAGAGGCAGTGAGAGAGAAAGTGTGTGTGGGAGGAAAGACAGTGTAACAGAGGGAAAGAGCGATCAGGGCCTGAAAGTGCTTAGGCTGCGAGTGCTGGGTTTAAGGAGCGAGGACATTATTGTAATGTTTTGCTTCCATTAGGGTAAGGGGATTCTGGGAGAGCAGGAGAAAAATACAGTGTGTAATACCGCACTTTAAATTGCCTGGAAAATGGATGGGGAGAGGAACATTGTGCAGACAGTGCTAAAAGCAAATAACACATTCAAGGATTTTTCTGTCTCTCTGCTTCGTTCGCTCTCCACACTCACACACAAACACACAACACGCACACAAACCTTTCTCTCTTTCGGGCAAAGTGAATGAAGCTCTCAGCCGGACAACAACAGGCGAGCGGCGGAGCACGCGAGAGAAAGCGGGGGGGAAAAGGGACATTCAGCGGATTTATGGAAATGAAGAGTGGAGAGAGGCTCTTAGGGAGGCAGCCACTTGAGCAAAGTGGGGCGTGCGTGTAGAGGAGGACGAGGGGGGGCGGTGGGAGGTTTAATCCTAGCTAGGGAAACAGCAAAAACAACAGCCAACCCTGTTAACCTCGCCGTGTTTTCCTGGACTGGGCTGGGGAGGGCGTGAGGTTTACAGGCATTAGAGAGCAGCACTAAATTTCCGATTTGATTTCATCATGTTGGGAAATAACCTTTTACAGTGCCGCTCCCGCTCTCTCCGTCTTCATCTATCCACTCCCTCTGTCTCTCTGTGATGTTAACTGCTCTTTGGTGGGTGATAGAGAGGGAGCATCGCAGTAATTCCATTAAGGTTGCATCCCACTCTTTCAGGGGTTTTTCAGTGTTGTGTGGATGCAGATTTTTTTTCACATGAGCAATTTTGCTGTTTTTAGTAATAGTTGAGAAGTGGCCATAATTGCTGGAAACAATTTTGCAGTTTGGCCAACACATGTGGCTTGCGGGTGAGCGTTCGTGTTACGAGCCTTTGGCAGCGAGTCGGGGCCAAAGCTGAAGTGGCTCCATCGGCAGAGCGCACGCTCGGGTCTGAATGAAAGACTTACCTCAATGTTTACTGTGACATTTTTACACAACCGCAATTTTACCATAAGAGTGAAGTTAAAACATGATGCTGCGTGTGTGTAAACTACATGAAGTGCAGAATATTTTAAACATATACAAACAAGTGTTTGTTGTTTTATTTGCATATAATATTAAAAACCTGATAAACCAGCAGGGACTAGAAAGAGGAACATGAAGGTTTCCTCCCACATTATCTTCTCTTCACTGGCTCCCTGTCAAATCCAGATTTCTTCTTAAATAATCACGACATAAAGACCTCGGTGTTTCGTATCGTCACTCTCACACTGCAGGCTCACTTGTTGTTTCTGGAGTATTCAAGGCCACGCCCACACTAAGCGTTTTTGGTCAAGGAAAACTGAGCTCTTTGAAAACGCTCTCCAAAGCGGATACATTTGAAAACGCCGTTTTCTTGTTGCAGTGTGGACAGCGTAACCGCAGGCTTTTGGAATCGATGACACATTTTAGTCATGTGATGCAGACATGTGACCAATTAAACTAAGACAGCGGAGGGCGTTATACAGCAGCTGTTTGACAGCCCTATTAAAGACTAATATCAGTCTGTACATGCTCCACAGAGCTTTTCTTCAAATTCTTTAATTCTCACTCGCTTTTGCAACTTTGTACTTTTGTGTTACTCGCAGCAACAACTCCACCTCATTGTGAGTCCGTTTAAAAAACTCAGTGGAAAGTAAATAAGTGGCAGACAGAAATGAGGCAGGTCGAATCTGGAACGTAAGTGTTTTCGACCGTTTCAATGTGGACGCACAACTCTGTGAAAACGACTGAAAACGACAGTGTGGATGCGGTTTTCAGAGGAAACGCCGTTTTCAAATGTATCCGGATTAGTGTAGACATAGCCTAACAGTAGAATGGGAGGCGGAGCCTTCAGCTTTCAGGCCCCTCCCAGTTTGGACAGTTGGCCCTGTTCACATTTGTCTTAGCTGATACCATCCTATGCATCCACTGGGTTGTCGCCTATCATAGAAGGTTAAGGCAGTATTTAATAAGCTTGAGCCAGCCTACTGTGCTCAGTGCCTGCAAGCTGCTTTGCAAACCACCTTAGTGTTGTGCAGCGTGATGCTTGTTGTCACGGATGCCTGCTCAGGTCTGGAGGTCTTCCTGCTGCTCTACCTGCCTACAGCTTCTCAGTTATGCCCATGGAAGAGCGACGAGGTCTCCTAGAACAGAACCACAAATCACTGCTGAAGGAATGATCTTCTTAGAGAGAAGCACTCACTATTGTGGCGAGTGGGAAATTCCCACAGTTCTTTCTCTGTCTTTGTCTTTCTTTGTAGCTGTGTCAAATGACTTGTTTACATCTCTTTGCTAACATCTTAAACTCCAAGTCTTCATATTTCCTAAGAAAATCTTTCATTACAGTTGCTGGTTTCGTCCGTGGTGCACTAAGATATCGTTTTGGTCTTCTGTTTGTTACGGCCTCTAATCCTCCTGCACCGCTCGCCTGTGTTTCATGTAAAGAAAGAAATTATTTCTATTTCATCGTCCGCTTTGTAAGTATACAAGCTCTTCATCTGAGCCCGATGCACAATGTGGATTTTCTGTAATATATATTTCTGTACTGTACAGAGCATGTGTGCTAGCCACTAAATGTTTCTGTAAAACATCCTTAAACATTGGGTAAAACAACGATTCCAGTCCTTTAACTTAAGCCTGGGGTAGCTGTGCCCCTGGTAGGCTGACTTACGGGCTAACACACACAGACATACCTCTCTCCTGAGCCATAGGTGAGCGTGTGATTGGCAGGTGACCTCCATCGGGTCCGTTTCCAGAGCTCTGCGGGGCCATGGCTGAACCTGCGGACATGGATGTGACATCTTTGACGTTGTTGTTTTAAGAAAAGCTTTGACATTCAAAGAAAATGTTTAGTGTCATTTAAATTCCGCTTTCTGCACAAAAACTGAAGGAAACAGAAACGGATTCATATTTGTTTTCTGTCTGCTTCAAAAGCGATGCAACAATTAAGCCCCGAAGGTCTGCTTTTGTCTCAGACGGACAAAGTTCTCAAAAAGTTTTCTCCCGCTTGATTGACGAATAAAAAAAGGAAAACAATAAGGGCTGCGTATCAAGCTGAAGGTTATTTTTTGACTGCCTTTGTTTCTTGAGCAGCGATTGATCGGGTCAGAGGGTCTGATGCCAAATTTAGCCTTTGCAGACGCACAGCGGGCTCAGCATAATTACTACACATGAAGCTGTTTGTGATTCACTATCAGCTAAATGACAAATGCACTTCCAGGAGACATATCAAGTCATTGGACCCCGTGCCACTTCCTTGTGTAAGCATTAAAGCTGCAGCGATCCCCTATAGAAAACCGGAACCATTCCAGGAGCATCGATCAGGTGGTTGTGCGGGTCTTTGGGCTGCGCCTGTTCCATTGAAATCCAATAGCGAGTTGAGGGTCTGATTAGGACAATGGCAGACAGAGACTACGGCGGATTGATTTGGCCCAGAGGAAGGAGAGAGATGGCAAATTAACCTTTTATCTTCGAATTCAGGCTGGCGACGATGACGGGGAGAAAGGCGAGGGAAACTCGCCGCTTCTGTCTTTCTGTGGATACGATGTGCAGCGAGTGACAGGCAGCGAGTGCAATCATGAGGGAAACATATGTTCTGTGATGACTATCGGTGCGTGTTTTCAAGATTACAGAGTACGGGCTGACCCGTCTCAGTGGGAATATATGAAGAAACTAAGTGTTTCCTCAGGATGACACATGATGAAGTACAAACAATTCTGTCACTGCTCCCGAAAACTCACATTGAATATAAATCCCTTATTATAGAGGAAACACTTCCCATTATTCAATCACTCAGTAGAAAAGTGCTCTTTCCACAAGTGTGTGTGTGTGTGTGTGTGTGTGTGTTATATGTCTGTCCATAGCTGCGGTAATACATGACTGGAGGTGACACTCTCTCCACATAAACAAACCCAATTAAGTCAACATAATTGCTTTGCATAAAAATACATAAACAACATTTCCATCCAACCCCCGCCTACACACACACACACAGACACATACACACACACACACACACACACACACAGAAATACTTCCACAAACAAGTGTAAATAAACAGAGTGAAGTGCACAAAGACATGCACGTGAGTGCACAAAGCCACATAGGGTACGCAGCGAAACGTTCGCGCACACTCGCACACAAAGACCCCCTGCCTCACGCATGAATAGATCCAGCGGCGCTGCTTCAAAGAGAGAATATTCGATTAGTTAGTCTGTCACCGTGTTGCAGGAGAGAGGGGGAAAAGTTAGCACGCGAGTGTTGAGGCGACTCGGAGATAACGCTAAAAACACCAGCTGCACGCTTTTATGTGCCGGCAGAAAAAGACAGTGTAGAAACACTCGATCCATTCACAGCTAAATGTACGCAAAAGAAGTCATTATGTGCAATATTACAGCAGCAGCACTTGTAACAGTCTAATAACAGGATGCTGTCATAATCTAAGTGCATCTAACAACAACGTTTCTCTGTACAGCAACTCGACCGCCATCATCTCACAGTGATTCATACGGCTCAATAAATCACTGCCTATTGTATTTATATAGTGGTTGGAATAAAGGGAGTGCAGATAGAGCAGACTGCATGTTCTACTCTCTGTGTGCATCAGTGTACAGTTTATGTAGTAACGTGAAGGGTCACTGCAGGTTAGAGCCGGAGGAGCATGTTCAGCTGCAGTTCTGGTTTCCTCGCTTTAGATTGGCTGGTGGGGAAGACGAGGTAGTCAGCAGGAGTTTAGTGAACCCCTAAACTACGGAAGTCGACCCAACGATGGAGGCCGGCCTCGCTGTGCGTGTGTGTGTAGGGATGCATGCCAGGCACCAGCTTTGCTGTCAGCCTCTGTTTGTTTGGATGGCAGAGCCTGTGTGTGTGTGTGTGTGTGTGTGTGTGTGTGTGCACCACTACCAAGGTAGACCCAGGGAACGCTGCCCTGCATGCTCCACTACTCTCTCCACATACTCATGTAAACTGTCACCAGAGATAAATTAATGCGAAGACAAATGTGTGCGTGAGAGAGGAAGACCGAAAAATAAAAGAAGATTACCGACAAAAGCAAACTGCTGAACACGAGGCCTCAGCTCCGCCCGCTCTGCAGCAAAGACTAAACTTTGTGCACTTTATAATTATTTCACTACCAATTAATGTCCAAACAAAGCTTCTCTCGTCTCTTCTCACATTTTTTCCCCCCTCTTCCCCTCCTGTCTCGGCTCTCGTCTCTCCCCTCCTCGCCATCATTTTTAACAAGGTGCCATTAAATAATTACGTCCAAATAAAACAAACAGGCGCCACGGCGAGTCCTGGCACTTTTAATCCATGCCATTAATAATTCATATGCTCAATCTTTGACGTGCAGCTCTTCCCCGTGTGCTGCCGAGAGACGGAAGAGAAAGCTAAATGTCAGCAGGAGCTCAAAGTATAGCTTCTCCGTGTCCGCAGTCTTCCAGCTGTGGATGAAAATGTAAAACGAATGAAACGATGAAGAAATGATGCCGAGTTCAGGCGATCCTGGTACACGTGTGTGTGATTTAACAACGTTGTTTCCTCTTCGGTGGGAGAGACGGTGATTTTGAAGAAGAGCAGAATTCATGTGTTCATCTGCATGTGCTCCAACAGTCTGGATGTTTCTGGTGCAGGAATATCTCTGCTCTCATCCTCCACTTTCACCCACTCATCTGCAAATTACACTCTCACAAAGAAATCAGCTCCAATGAATAAAAAAAGGCTTGTTTATCAAATCCATGCATATTCCCTTTAAAGGTTGAGAGTATCAAAGATGGATCGGGCTCTTATTTTTAATTCTCTGTACTTTAATTCTTTTAGACTCTTCTTTGATTGCTGCCTTCAAACACGACTCATTCATAAGAGATCTGACTGCACCTGTGCCACTGTTTGTCTTTAACTCTGACCCTCGGGGCTTTAAGGACTTCACGCCGATTGTGCCGACGGAGAAAACACTGAACCTGCGGCAGGAAGAACCAGGAGATCTCTAACACGGGAATGCTCTTTGGAATGCGGCGGAAAAGTCGAATAACTGTAATTTCCTTTTTCTGTAAAAAGCCACTTAGCAAACACATCCATTTTTGACTCTTTCCTCATGATACAAGGCAGCCGAGCCAAGAGTAATGGGAGTTCAGTGCGTTTTTGGAGATAATGCTCCTCGCTAAAACCCAATCCACGTTTTAAATTTCTCTTCCACGAGGACTGTTGAGGCAACCCCGAGTCTCCTTTGAAGAGAGGGAGTGTGGTCTTTGAAGCTTTTTTCATCAGGGTTTCAAACACAAATGCTGCTGAAGTTCAAAGCTGAGGGAGAGCACTTGTGGCCATATTTCTGTTTTGTTTTCAGGGCCCTGGAAATATAAAGCTTAGGAGTTATTCTGCATGTGTGTGCGTGCGTGCTAATGAAGTCAACCTGAGATTCAATGAAAAAGCTTTTAATAATTGCCAGAGAAAGAGCCGGTGCATTAGCAGACGTGTGTGCACGCTTGCACGTATCAGCCACGACATTAAAACTGTGTAATACTAAAAGGAAGGAGCTCAGACCTGCAGCACCTTTGAGGTGGGGGTTACTGGTGTAGATCGGACTTGTGCACATCCTGCAAACGCTCGAGTGGATTGGGAGCTGAGTCAATAGCTTGGGCTTTTTGCCATCCATCTCCATCTGGGGGTGGGGGGATGGGGGGGTGCTGCTTGGCCTGCTACAATTTTAAGGTGCACGTGTCAGAGAAGCACCCGCCGAGTGGCACTGAGACCATGACTGTTATTCACCGCTGGTGGATTTGAGGTTGTGGCCGCTCGGTGCGTGAACACACACAAACACACACAAACGTCCAAACTGTTTCTTACAAATAGCCGACCCCCGGAGCAACGAGGGCTATTTTTGCTAAAGTGAGGTAACTGTGTTGAGCACTAATAGACTGACACAGAATACAGAGAAACGGCTGCTTCAGCACCATCTCTTAATACAACCCTCAGGCTATAAATGCACACACACCTGCACCGCCCTGCAAACACACACACACCCAGGTAATATCCCCTATTTGCCGTGTCTTTAGGGGAAAGAGGCAGATAAACAGCGGGCTCCAATAATGGTGGTTTAGATCTCAATGGGTGCGAGTCAATGCCTCTCCGAGCCGGGGGCTAATGTCAGTTAACACTCCCTGTAGGGGACAAACGCAGGCCTGCAGTGGCTCGCAAAACAAGCCCTCTCCCAAGATCCTCATTACTTCCAACGCTGAGCAGCAACTGTAAGTAAAGCAAAAGTGCAGCTTAAGCTAAAAACATAGCGAGCGGGATGCGGGGGGAGAGAGAGCGCGAAGGAGTGGAGAGAAAGCAAGAAAATAGGTGTTGGGGAGGGAAAATAATTGCACACTGTGCTCCGGTTAGGGTTTTCCAGTCGGACAGAGTTAGAATGGGATTTCTCTAAATGGCTAACGCAGCAAGCAGGTGCTGTTTTTCCCCTGTTTTGGCCGACGCTGTGCTTTGTGAATATAATGCTTGCAGGGAGCGCGTTTAGCCGTTTCACTGCGAACACGAGCAGCCTTCAGGACGACAACAGGCAGACAGGGAATAGTTGGCTAGATGGCAGCGGTTGTGCTGCTAGTGGTGATGGATGAAGAAGAATAAAAGGAGGACAAATTCAGAGAGAAAGAGCTGGAGGAGAGATGTGGAGAAATAAGAGAGAGGAACCGAGGCAGAAATAAGGATGGAAAATTCAGCCTTGTTCCTCGGTGGGAGTCCTGTACCACAGCAGCGCTCTGAGCCAAGAAAGCAGAGACAAACAGAGCTGGGGAGGAAAGGGTGGGGACGAGGGAACGCGAGACACAAGAGGGAACATGAGAGAAGGCGAGCACGATGAAAATAATGAGAGAAAGAGAGAGGGACAGGGACAGCCAGCGGCGGTGTTCCCACCACGCAGCCTCTCAGGGAGTGGTGTGACTGGAAAAGTTGCCCAGCAAAACACACTTGCACAAAAACTCGCCCCCACCCTTTTACCCATGCTTTCTTCTAATAACGTGCACCACAAGCAGAGGGGAAATCGAGCTATGGCTGAGCACCCCTGCAGAGCCTGCTCTGGGCTCATGGTTTGCAGCTTTTTGGGGAAGTCATTTAACCGCACGTCCACCTTTTTGCATGCAAGTAAGCGCTCAGGTACCTTTGGGGCATCGCTGCTTAACCTCTGACCCCAGAACAGGGAAAAAAAAAACAACCATCTGTGGTCACTGCCATAATTACAGATATAAAAAAATAACCACAGACTAGGCCGCGCGATGATGTAAAGGCAGGAGTGGATATAAAGCATTTTTCAGGAGATTCACATATGAAAGGACGCTCGAGGTAACATACTGGACAGATCTGGCCTTCCCTCTGTCTATCCCCCCTTCCCCTCTCGCCTCCCCTCGCCCTGACCTCTCTGTCCTTTTCTGGGCCCTGGAAGCTCTTGAAGCGAAGCGCAGATAAACAGCTTAAACTCTCCTGAGCGCTCGCCCGCAAGCTCCAATCACCTTATTAGAAGAAAATAAAAACTTGGAGGGGCTGAGGAGAGATGGAAGAGGGAGGAGGGAGAGCAGGCAGACACTGTTAGCGGGACCTCGGAGGACCTCGGTGGAAGCACAAAGAGTATTTGTGATTTTGTGCAGCAGACAGAGCGAGCCGGCCTGTGCAGGAGTGTGGATGTGCTCTGTGTCAATTAGTAGCTGCACAAAGTGAAAAATATTGCAGTTTGGCCTTCAAAAGCAGCCGGGCACACAGACACAGTGTGCATACTTACAGCCACTGTAGTTTTTTTGCATCACTTTTTTCCCAACAATTATCCCAACAAGACAAAGCTTTAATAACACATCATCACCTTCTTTTTCAGCAGCATGAAAGATTCATCCAAAGTTTCTCTGACACCTGAATGAATTATTAGAAGTGCACATTCACTGCAGAATACAAGACCTTCAGAGTTACTGTGAGGGATTCATCGGAGCAGACCCTCTCGGTTCTGTGAGGTTTTGCTATTTTGTGGCGGATTTAAAAGGTCAGGCCTGTCTGAACGTTTTCTGGAACACGGTGACCTGACAATCTTCTGCCGGGCATCTTTTGGTTTCAATCTGTGGAGGCCTCAAGGACTGAGTGTGGGGAAGGAATAATAAACGTGCGTGCTGAAACATATGTGCTCATCTCTGATCACCTACAGTGGATATCAAATATTTCTATGTCAGATTCTGTGTTGCCTCTTCAGTGATCTTACTAAAGAAGACAGCCACACATTTACATCCCCAACTCCAAGGTAACAGCTGCATCTCTGACACATCTGGAAATGCTCCATCAGTGCTAAAAGGTAGATACAGATTTTAGAGCAACATCTGCTTCATCCAGACATCTTTCAGGGAGGCCCTTCATATTTCAGCAGGATGATGCTAAACCTCCAGAACATCTGCAGCATCGTGAAACCAAAACCAGACAAAGAAGATCCAGGAAGCCTGAGCAGCTCGAATCCCACATCAGACAATGGGACAACATTCCTCTGTTAAAGTGCAGCAGCTGCTCTCCTCTGTCACAGACTGTAGGAAGCTGCAGACCTTTACAGACATGCTGTTGCCATCAAATTCATATTTTCTTAATATAGTTCATTTTTGCACTTTAATGCATCCTGGGGATTTTGCATTTTATAGTGTTGCAGCTTTTTTGGAATTGAGGTTGTACACCAGGGGTCCCCAATCCCAGTCCACGAGGGCCGGTGTCCCTGCAGGTTTTAGATCTCATCCTGGGTCAACACACCTGAATCACATGATTAGTTCATCATCAGGCCTCTGGAGAACTGAAGACATGTTGAGGAGGTAATTTATCCATGTAAATCCGCTGTGTTGGATCAAGGAACATCTAACACCTGCAGGGACACCGGCCCTCGTGGACTGGGATTGGGGACCCCTGGTGTACACACATGATTTTTACAGTCTCCTTCCAATCAGGTCCAAAGGCAGAAGAACAGTGTATTGTTTGCATATGTGGTGATTGAAGAAATGTTCCCTTCCCTTCACTCACTGTCTGCACACCAAAGGAAAGCAAAGAGGAATCGGGGCTGTGTTTGTGTGAAGTTTGATACGTATCAGATGCAGTCTGGTAATGAACATGTCTTCAGCTCGTTGTTTGGGAAACACGACAGTCAGCCTCATCCTGACAGGAAGTGACGCCACACTGACAGGCTGCCAACCTGGAGACAACCTGTCACACCAACCTGTGCATGCACACAAGCCTAAAAGCAGCCGCTGCGTTACCCACAACTCGAAATCTGCAGCAAATGCAAGTTTTTAGAGCTTTAAACATGCACATAAACGATGCAGCATGTCTGATGGATTCTGGGGCTGCTGGGGTTTTATTAACATAGAGACTAGTCAGCGAGCTTTTTAAAAACTCTGCTCTTCTACTGGATGAACTCGGCTCTCCTTCCCACAGCTAAGAGTCAGCTTTGGAAGCTTTAACACTGGCGTTCCCATTCCGCCACACCATCCATCCGGATGAGAGAAAAATGTCTGCCTGCCTCGTCCCCAAAGTCTCATATAGGGAGAAAAATATTCTGAAGATGCTCTGAATTGCTTCTGAGACACTGGGAGCAAGGAGATGTGTGTGTGTGTGTGTGCATACAAGGTAGAGGAAGAGGAGGTGGAGGTTGGCGGTTGAGCAATGTGATTTCTGCTTGACTGTCACAAATCTAGCGCAACAGGAAAATCAATTTATCCCTGTGTGTGCCTTTTTGGCTCCGGGAGAGAATCCAAATAGCAAGGCGAGGCCCGGATAATGTTACAGTGTATTGGATTTGCTTCATGGAGAGACAGCGAGAGGGAGAGAGGGAGAGAGAGGACAAAGAACAGGAGAAGCGAGGAGACGAGGGAATCACAGGCGTGCTGCGGAGCTTCGACAAGATAGATTTGTGCAAGTGTATGGGTGTATGATAGGCTGGCAATCTGTCAGTCTCCACCTCTTTTCACCCCGACTCCTTCTTATTTTCTCTCACACACACACGCGTGTGCAGATGACACCGTCAGTCATCCGAGCGAGCGTATATACAGAGGTGATTTATGTGTTCAACAATATATGTAAAGTCAAACCATGAAATCAAGTTTTTATAGGTATTCGTGTTCTTATGTGCAGCTGTGCGCGCTCACTCCGGTGTTATTCTGCTGGTGTGTGTGTTTGGCAGCCAGGTGAAAGGATGACATAATGAAGTTGCTCTCCTCCGACCGTTGTCAGGGGTAACGTGTGTGCTCATCCATGTGACGTGTCGCATCAGTCCACCGAGTGGGGCCGACAGGTGACAAATAAACACGGGGCACATGCATGTGTGCATGCGCGCACGCACACTTGAACCTACTTTTTTATATTTTTGTGAATAACTGCACACACTATATAGACCACGTAGAAAGATGAGTGTATTCCAGACCTGCATTCTTCCTAATGGCCAGCAGCTGGCGTCAGCACAAGTCCAGCTGTTTGGCTGCTTTTACGCCTTACTCGCTGCAACATGTCGCTAATTTCAGTCAGAAAGAGAGCTGATCTCATTCTGTCTGCAGTAATCTGTATTTGATTGTGTTGGGACGTCACACAGCAGAGAGCAGGGTCATGATAGACGGAGCTGAGGATGTGCATCAGCTGACCATCAGCTGATCAGTAGGAACTATCAGCTGAGTCCCTGAGTCCTCCTTCCTGCAGTTTCAGATGTGACGACCAAAGTTCTCTCGTGTGATGTCAGGGTAGCTACGTCCACCTAGCATCATGACACAATGTGCTGACATATACAGCACGCCTGTAAATAATTTAATAGGACGAAACCATCAATGCCAGCAGCGCACACTGACGTCAGCCGAGGGATGCAATTTATAAGCGGCTGCGATGTTTCCGCTGACAGCGGCCCTAATGGAGCAGAATGGAGCAGAGCAACAAGTCATGTTCTGTTGTGACTTCTTGAGTGGAGCTGAAACTACTGCAGACAGGTTTTTCACACTAATTAAAGCGTTTATTAATGCTTGTGTTTTGTTGTTTTTTAAAGGGCACTACTTTGAATATTAAAGAGCACGATTTGATGGCACCGGAGCAACACTCTGGGAACAGCGCTCCCATCTCTCCTCGCCGACTTGCTCCGAAATAAAGAGACAACGTTCGCTAAAACGTCCCAACTTGTGACAAAGTGTTAGAAAACCGGGCGTTGGTAATCAGATGTGTGCTAACCACATTAGTTCTCCCGTGTCTCTGCGAGGCTGGCTGCTCCTTGATCTAATCCGAACTGATTGTAGTACAGCCTCTAAAACACGCCAGATGTTGCTCACTGCTCCACGCTTTATCGCCATTTATTTGGCACAGGGAATATTTTTGAATATTTTCTTATTAATCACGTCCCAGCGATCGGTTTCGCTTCCCATCTTTGCCGCTTCACTCCGGATTCTCGTCATGATTCTTGGCACGCGCGCCTGGAAAACCACTGTCCCAGTTTTTCATTAGCGTCAATCACTCCGGTAAGCGGCTGTGAGGGGAACAGCAGGGGGAGGAGGAGGTGGCGGCGGGATCTCGCTCAAGACATTTCGCCCCGCCTCGTCAGAGTGACTGACGGGTCCGAGACATGCCGATGTGCCGGTCAGCCGCTCAGCTGTGAGGAGAGGAGGCGGAATGACAGCGAGGCCGCGCGCACGCTCGCGCGCCTGTTCCAGGCAAATCAAATCCACACTCTGTGTTTATCTAAATGGTTATGTGCTCCACTATGGCCTCGGGAGACAGACAGGCACACCGTGCATTGTCTGATAATCCTGTTGGTGCCTTGTTTAGCCTGCCATATCTCAGATAAGGCTACAAATCAGATGGGAGGTCCTCCACTACCAGTCGCTCTCAATTCATTAAGGCTCCGAGTGGATGGGAAATATCGCCCGGACGTGGATGTCGGATCCACAGGTGGAAGGAAGACGGACGTGATTAAAATTCCCCCGCCATGTAGGGACGCGTTTCTACAACGCTGTGATCAAAGACTTAACAAATGTCTAGTGTGCTAGGACAAAAACTGTGCAGGAAATGAACAGGACATATTCCTGTGCCATAATATTCCTCAGCACTGTGAATTATGAGTTCAAATGGGCCCGAGATATCAAAGTCTAGACGTGTGGGATTGATATTATTTAGTCTTCTGCTGCAGCTTCATCCCGACTTCTACCCGGCAGAATGAAAATTGATCTGGATGGATTACATGCCGAGTTGGAGACGAGGGGAAGAAAGAGATGCTATTAAACAAAGATGTTGGCAGATTTATGCGACGGGTTATCGGCGCCACTCTGAGAAAGAAAGGGGTGAAACTGCTCTTCAAACACCTGATAACCATCTTAAACGAAGACGCTGATTAGGTTCAAGTTTTTGATGCGAAAGCTTTATCCTCACCTCCAAATGGCACGCTGTTATTTGTGAAATCGCGGTTCCGCTTCGGGGTCAGTTTTCTACATGACCTTTTTAAAATCCTATTTAAAAACAAATGAAAACAGCAGCATCAATGTAAAGGTCAAGCAGAGAGGTGGGCGTGATGACTGGGATTTTCTCCAAGAAGCAACAAGTGCAGTGACGGAGCTGCTGTAAAGATGCTGCACAGAAAAAACTCAAACGGAAACATCTAAACACGATCCTAGCCACGCCCCAATCAGTGATGTCACAGCTGCTCGTCTTCATCAGCTGTCAAAGTGCGCATGGCCCGGGTCGTGTTTTGACAGTTTTTTTTAATTTGCTTTCCAACAACAGCCTCGTTTGGTGGCACAAAGCAATTTCCCTTTAAGCTGTAAAGCAATTTTAGGAAATTTCCCAGGGAATCCAAGACGGAGGTACAAGATGTAAAACGCGGCGTAGCGTCTGCTTTCAGCTGCAAATCCTGTCAGTGACAGTTTTGTTTGTTTGCAGTGATTAAACTAATACAATTATCAACTCAAGTTGCACATTTCATCAAGACGAGATTAGATTATCAAAGTACGGATGCGCGTACTTTCTGCTCTAATGGGAACCCTACCTGGTGCAGAGGTGTTGGCAGAGGGTCCGCTGGCAGGTGAGATGGGGCCCGAGCCCGAGCGGGACTGCTGGGACTGAGTGGAGCCGGCCGGAGAGCCGACAGGGGATGGAGAGGGCCCGCTCCTCTGGCTGGGGAGGTGGGGGGAGGCGTGAGGGGAGAAGGGGGACTGTCCCTGGTTACCGGTGCTTCCCTGCTCCCCTTGGCTACTGCTGCTGCTGCTGGAGGAGCCCCCGGCGCCAATGGCCGAGCCCAGGCCAGCCTCCCCAGTGGGGAGGTCGTCGATGGAGCCGGAAAGATCCTGGAACAGAAGAAAAGACTTCCAGTGAGTATTTACAAAGCTCGCTCGAGCATTTGATGAGAGCTGACGTGCAGCAGGTGGCAAATGTAAATGTAAGCTTCAGCAAGCGCAAAAGTTTCCACCTGCGTGTCAGAAACGCACAACTGTGCTGCGAAATCCTCCTTTACAACAAAAAGTTAACAATGCAACATATTTCACAGGATTTCATAAGGTGGCAGAGGTTAAAAGATTAAAGGTTTAGTTTGCGTGTGCACGAACAAGAGCTGGTGGCTTTTCTGGGAGCTACTTTATCCCTGAGAAAAAGTCACTGCAGTCTTAACGACGGCGGTTAACACGGCAGAGAAAAAAATCCCACAGAAGAAACCGCTACACCGGCTGCTGCGGTGAAAATGAATTGTAATGGGCTTTGGTTCAGACCAAGGGTGAGTTCATATTACAGTTTGCATTCCCTGTGGTGAGTAGAGCGAGTGTGTGTGTGTGCACTTAGCAGATACCCCCCCAAAACAATTCCAGGGAATCCCCGGGAATATCGCTGACAGGATCCTGACAACACAAAGGTGTGCAGGAAGCGGGAAGGACAGCAGACCGGGAGAGAAGGAAGTAGAGAGAAGACCGGATGTGATGTGAAGTGATGAGCTGTGATGGAATGTGATGGCTGCCACACACACTCGGAGGACGCCGGCTCTGTCCCAGCTGTAGATATCTGTGGGGGAAGTCACCTGAATGACCTCGGTTTTCTGGCTGGTGCCTGCTCGGAGAAGGGGAAGGGTGTACGCCAGCTGATCCTACCTGCAGCGCCCGGCCTGTTGACCAATGTACTCGTGAACCACCTGAGCCCTGCGTGCACAGCCACGCCTGTCACCGCACACAGACGGTGAATAAACCCAGATCTATGCCTACGAGCAGAGAGGCTGTCATATCTGACATGTTTGCTGTAATGTGGTCCATTCTACTTAAAGTGGCTTCAAATCATGTGAAAATGGTTCGGCGGTTCCAGTCGAGCCACTCGATGATTTTTAGGGGTTTGCTGTTTTTCACACCAGCACGCACCGTTTTGGAAGTTGTTAGGAAAGTTTTACAGCCTTCCTACTGACACTGGCGATGGTTAAGATGTGCTGACATGTTGACTGTGGAAAATCTAACACAAGGTGTTGAAACGGCACTTTCTCCTAGGCTAGTCATCAGCTCATTTGCACACGTATTTTCAGATTGTGTTCACTTAAAGAAAGCACGAAGCTTGTTTTTCTACATATGTCAGAGCGAACTCGAGAAACGTGGGCTGAAACCAGCACGCGTGCTTGGAGTTTATCTGCAGCAGAGGCTCTTTGTGTCACAGCGAAACGACTTTTTTCTCCTTCCTCTACCAGCGTGTAAAATCTCAAAAACCGAGACAGGCGTCCCCCATCTCTCTCCATCCATCAAGCGTGGCTTAGCCTGTGGAACTGACAACCAAGTCAGTGTGGCAGTCTGTCCACGGCTGCTTGTTTTGGTTAATGCGATCTCGGCGCTGACACACAAAGCCTTTGTTTTCCATCATGCTGCTGCGAGTGCCCACCCGCTCTGCCAGCCTGCCAGTCTGTCGCCTGGCATTATCTACCCCCGCTCAACTGAGCACACGGGGCACTTGCTTTCCTCTCTCATGCTCTCTCTCCTTCCCTTTTCTTTTCCTCGCCCATGGTACCACTCTGTGTCCCGGCCAATCACGTCAGCCAGTGTTCTGAGCGCAGTGATGTAACGCGCCGCCTCCGCCAATGGGACCGAGTGTTATTTTTTGGCTGACCGGCTGCCTCGGGTCCGTGCCGTTTGACACGGAGGGGTTACCGTGAGAGTTGATGTAACCATGGTGATGGCTTTTCCAAAACACTGAGAGCTAGTCGGTCGTACAGCTATGTTGTTAACCCACAGGCTAATTGTGTGAATGGATGGGAATAATTGCATTTCACCTAATTGGGAGCTGTTGCCAGCTTTTCCAGTGGCAGTTTCGGGGTGGGAAAATGCGTACCAGTAATTCGTTTAAAGACTGTTAGGCTCATTTGGATTATACACACACTTGAGCACAGCTGTGTGGCCCGAGACCAAAAAGGAAGAAGCACTATGCAGCCCAAAAAGCCGGGTGCGCTTTACTATAGAAACGCGCATTTTAAGGGACGCTTTAATCGACATCCTCACCGTCAGCGTT
The DNA here is from genome assembly GCF_041146795.1 of Maylandia zebra. Classification (NCBI taxonomy): domain Eukaryota; kingdom Metazoa; phylum Chordata; class Actinopteri; order Cichliformes; family Cichlidae; genus Maylandia; species Maylandia zebra. The sequence continues at coordinate 10,689,235 of NC_135185.1, forward strand.
CACGGGGCTGCGTGCTACCTGGCTAACTGGCATGTGCAAAGAATCAAAGGCAGCCAGCGAGTTAACTAGCCAGGCAGGCACGCGGTCGGGGGATCCAAACGCCCAACAATCTGGGGCCCCAATCCAAAGTGGCCCAAATCCAATTTGTTTGGCTCAGGGCTGCAAATTGCTCTGTGCATTGAGTCTCCAAATAGCTGTCAACCACTCCCGCTTGGCGTCCTGTATCGCTTAATTCGCTCCTGGAGCATGTAATTGTCATAATAAGAAAAATATTGAGGTGATAATAACCAGTTACTTTGAGATGCCCCCCCGCCCGGCCTCGAGACACACACACACGCACACACGCTCGCGTAAATGCGGTCGCATATACGCACACATAATGGGCCGAGACCGCCATCTACACATTTCGCACAACATTGGAGAGGCAGTCGCTCATGACCCTTCACCTCGCTGGTGTCGGTGCCTGCCTGCGCTCTCGTTTAGCGCTCCTCTGTTTGTGTGTGCGTGACAGGAACACAGGCTGCCGGGCTGTCACAGCAAGACATGCTTGAGCACTGATGCGGCCGAGGGGACAGATGAGGCAACGCGCACACACACACACATACACACTCCCCCATTCCTCACTCATACTATTGACCTGCTCTCACTCTCACACACTCGCACACACACCCTGGGAGGGGATAAGGCATCAGTGTGAAGCAGGGAGCTGTCACATCCAGCAGACTGCAGGCCTTTTCCCCTGACCATGGTGCTGATGTTGTCTCCTCTCACCACACACTGGGAATTAATCAAAGTTGCTATGGAGGAAGGCACCGAGTGTGTGTGTGTGTGTAAATGTGCTTGTCTGTCTAGACAGGGAGGAGCCAATGGCTGCAGCTTCCTGTGGGCTACAGGAAAACAGAGCAGTGAAGAAACTAGCCTCTCTCCTCTCTTTCCCGTCTACACATAAAGCCTGTTTTTTCTGTCTGCCCCAGTCAGAGGTGCAGCATGGCTCAGGGCTCTCCACCAGCTGGCTCTCCAGCTAACCCGAGCCTGAAACACACTCAAACACAGCAACCGAGCCTTCGAAAACAACCTCCCTCATATGGACTTTTATAACTCGGCACCAAATATAAGAACACGGCTCCTAATATTTTCCTTTGGTCCAATACGGACTCGTCGTCGTTAGCGGTCAGCTCCGTCAAATTACTACACATAAATATTTGATCTCGCTGCGAGAGTCTCTGGGCACACAGGTTGTGAAATATCTGCACAAATGAAGGATTACATTTTTAAAAATTCAGCAGCAACATCTCTTGAAACAGGCTTCCTATTACTATAGATAATCAGAGAACAGCTGTCAGCAGTGTTCACGGGGACTCTGTTTCTGGAAATGATGTTTTTGAATTATTTAAATGTCACTTCTTAATGCTGTTGGCACCACAGATCGAAAGCCCTTCACTGCACTGGGGGAGGCTGTGGGAATACTTCCTATTTGGTCCCTCAGTTCTTTCCGCGGACTTTTGTGCCGTGAACATCTCTCTTCACAGACGTGTAAAAGACTAAAGAGAACCGATCAAACCTTTTTCAGCATGCGCGCAAACCCGGGAGTATCATTTCAATGTGAAATGTGAACATTACCTTGAATTCTTTTCAGTGTGCATTTCATTACAGCGCTGATGTTTTTTACCGGTGTGACTATACATCCATACAGGACCCGCTTTCACAGGTCAAGAGTGAAATCCATTATGATGTTAAACCTTGAAAAAATGCGCGCTCGGCTTCGCCGTGCTGCAGCGTGCACTGAAATAACACCTCGGTGGGCTCGGAGGCCGGTTTTATTCTCCGTTTCTCTTCTCTGGGTAAATACGATGATGTAAACTGTAATTAACTCCAATAGTTATCGTTTGCAGGCCTGAGGGACAGGTCTTCTCACGGCAGCGCCGCGCTCGTTTATCGGCTCCGGCCGCAGTACTTTCTATCTTTATGGTGCACTGGAGACGAAGAGGAAACGCTATTACACAAAGATGCTTTTTTATCCTCTCCCCAAACTGTAGATTGAGGCAAAATCCAAATGAAATGCCATGCAAATGAATCCAAATGGACTGCTGAATGTCTGCGCTCGTGTGTGTTTGAAAGAGGGTTTTAATGCGATGCCCCATGTAGAGCACCAAACCGTAATACCCTTCAATAAGTGCTATTAAGCACAGAAATAAGAAGAGAAATGAGAAGAAGAGAGACACTTTGTGGAGGAAGATTTAACATAACACCCACTCCATAATTTCCCTCTCTGATGTCAATCAGCTGGAATGTGTACCGAGGCTGCAGCGATGATGGTAATTGGTGACGATGATGAGAATTGATAGAAATGAAGATTATTTAGACACTCGCTAGCTGCGCATTATCATACATCGTGCCACCGTTTTAATATTTTTCTTTCGTTCACGCAGGACTGTGCAAACAAGCCTGTGCAGGATACGTGCACGTGGGTGTGCTGATGTATTTATGTGCGTGTTTGTGAAGATAAGAGTTTGTGAAGAGTCTCTGCCACTTCCCGAGGGTATCAAAGTAAAACTTTCTGTGAGGACGAGAGGCAGACACGGAGACTCCAAATACACTCGGGGGAACTCTTTGCAGAGATGTTTGCCATGCTTCAGGCTTGCCAAAAACCCATGTGGGCTTTAGGCTAGCACCCAGCAGGCAGTGAAATATGTTAGCGTGCCAGCCCACAGACCTCTGCCTGGTGCCACGAGCTTCGAGGATGAGTCTCGAGCGCCTCGAGTTTCAAACTGCCAGTCATTTACGCCTGCCCTGGACCGCCACGGCGCCTTTCATTTGTCCACTGACCATGACTTGGCAACAGTCAGACCACAGCACGGTATTTAGGGTGTTATGCTAAAGCACATTAGGATACTCTGCATAAAGTCCTCCATGTTGGTTTGCACGGAGGTTTTATCAGGATAGTGACCTGAGTTTCTTTGTTTCTTTGATCTCCCAGCTGTGGCTTGAATGGTTTTATGCCAAGAATCGTGCATGAATCAGCTCTGTGGATTCCAGTAGTGCATTTTAGCCCTAAGCTCCCGGTTCAGTAAAACCAACCAGATGTCACAGGCGAGCCGATCTGATTTGGAAACACCGAGTCGCTTAAATCCTACTTTGTCATGTATTTCACTCCTACTGTAATCTGTGACCGAGGCTGCGCCTTCATCGTTCGTCGAGGTCACAAATTACACAAGAATTATTATTCCAACAACTTTTCCTGCTGGCGGTTCATCTTTTCTATACAGTCAACGATCAGGACACTTAAAGTCAGTGAGGATGTGATGGTAAGATTGATGCACAAACATTTACAGGTGTACAGGTGTTTCTTTGCACACCTGGCCTGCTGGGCAGCATGCTGTGGAGCTGTTTTAGGTGTAATTAGGTTTTCTAAGCAGTCATAATGCTGCATTTGTAAGGTGGAGCGATGATTCCCAGCTCTAATGTAAATATATGCAGAAGCAACTCTGCACGTTGTTCACAGGACACAGGCCTGTATTATTGAGCAAAACACTAGTTTGAACCACAATTTGTGAATACAGAGGAACTATTTTGTGGTTTAAAGAGCAGCCTGCACTATTTGGAAGTCTACATTGTTAAAGACAGTCCCTTTGCTCTCTGTCTGTTTTTGTTATCCGGAACAAAAGACGCCTAAGAACAAACCGTTCAAGGCTTCCCAAAGTTGTGCAGAGGAGAGCCACAGCAGCACTAAAAAGAAATTGTGCTTTTCTTTTCACTCCTGCTCCCGCACACTTCACAAAGCCTCGACAATCTCTTGATGATACCGCTGCATCTTGATAAGAGCGAACGAAAGCTCTCTTTGTTTTTCAGCACCGGCGCCGGGATGAAAACCTCAGCGCGGTCCTGGAGTTAAGGGGTCAAAGAGTCGTGCGGACGCCCGATACAGGATACCAGCAGAGTCACCGGGCTGGGGGTCGACGCTGACATCGATTTCACCGAATTAACAATTACTGCTTGTCGTAAGATAGGATGGGGGCTCGCTGAGTGATAACTGCCCGGCTCTTAAGCTTCTCATACTGTGGAGATACGGGAAGGGCCACTTTGAAAGGGACATTTGAGGCCCTATTACCCCTAAGCTGTTAAAGACGCTCCAAATCTAGCACCGCTTGTCTCCAAACCAGAGGGATTAGTGTTGAGTTTCATTCCGATTCCCCTGATAATATGCCAAGCTGTGGCAGCTAGAAGTGCTTAGCCACTGGGTCGTATTCACTTAACGCCCCCCCACGGTTCCCAGCACCGGGCGTAATGACAGGAAAGCGATTCGAACGAGCGACATCATCCTTTAAGTGGCTAAATGCACACAGAGGCCGGCCATCTTTGCTCAGGTACAAAGTGGAAGACGCCGCAAACACAGACACCTTTCACGCCACGCTTGGTCATCGGTATGCTGCGGCGGTTTAACGGCGGCCGAGCCCGCTCACTGTCAGAGCTGCTGAAAGTTTTTTTCATTAGTCCGCAAAGGTTCTTCACACTTTAGTTCTTAGTGCACAAGCCGACCACGCACACACACACACACACACACACACACACGCACACACACGCACACACACACGCACACACACACACACACACACACACACACACACACCCTATTTGTTCTGCACGTATTGGTTCTGCTAATGTTTTTATTTATGGCATTCCAGCATGACATCCTGCCATCCACCCTCCCCCTCCTCACCTCTCCACTCACCCAAGAGAGAACTGAAAAACAACGCATGACACACAGTGTGCATGTGTGTGTGTGTGTGTGAGAGAGAGAGATGGAAGGAGAGGAGTGAAATAAAGAAATAAATAAAGGGGCCCAAATTCCTCATTTCTAATTCAACTGCTCGTTCAGCTTAACCTCTCTCTCCTCAGCAATTAAAGCGCACGCCACATCCTTCACGCTGCGTACAGCCGAGGCTAAATAATGCAGGGGGCATCCAGCACCCGCATCCTTTATCATCCCAAATGACAGCCATTTGCATATCTCCCCAGTCAATTAGAGCGCGGCGGAATAATCAGCCCATAATTGGGGGAGAGCGTCGGTAATCACCCGCCCTGGCACACCGACAGGGCCATTGGAGGAGTGAGGGGGGAGAGGTTGGGTGTGTGTGTGTGTGTCGGGGAGACAGTCCACCCGACTGCAGACTCTTCACTTCAAACTAACACGTCCAAACAACGAGCCCAACTTCTCCCTGTAATGCTCTCGTCCTCGCTCTTCGCTAATTTGCACGTAGCAGCTGCCTCGGTCTCTCAGACTCGGCCACATTATTTCTAAGCGATATCTTTCATCAAAATGGGCCAGTAAGGAACTTTAATAGCATCAAAACACAGGTTTCGTTCCAGATGTCATTTCTACATCAAAGCTCTGCTGGCGTCCAAGCGGGATTCGACGCTTCGCGATCGCTGACGTCAGTAATATGTTTTATTTCCGTGCCAGCGATTCGGTGCACGGATCTGCCCAAGGTAACGCGGAGCGACATGTTTCTGCCTGCCTGTGAGTCTTCAGTGAAAGCTTTTAAATTCACACCCTTTTCCTTTTATATGGCAACAAAGCAGAACAAGGACCAGCCCAGAACATTGTGAGAAAGACCGCTGAGACACTGGGAGGAAAATCCCTCGCCTGTCCCCTTTAGATGCAGACAGAGTCGTTTCATGGAAGTTTTCTGGGCAGCTTTGAAGTGCAGCAGCTTCATCGCCTGTGTATTTCCTGCTGAAAGGGGAATGACCATTTTTGTCAAACAACGTTTCCTTTAATACACTGTAACCTCCCTTTCCTCAGATGCTTTGGTGCTGTCCTCTGAACATGACAAACAAAAGGATGACTGGAGAGAGAGAGGGAGAACGAGGGGTTGACAGTAATGGGTGCAGAGTGTGTGTGTGTGTGCGTGTGCAGAGTGTGCGTGCACGTGCAAAAGAACATCAGAGAAACCCAGGCAAGGTTAGTTGCCGTCTGCAGCTCCATCCTTTGCGTTTCCCCAGCTGCTTTCTTTTACCCCGTGCCTTTGTGTTTACTCTACCCAATCCAGTTCAATGCTAGCCAGCGCCGCCTCTGTGGCTTTTCAGGTCTACTGCTGCTTTGGAGAGATGAAACACTTCTCCTTGATAGAAGTTGCAAGAAATAAAGACAGGAAGTTGGAGCCTGGGGGGAGGGGATGGAGAGGGACAGTGCGGGGAATGACGGCGGTGATGATTTGGTGCAATTTAACCTCCACAGACGGGGCAGAGCAGACGATCTGTGAGACAAAGCAGTTCAAACAGAGACAAAAAAGACGTTTGTGAAGAGACCACAGAAAACACAAGAGTGGCAGCGTCCTTTACCGGCTCTCGCCGTCCACAGGAGGAGGAAACATCGATTTCCTTTTCGCTCGCTCTCTCTTTTTTAAGGGGGTGTCTTTTTCTGTTTAATCTACCATTCCTCTACTCTCGGGGGATCTGTGGCATTTCCTGCCAGCCAGCCAGCCCTGCGCTGCATCACTGTCAAAATGACTCTGATCGAAACAGGGGCGAGGGAGGGGGATCTGGTTTAAGAGTCTGGCTTGATTGGTGCATGGCTAAACTCTTCCCCCATTGGACGTTCCGCCTGTCGGCGCGTCTGCCTCGGAAATCTATCAGCCCGAGCTGCCGATCAATAACGGGAACGGTGGAATTTGGAGACATGTCTTATCGTGATCTGTGCACACTAAGAATTTCTGTGCTGTAAATTCATCATTTGCTGCAGCATCAAGGCAGAAAATCACAGCAACCACTGATTATTCTGAGGAACAATATTTGCTCTGTTTGACCTTCAGCTGGGATTATTCTGCAGCTCAGATTGAGGAACGTACATCCATGATTTGTTCACAGAGCTTATTTCTAACTGAAACTGACCCCAAAAACTTCAAAAATCAAAAATGTATACACAGTTTTACTTTTGCTCATTATGAGAATGAAAAATAAAGTAAAGCGAGGTCCTGAGGGCACACGTTTGATCTCTTATGTGGTTTCTACACTGTCTCCATATTCATAAGGAGACCGAGCAGGTGAAAATTGTCGCCACAAAAATTAAGAGAATTATTTGAATATTTAAACTTTTGTGGGACGTTTAAATATGTAAATGTATCGTCTCATTAATTATGCACTCATCTGCATAAATCTGTAATTTGGAAAGAGCAAAACAAAATATAAAAATAATTGTGCTAAAAGTATAAATTGAGTTTGATCATTTGAGTGAATGTTTGTGAGTCTGCGTTCACGAGTTTGTGGCCGTTTGTCGTTACGTCCGCACGCAGGCGGATGACTCCATCTTTCCTGTTGTAGTATCCGTGCATCCTCACGAGGAGCTTTCTAAATGACCGCCGCTCACTTTGGCTGCTGACAGAGGAATAAAGGAGGATTCTCAGGTCGATCAAGTCATATGAGGTTATTACGGCAGACAGACAGACAGACAGCGGCCCTCTCGGGACAGGCCCTCCTCGTCAGCCCACATTTCAGAGCGTTCAAACAAACTTTTTAGCGGTGAAAACAAATTGGGCTCACCATCAAAGAGACTTTTCAAAAAGCCATTTCTCTATGCCAGTTCAAAAGAAGCCCGGTTGGTAAACAGGCATGGAGAATTCACAGCGCAAATATTGCAGGAGGTCCAAACGGCTGGAGCTGCACCACAACAAAGGCGCAGGGAGAAGGAGTGGAGGGGTGTAATTCATCACATGCTCAACAAAAGCAAGTGTGACTGACTGTCCATGACCAAAGAAACAAAACAAAACAAAAAAACTTCTCCTTAATTGGAGAAGCTGTCGTTTTTTTCATTCCAAAGCCTCTCCATCTTTGCTTTTTTCTCTCCATCCAATTTCGCGCTGCTCAGTCCGTCCTCGCCCTCTACGCCTCCTCCCCAATCTCCTTCTTTTTTCCTTCCCCTCCCTTTTCCCCCGTTTCTTCATTAAAACAGCTGTGAGTTATTCTGGCCTCCGACTCAAATTAGAAGCCAGACAGCAGGAAGAGGGAGAAAGAATTAAGGGAGAGGAGGCTAAAGAAAAACGGGCCGGGAAGAAAAGGGATGGTTGAGAAGCAGAGAAACCTCTGGGTGCTATACGGCTTGTGAGATTTCTTAACAAACAGACAGGCGGGCAGAACGAGGCCTCGCCGCGCATACCGCCTTCCCATCTACCTCGGGCAAAATCTCATTTGTCGGGGATTCGGCTGAAGACCGGAGGATGGAGAGACAGAGATCGAACGAGAGCGGCGGCGGCAGACTCGAGCCGTCATTAGCTATGCACGAGACAAACTGCTGACACAAAGTCACACGGCGTGCTGAGCGGGGGATTGTGGGTAGGCAGGAGGAATCCATCCCTTCGTCCCTCCACCTGCCTATCGACATCTGCGGCTCTCCCTCGTCTGCCTCCGGTTTTTGCAATTACAATCAAAAGACAGCATCCCGCCCCCCCCGAGCACCGACTGACGGCTTGGATTAACCGAGATGCGGCGAGGCCTTGGGATGCTGTGTGTGTTTGCATGCATCTGTGCCTGTCAGCAGCCCTTCCTGTCCGTCTCTGCCTGCATCCTGTATTGTTTTGTATGTGCGGCATGCTCCGCCGTCAGGATTGATGTGCCAGCTTCTGCGTTTGTGTCTCTGCCTGTCTATCAGGTGATTGTTGCTTAGATATTTGCAGTGTGGGCTTGTACATATCTGCACTGCTGCATTAGCATGAATCACAATGCAATTATGCATTTCAATTAAATCCCACAGTGTGGATCACTTGGAGGGTTTTTTTTTTTGGCCAGAATCTGCAAACATATAATCAACTGATTTTTCTTTTTTCATCTTCAAAGGCTGATCGATATTAATATTTGATTTAAGCAGCATCTTAACAGGTACAGACAATTTTAAAGAGCACGCTCAGCGCTGTGGCTCTACGTTTAAAAGACACGACAAACACAGACACGGAGAAACGGAACGAAAAGTGACAACACAAGCAAATCAAAAATTTGAGGATATGGAAAGAAATCACAAAGCTGTCAGAGACAAAAGAGCATACACACGCACCCTCCGAATTAACTTCAGTGTTGCGCCGCCACGTCAAACATGCAACCGTACAGAAAGCCGTCCCTCAGAAGGCAGCGGGTAAAGTGAGAGGAACAAAAACACGTCAATCTGCTTTGTCCAAAAGAATCCGAGCTGCTGCGTCTTCTGCAGGATTGTTTCTTTAACTCTTCCCTGTTAGACATCGACCGACGTCATCCATCAGGAACGACAAACGTGACATGACAGCTCTGCTTAGACAGGAGACGACGGCGAGGCCGCGGCGAGAGCGGCGCGCCACGTGCTTCAATCTGCTAATCTCACTTTTTCCTGAAAAAAGGTCGAACGAGGGCAACTCTGGAAATTAACCGCTCTGGCTTTATTTGTTTTTAGTGCTCAATTTTGCCAAGAACCCACAGAGCCCGCCCTAAAGGACGCTCTTAATCTTAGAAATATGCCAAAGTTGTCATTTTTAATTTAATATTTTCATTTGAACTCATTTGACAAATTGGTAAATTCACACAGCAGGCCCTCAGGACATCTGCAATAATTGGATTTTTAGAAACACAAAACATTTTTGTGCAGATAGCATCGTGCTTGTGCTGCATACTTGTTTTAGTCTTTGTCTCAGAGTAGAAAGCAAAAAGCTCGTCAGTGATTGGTTCACTGTTCCAACATTTCCAACATGAAGCGGCGCCGGTGATAAGGACGCGGGAGGCCGGACTGACCTGCGAAATAATACACAATCTATAAATACGCCGGCACCACACTGATTCCTATTTACAATTCATACGAGTCGAGCTCCCAGGTTGCATATTCGCACTCTGGTCGGAGACGGAAAGCCATCCCAGATGCTCGCGCTCTACCCGGAACAGACACCGGCCAGCCAACCAGAACGTCCTCACGGAGCCGACGAGCCAATGGCCGCCCGGCTGCGTGCGCGCGAGGGCGTGAGCGCGCGTGTGATGTAAGCGCGGGGAAAGCAGAGGTGACAGCGGCGCGAGGCTGATCTAATAAAGGGAGAAGATGAAACGCTGTCAGATGCTGCGGCGAGCAGCTCAGAAGCCAGCAACGTTTGGTAAAACACACACGCGTCTCCTCCAGACTGGCTGCTCACACACGCACGCACACATTCTGACACACACGTTTCGGCATGATAGACAGTTTCATAGTGTCGTCGCTGAGGTGTTGGCCTATAAAAAGCAGTGCTGATATGATTTAATGGGCGAGTCTTATTATAAGACTGTCGCTGGGCCAGTGTAATCTGGCTAGCGCTCCGGGGCACGGCGCTCAGACACATGCACTACAATACTCGGCAGCAGATAATATTGCCATGTGCTACGTCGCTATTATAAGATAGAGCCATTTGCCACAGCGATGTGCCGTGTGTAAGACTGTCGTTTGGGAAGGAGTGATTTATGACTGTGAGGCAGGAGAATAAAGACAGATTATTTTTATTCATGTGTCTTTAGAGGCCAACTTCATTCCTCTTTTGTTTGTACTGCACTTATTTTTACACCGAATCAAAGGGAAACGGTCCTCTGTGCGAAACGCACTGAGCACCATATGGGCTTTGTGGTATTTATATAAGCTCCGTGGAGTCTGGACCACCCACTCAAAAACTGCACAGTGTCACTTTGACATTGATTCTGAATCTGCACTTAATGGAACGAGATCCTTCTGTTAGCTGTCTTCCAATTTTTGCTGGGACTAAATTGCTATTAATTATAAATAGCGGAGCAGCTGTCTTAAAATATATGACATATCTACGAGGGTATTAGAAACTGCGGCGATATTGCCTCTCCTGCCACTTTTAATATCAGCGCCCTGGCTCCAATCACGGCCTAATAATGGCTTCTCATTACGAGGTGTGTGTGTGTGTGTGTGTGTGTGTGTGTGTGTGTGTGTGTGTGTGTGGGGGGGGGGGGGGGGGGGGGGGCTTCAATTTCACTACTTAAAAGCCACAGATGACACCTTGTAAAAAGTTAATTTCATTTTAGACATTTGCAGAATAAGGCTGTAAATTTAAGCTCTGGAGGTGCACCGTGAGGCTATCAGCTCTGATAATTGAGATATTGAATAATTAGATGTAAGCAATTTATTATGCGCATAAATGCAAAGCAGGTGAGGGGAGAAGAAGAAAACAGCGAGGCGAGTTTTCAACCATTGTTTCCCGGGTGCAACGTCGGAGCTCGACAGGAGATGGCGCCGCGCTCGCTGCGAGCACAGACGAGCATGTGATCAGATTCAGGAGAGCAGAGGAGGGGTGCGTTCAGGATCAGGCAACATTACTGACTGCTTCACGAGGCGATCGGCTCTGCTGACGCGCTCGGTTATTAGCAACAACAAAAGTCACAATGTGATCCTTTCCCATGAACACGAGCGCCATCTCTGATGGGTTTATGGATGTTTGATGGTTCACGACGCCATTGCAACGTTCCTAAAACACTCTCAGACACACTTGGAGCTGGCAGATGCTTGCAGCATGCATCCAACATTTTATTATCTGTGTGTGAGCGTGTGTGTTTCAGGGATTATGCGACGCTTATAGTAAATCACTTAAGATGATTTCATTTGTACAAACATAGCTCTGCACATCATAAAGAAATGCATCTTCACACAGCGTGAGTCTGCAGTCAGTGAACAGCAGAAATGTGCTCGTGTCTCCCTCCTGAGGTTTTCTTCCCCACGTCGTTACTTTTTTAATGCAACAAAGGGACTCGCTGCCAGGTCCATCTTTAAACTGCTTTCATTTTTTGCTGTCAGATAAGATTCAGTTGGACGAGAGGAGAAAGGAGAAGAAAGCTTCCACCTGACTATATAACCCCCCTCCTCCTCCTCCTCCTCCGCCCACACACACACACACACACACACACTCACAGCGTCCCCGCTCCCCCCCCCTCCCCCGTTTCTCTCTCATGGCCTCTGTCTTAATTTCACAGGGGAATCATTTGACAGATATTGCCCTTGAAGAGGCAGCCTGTGCCTCGCCATTGAGAGCAATGGGGGGTTGAGGGTTGTTGGGGAGGTGGGAAGAGGAGAATTGAAGGGGGGTGATGGAGGAGAGGAAGCCACAGAGAGTGAGAGTGATGGGGAGAATGAAGGAGGGGGAGTGGAGGGTAAAAAGTTATTAAGTGGATGTGAAAATGCAGCGCAGCCAAAAAGGTTAAGTCTGGAATAGGAAATTAAAACTTGCATCGCTTTTGGCTTTAAATAGATTTGGTTTCATTACGGGCGCCAAGGCCAGTTAGAGTCAAATCCCTCTGGAGGGAGAGGGGGAAGGAAGGAGAGAGGAGGAAGAGAGACGGTGACACGGGAAGACATTGGGAGGCAGAAAGAGAATACGGAACAATGGGAGAGAGGAAGGAGGCAGACTATCATGCAGTTCACATTCATTTTCAATCTCAGGCTGTTTTTCCCCAAACCCCTTTCCACAGTCAGGCGAATACCAATTCTACATACCATTACTGATTTAGTACTTAGACTTTAAGTGGAATCCAAGGCCGCTGCAAAGCATGAATACAAAGAACGCGAGTGGCATTGGCTAACAGGTGTGTGACTATTTTTCTCAATCCGCCAGTTTTTTATTTGCATCGACGTTTTATGAGCCTTCGGTGGCTCAAGTTAATTTTCTGACCCTGGAACGTACGAAACCTGCTCAGACCCGTCGCCAGCCGTTACCGAGGTTCGCCGCGCGGGCCGCTTACGTTTCAGATTTCTGCACTCGAAGTGCGCGTGCACGCCAACACACACCTGCACGGGTTACGCAGACTGACCCTCTCAAGGCTCTCTGGTTATTGCCTTCATGGTCTCCCAGGGAAGGACACAATAGAGGCGCGAGATAGATTGGAAGAGAATGGATGAAGCCGAGGAGGGAGGGGGGAGAGAAAGTAAAAAGAATGAGAAAAAGAAGCAGAGAAAATGTGATAAAGATGGTGAAACAGAGACGGGAGAAGAGGAGACTGAGGGAATGAAAGAATTAGAGATGGTAGATAGTCCGAGGTGTGTGTGTGTGTGTGTGTGTGTGGAGGTTACACTCTCTTAAAAGATCTTTATCGTTTGCTACCTCTGGCTATGCAAGTAAACAGCAGCAGTAATGAAACAAAAGTTGGAGCATGCATGAATAAATAGGGCATTTCAGCAGAGTTCAGCTCATGACCATTACGGTTCGGATGATTAACTGTAGGCTACTCGCTGCCTGCAGACTCACATTGCTGCATTTTTCACACTTCTGATTTGTCAGACGCTTCGTGTTTTTAAGCTGAAAGGCTCGTCTCCGCATGCACGCTGACCCCATTTACACCTGTCGCACCTGCGCAGGGATTAATGCAACGTGAATCTATGCAGGCCGCATATCGATATCGGATCAGCAGGTGCGAATGCAACAGTTCTGAAAGCTGCTGCAGTCGATATTTTTATATTAATATGGATTAAATGACTCAGCTTAATGTGAAAGGAGCTGCTTGCAGTGATAAAGCCGTAGAAAATGATCACCTGATTGTGCGCTCGCTCTCAGCTCAGCAGAGACGTTTTTTTAGCCGTTAGTGTCGAGATGCTCGAGATGGTAAGAAAGCTTATTGATACCGCCGGGATCAGATTCCACTGTCTAGATTCAGTCCGCCTGTTCCTGTTAACCTGGTGCATCTGTGCACAATATCAGCACAAGTATTCGACTTATCAGCGTGAGAGGGGAAAGCAGGGGAAGAAGGATGTGAGAGGAAAACAGACGAGCAGAAAGGGAAGCCATTTTCTTCTCTTACTCCGACCTCCTCTCTGGCAGGGACAACAAACGCCTGGAAATAAAAAGAGAGGACAATCTCCCCTCTTTGGCCTTCTCTCCCTACTTGCCTCTCTACTCCAGATTATGAAAATGCGCCAGTGACCCCACAGCTTTCATTGCATATTCAAGGAGGGGGGGCAATGACACACTCTGGATACTTATAAATAAAATAAGAGCGAGAGCGAGAGAGAGGCCAGAATGGACGATTTAAGATGACACACTCTGGTGCCGCTCACACCTTCACCCTGAGAAGGTGGAGAACGGTCCAAAAGTGAGACGCCGTCGACTTGATACCAGATGATTTTTACTGTTCATCCTCTCCAAAGAACAGGTGGGAAATACTTGATGAGAGCAATGTGTGCAAATCTAACAGCAGAGGTGGAACGCTCAGCTGCAGCATAACAAGCTCACTGTTCCAGTGCACGGCTAACGCACCTCACACATATACACTTGCATAAGCTAACGTGTCAAGTACTGCGTGGCTGTCCCATTTTCCCAGGAGTCAATCTGAGCCTGCACGTAAGATTCGGAGAGCGGGCTTGCGTGTGCACGCTCTTTCTGCAACGCTTTATGTCTGTTGTCAGCGAGACATCTGTAGCATCTCCGGGGCGTACCACAGGGTAGCTAGCTACGGTGGCTCATTGGCAAACATGAGGCGTGCTGCTGTAAAAACACTCACTCCAGACAGCAGGGAGGGAGGGCTTTACACTGCTGCACAAGGGTTGAACGGACAGTTTCTGTGTGAATGTCAGCGCGAGCGAGCAAGAGGGTTGGAGGGGGGGGAGAGAGAGTGAAAGGAAAAGGTGCTGAGACAGAAAGTGAAAAAGAAGAGCTGACAGCAGCAGGCGTCACAGTAACACATCATTTCTGAAGACATTTCTTTTCAAACTCGGTCTGACTGAGTGACCAACTGACTGACTGCACACGGCTCAGGTGAAACTAAACCTTTCTTGAATGCTCTGTGATGCATATTGTGAGCTAAATAGCAGGTTGGAGCTGTTGGGAAGTAAAGGTTGCCAGCAGATTGGCAGATACAGGCTCAGGTGCACAGCGCCCACAGCAGCAGGTAGAGCGGGTGGCATCGCATTTAAGGTTAGACCTCAGCCGCCACTAAACTGCTGAAAAACTTTAATATGTTGTTATGGTTAGGGCTGCCACAAACGATTATTTTGATAGTCGACTAGTCACCGATTATTTTTGCGATTAGTCGACTAATCAGATCATCATCCATACAGCTTATTGCACCAGCAGCATCTGCTCTTGTATAACTATCATTAGCTTACAGCTTTAAGTGTTTACGGTATGTGCTAACTAAAAATAAAGCCAAGATGATAGTATATTCTCCAGCATCTCACACTTCTGATAATCAGCTGTCTGCTTGACGTTTATTCAGCTGTGTAAAAACTTTAATCTCAGCCAAACCGATTTACTCAGGAACAAATAAAATACTGAAAAAAGCCAAACAATAACATTTTTAAGTTATCTAAGTGACTTATATATGTTTAACCTGAGTAGCGAAAGACGGCGGTGGGTTTGAAGCCGGGAGCCTGGTGTTCTCACGGGCTCTAGTGAGCCTTGCCCCGGCTCGCTATCGAGCTAGTGAGTAACAGACGTCTCCGAAAACGTCGGAGCGCTTTTGAAAATATGTGGTGTCTTGATAAACTGAGCAGATATTTGAGGTTTACACAGCTACATTCTCGCCTGAAAATATGTTAAACGTTTATTTTGTGACCCAGAAAGAATAATAAGAGTAATATTAAAACTAACTAGCTGCTGCCATTGTTGGAAACTGAGCTATGAATTCAGAGCTACTTCTTCTTCGGGGTTTAACGGCAGCTGGCATCCTTGTACACGCAGTGCTGCCATCTTCTGTTTCAGTCCGGTATTACACTCTTAAATCCTACTACTTATTCCTGCGTCTTTTGGGATCTTACAAAGCTTCAAACGACGCGTCGACTATTAAATCAGTCGTCGACAATTTTGATAGTCGACTAATCGTGGCAGCCCTAGTTATGGTACAATAAGAATGAGAACCAGGTGTTTAAATGAAAGTTTCACTGCAAATGTCGCTAATTTGACCTTTTGTAACACCTTTATGGGGTTGATTTTTTTTTAAATAATTACGTAAGCTGTTACATTTTTAGCTTAAAAGCTTAAAGCTGGCATTAATAGGACGATCAGGCCGGTGCTGATTAGACCGCTAAGTGTCTGCTAGGCTTCACCTCCTCTGATTCGAGCCCCTGAACTGAACCTGTCCACCATTTTTGTGCCGTCGGCGCCTTTTAAAGCATTTTTAATGGAATTATCTGAACAATAACGTGGCTGCTGTGCTGTAAACTGTGCTAACAAAAAGTCGTCACTCGAGGATTTTATTTGGATGTTACTGGACACTAACTAGCAGGTTTCTGCAGTCCACCCTCCACCCATGTATGTGTAGTGACTTTGGCTCCAGAAGTGCAGGATGGGGCCCTTAATGCTGCAAACGAAGCTTCAAAACTCCACAAACTGCTGGGTGACGGTTCGCCCTGTGGTTTGTGTGCAAACTGTGACTGACAGCTTTTATTTTTCACCTCTTAGAGCAGGACAACTTATTATTTACTCTGCCAGCTTTGCCTCGAAGAATTTCCAATAGCTCCGAGGCAATGAATATGAATGAAAGGTGTTGTGGTGCCAACACACAGGGACTATTTCTTCTGCACAAAGGTAGAAATCTGCATGGCTGGAGCTGTTTTTCGCTCAGCGGCCCTCTGCCGTACAAACAGGTCAAGAACATTTTGGTCAGTTTGTTTGGACGTGATGAGATGATCACGAAACTTTGAATCCGTCCTCGTCTGCGATGTCATTTCTATTTTCTCTGCTATTACCAGCACATTGCCTTTGTGTGTCTTTCATTTACAGCAAGTAATGCGGTGAATAAAGCAAACACTTTGTAGAGACCTTACTCAAAGCTGAGTGTTATTTATTCACTTTCTCTCCTCGCATATTCCAGGTTTTAAATTTGTGACCTTCCTGCTACAGCTACAGAAAACTGTTGTCTCTCAATCCACTCGGAAAGTATGACTAGAATTCAGCGAGAAATGAATTAGCTTATCATGCAGAAGGGTAAAATCAGACGCTTCAGATATGAAAAGGAGATCTTTTGATGTTGCAAATATCTGCAAACTGCTCAGCATTGTCTGGACACACACACACACACACACACACACACAAACACACACACTTAGTGAGTGCTTCTCTTGTCTCTTGGCATCCCGTTGAAGGCCAAAGCCAAACTCTAAGTGCACAGCTTTCCATTTAGGTCTAAAATACAACTCTTCTTCCTCCAGCGAGGGAGGCCAGCGCTGTAGCAATGATGAGTGCACTAAGAGAAAATTCTGGTGATGTAGTCTGTGTGTGTGTGTGTGTGTGTGTGTGTGTGTGTGTGTGTGTGTGTGTGTGTGTGTGTGTGTGTGTGTGTGTGTGTGTAAGAGACAGAAAGTGCACAGGTTAAAGATGGTAAGATGTGATGGGCTGGCTGCCTTTCAAGGCCTATACTTTGTAGCCAGGGAGCTGAGGCTGTGTGTTAATGTGGATGTGTTTTTCTGTATACATCATACATTTTTGTGTGTGTGTGTGTGGTGGGGGGGTATAACCTCACAGCAGAATGGAGAGAGCGAGCACTTCAGCAATGACAAGTAGGTAAACAAAATCATCCGTGCAGAAAAAAGAGAGACCGAGATGGACCCCTAAAGAGGGAAGATAACTGGGATGGAAGCGCGAAGAAAGATAGAAATGGAGGGATAACACGGGAAGACTGGGAGGAGGAGAATATGAGGACAGACTTAATGCAAGAACCAACAGCAGGGAAACTGATGGAAGATTTTAAATAGAGGAAAGTGAAGTGAGTGGCTTCACTGGGATGTATGGAAACCAGAAAAGATTCACTGTTACAAAGAAGGAAGGACGGCGAGAAACACTAAAGGCTAGTAACAATTCAATATCTCGCTGTATAAATTATACAAGCGCCTGCTCCATAATCCATTCACAAACAAATGCAACAAAAGCACAATCGCTGCTGCTCAGCGCTCCAAACGTATCGCTTTTGCATGACAGATGGCCCGTACAGGCGGCAAATGCATTGTGGGAAACCTCAGCGTGTCTCTGGGTCACCGGGGGCCGTCACGTATGGACGCCGGCGTTTTGTGTTTACGGCGTCATCGACAGTAACACGAGCACAGTTACTAATCCAGCCACTCGAGCTAAATCACCGGAGTAAGTAGTTCGTGTTCATGAATATTGACAGAGCGTGCAGAGTTATTATGTTTGAGCATGTTTATTTTATGCGTGTGTGTGTGTAGCATGTGCTGTGCGCGACTGAATTGTTGAACATCTGTATGCACCTCTACCTCCCCGCTCCTATTCCTCCTCTCAGCGTTTCCTCTCCGTCACGATGAAGTCCGTCGCAGGGTCCCCGACCCAATATCCAACGCCTAATAAACTAATACATCATTAATGAGCAGGGAGGGACGGATGCAGAGAAACACAGACGAACCGAGTCCACTGCCAGGCTATAGCAAGCTATTGTGCCACAGCTCAATAGGCTTTCTAACAAGGCTCTGTCCTTGAGAGAGCCTGCATACTAAAAACTTCTCCATCGGCCGCCTCGCCAAGCAAGGGGAATTCATAAGTAGAGGACGGAGAAAGCGAGGCAGCGAAGAGGGGTGGGGGAGGTAAAGGAGGGCAGATGAGAGAGAGAGGTTCTCAGAAATGGGAATGAGGAAGAGAGAGAGAGAGAGAGAGCGGAAGGGACATGAATCAGTCGGCTTTAATTGCCCTTCCTTTATCTTACTGTTTGGTTTGGGTCAGACTGGCTGTCTGACCGGCTCACGGTAATGACACATGATCAATAACCGGTTTATTAGTGTGTTTGTCTGACTGTGCCAGCGCCACGGCTGCTCGTAGTTGCAGTTGGACTCCTCGTGCCAGTGTGTGCATGTGTGTGTGTGTGCATGTGTGTGTGTGTGCATGTGTGTGTCAAAGAGAGAAACCCCGCGGGCGCGAGGGGCCGTAAAAGAAAAAACGGGGCATCGCTTAGCTTTACGGCATCTCCATAAAGATGAGGGAGGGAAGCCCTGGATGCATCCTCTCACAGGTAGGAACAGTGTTTACACAGAAATGACTCAACTTAAACACATCGCTGGACACACACACACACACACACACACACACACACACACACACACACACACACACACACACACACAGCAAGTAATTTGGAAGGAGAGAGCCGAGAAGCCCTTCTGTCAGTTACGTAGGCTTGCACTCGTGCACATGTGTGCACACCGGCGGGCACGCACAAACTGGGCGCCTCTAAGCAAACAGTGCCGCAGGCCTAATTTGAATGGAGATAATTGAAAATCAGACTTGTTTATCAGGTTAAACAGAATGACAGACACTCACAAAAGGAGGCAGAGAGAGCGAGCTTAGCGAGTATTAGCATAATGCTCACGGCTGAATGATTTCTAGGTCCATTAGGCCAGGGAAGGACATTTGAGAAGTTCACTCTTCATAGCTGAGGCTAAATGCTGAAATATGACTTAATTTCGAGGTGTTATTCTAAAATGATGTATTGGCATTTTGGTGCTGACGCGACGGCCGTGCGGCGAGTTTGAGAGAACACTGCAGATGAAATGAAAAAGAAAGGAGCACAAATACTCGGGAGAGATTTGGGAGTCTGTCCAAGACTTTCATTATCTTTGATGCAAATGATCAGACCCCATAATTAGGCCTCTCATATTCCGCTCCTTCTTTTTTCTCTCCGTCTCCTTGTGATCAATAAAGCACAGTGTGCAGCCGAGCGGGGCGGCGTACCCCTCTTATGGTGTTTACTTCTCTGGAGGCCGCTGTCGTGGCTCCGAGCCGGGTTGTCCCATTCAGAATAAATCTCTCTCTCTCTGATTCACAGGCACACAAAACGTGTTAAACAAACTGAACGAAGCACACGTTCAGCTGACATGAAGCAAAACAGTGTAAATACTGAGAAACAGGCAGATGGAACCAAAAGTATTAGCAAGATACACAAGAATTAAAGCACGCTTTCAGAAATCTCACATTCAAATAAAGAATGCAATCAATTCCATGATCACCTGAAATCCACTGACCGCCCTGCGGATCCTCTCAACACAAAGCTTTGAATCAGCAAGAGGAAATACAGTAAACAGCAGAAATCCTCGGGCCGCAGCCCAGATCGCCTCAGGACAGCCCTCAGATGATACAACGCTGCCCTCGGCCTAACAAATTAGAACTACACAAAAAAGAAAACACACACTACCTGGAAGGAAAAGCACAACAAAAAGCCCGTTTTGACGCTTTCAGCATCCTAAGTGAAGATGATACTGTGTTAGATTACATGACAGCAGGGAAAACTGGAAACTTAGCGAGACACTAAACAGAGAAACAGAGCAACAAACAGTCTGGGAGAGCGCACACGCTGTGTTCTCACAAAGTGACGGCTACACGTCCTCCCGCCCTGAACCCGACCTCCCTGAATAACCACAAATACAAAAACGTGCAAGCTTCACGCCGGCAGCCGAAGCCCAGCGTTTACCACAGGATACTGCGTCAGAGGAAACCCGACGAACGCGACAACGTTGTCACGCAGCTCGCTTTTCCGAGTCAGATTCAACCAAACGTCTCACAAACTTCTCTTCTAATTCTTCTCTTTTAATCTGCCGAGAGCGACGGGTCCAAACTGTAACACGGGGACAGCCTGCATGGGCCACAGATTCGATTCCACAGGAGAAAATAACAAGTCGTGAGAGTGGGGAGCTGACACACACGTGGATGCTGAGGCAGAACGTCTCTCCACGGTGACGGCCTGCTAACAGCTGATTTCACTACACAGATTTAAACATTTAAGTCAGGTTGATGTGATTTAATACTTCAGTAACACAAATGTTTTTTTCCAGGTGGAAAATGGAAGATGACCACGAGACTGGGCGTGGTCAGGGAGGTGTGGCGGTAAGCCTCCTCTGCAGGTGATGGTACACGACCGGGTAACGACCTCAAGCCACTGACACGCACAGACCGGCACGATAACTGTGAACAGCACCGGAGAACATCTAAGGACTCGGTGCAGTTCATCTAGAGGGCGCTGTGGAGCGCAGCCTCCATTAAAACAATGAGACGCTCGGGTTCGGGGTGATTAGGTGTGCTCCACTGAATGCACCTAATCTCTGATGCAGCTGTTTATTGCAGCTGATGTGTAATAAATGCTGCATGTTAAACCTGTAAGAATAAAAAACTGCACTACGGCCCGATTCTTCAGTTTTTTCTTAATCTCACAGGATTTCGGGCTCTTACTCCTCCGTAGCAGCACTTCAGATTAACAATAAAGACCAACGCGTGCCGCGCTGAAAGGATATGCTGGTTAGATGTAGCTCTGCATGACATTCAGGTCAACATCACGACATTAGAACGTTCTGTTTAAATAAAGGTCTGTGTCAGCGCCTGAATGTGCACTGCAGATGATTA
This sequence comes from Maylandia zebra, assembly GCF_041146795.1. Lineage (NCBI taxonomy): Eukaryota > Metazoa > Chordata > Actinopteri > Cichliformes > Cichlidae > Maylandia > Maylandia zebra. The sequence goes on from NC_135185.1 coordinate 10,710,546, forward strand.
GAGAGGTGAAAGGCAAAACACAGGTCATCAGCTGTGTGTGTGTGTGTGCGCGTGTGTGGTGGGATTCCCCTTCTTATCCCTGCGATAGGTTAATGATGGGATTAGCTGCCTTTGTGGAGGAAAAAGAGCACCGGGAGTCATCTGGAGGACTTGCTGTTCGCTCTCTCGCTGTTGTTTCGGATATTTATAGTTTATTAGGTTAAAATACGACTTTAATCAAAACTAGATTTCAAAGGAAGTGCTCTGAATATGACAGATTGACAACACAAAAGTGAGCCAGATAAAACAGGCGCGTAGGCAATAGATCAAAGAAAAAGCACTTCTATACAAGTTAATATCCTGGCTCACTGCCCTCGTGTCAGGTACAGACATCCAAAGGTAAAAGTCAAAGTCAAGCTTCCCATCTCCACGGTGAGGCGGCGTGATTAGCAGAAGGAAGCAGAGTGGGAGGCTCAGCAGCACAACAACCAAAAGGTAAAAGTCAGACATTTAAAGGTCATTTATTGTAAAACTGGAACTAAATTTGAAGCCACGTGAAAAACAAAATCACGCCTGATTTATACTCGACTACTTCCTGCTTTTGGTTGCATGATCTCAGCTCTCGAATGCACAATCAAGTCGCATATATCATCGGCGTGCAACAGAAGCTGTATGACTGTAATGACAAAGGGAGAAAACACACATTTAAACATTAGAACAACACTGGAGCCTCTCAGGTAAACTCAGCGCGCCACACGGCAGAAGACGAAACACGTTTAAGGTACAAACCTCAGAAAGGAGGGAATCTACAGCAAGACTCATACACCCAGAAACAGCAACGAGCCGCTGTTTCACAGACCTGCACGCAGAGTCATTAACAGCAGTTAAACAGACCTGGGAGAACAGCAGCAGTTAAGTTTTAAATGCATGCGTATAACTGCAGAAGACCTCCTATGCAAAGCTTGTGAAAGTGTTACGTTTGCTCCAGACGCGTAACAGAGATATTTAAATACTTTTAAATATCTCTAATATTGTACTTTGATGTTTTATATTGGCAGCCAGTAAATCAGCTGTTAGTCATGTACAGGAAACAGCTTCATTATTTAGCTCTTGTTTAACACTTTAAGGGGATTTTAGAGGAACAGATAGTGAGAAAGAGCGAAGGTTGCAGCTGGTTGACCTTAAAATGCCTCAACCAACACTGATGCGCGTGTCCCTGGAAACCGAGCACGTGGTGATAAGGCAAAGGACACAGGGAGGAAAAAATAATAAAATAAAAGCAGAGGACATTGACACTTAACCTCCTTTGGGAATGAGGGTGTGCAGAGGAGGCGAGGATGAGGACAGGAGATTGGGAAGGAGAAGAAGAAGAGGAGGAGAGGGCAATTTGGTTTCCACTCTCCTCTAATCTAATATGTGTAACTGTGACTGATTCTCTGTCCTAAACCAGGACCCCAGACGGAGGGAAAGGGCACCTAACTTCTCCACTCGCCTGAGGGAGATGAACCAAGGAGGGAGAGGAACTGGAGGAGGAAGATGGAAGCAGAGCGAGGGAGAGGGGCACAATAACGTGTCAGCTCTGGTGAAAAAAGACCGATAGAGCCAATTCCAGAAACGGGAGAGAGATATTCCCAAAGCTTGTGTATTATTGCCGGGATGTTGGACAAAGCAAATATCTAATATGGCGCAGTAAATCCTCGGAAGGTGTCAACGAACACGAGCGCGCTGGCACCAAAGGACGAGGGCTCCTCAGAGAAGCACCGAATCACAAATTTTTCACACCGCCGTGGGAACATGCTGACTGTGAGGCGAAAAATATGTGAGCCCGTCTGAAAGAGCAGCGGTCTGGTCCTGTTTGGCAAAGCTAAGGTTAGCTATTTGCTCTTTTCACAGTTCACAGGGTACAAGAAGACTCGGAAGCAATGGGGGATATTCCGCTATTAAGACTTCCCAAATCCTCCTTTTCACCCTGGGGCAATATCCAGTATGGCTGGCCCCTGCTTTGAGACACTAATACCTACCAAACTGATGCACACACACAGTCATGGTCCTTCATTCTCCATTAGCTTATTGATTTCGGGAGGGAGAAAGGGTTTAGGGTGAGATCTCTCTCTGGGTGATGGCTTAAAAGGCAAGGTCAGCAATGCAGCACAAAATGTTTATAACTGTTTATCTGTAGACGGTGAGAAGGAAAGCTTTGTCATTAAGGCCCAAATTCCTCAAAATGCTTCATATAGAAGTTTTAGAATAAATGATTTTTGTTATTTAACAGAACAAAAACAGATCTGAAATAAAGGTCCCCCGTTTTTTGTTTTTTAAAAAACTGCTGCAGCTAATCTGCACATTTTCAGAGGTACAAACAAGCAAACAAACAGCTTCTCACGGTGCTGACTTCAAACACAAGAAGAGCGCTCTGCGTTGGAGTCACTCATCAAATACAGACGCAGTGAGCACGAGGACGAACACAGAAAAAACTGCATGTGCAAATATTTCCATTGTTTCAGCAGCACAGCTTGGGTCTTTAAGAGAACTAAGTGAGGACATGTTAGGCTTCTTTCTGACGGGGTTATCAGCAAAGCTCAGCTCGCACGACTGGTTTTTACATATGTAGCAGGATTTTGCATATCTGGCTGTTATTTTTATTATATGATCAATGTAGCTGCAAACGTCACAGCGACCTTTCTCTCCACAGCTGTGCAGCTCTGAAGCCATCGCAACAGATAAATCCAGGATCTGTGACACATCCACTTGCTCCTCCACAAGTGGCCAGAAGCCCACACATTCTTTACCCGCAGCCCCACATCTGTCCCTCACAGCCACTCGCACATCCTCACGATGCTTTCTCAATGTCAAACCGCAGCGCCATCCGACCGCGCAGCTGAAGAGCAGGGAGGGAAGCGTTTATGCATTTAGTGTGAATAATGTGGAGACGCACTTAAGCAACTGTGTGTGTGTGTCAGAGATGAGTAGCCATGCACGCTCTTAGATAAGGCCCGCTACGGAGTCCTGAGAGGGACAAGCAGAGCGAGGGAAAGGCAATCAGAGAATCCCTCACTCACACAGCAGCTCTCTCACTCTCTTTATCCCCCCCCACACACACACAGCTTACATATTCTTCTTATTCTCCTTCAGGGGGAAATCCCTCTGTGGTGTCTTTCTGTCCATGTATGAAGACATATTGCATGACCTAAGGTTGCTGTGCATGATTTCCTCCTGTGTCTGCTGTTTGTACAGCTGAGAGCATAAAAACAACATTAAGCTTCTATTTGCAGATGTAATTAGGACGGACTATTTTCCTGTTTTTGAGCCGCTTTAGAAGACGTTAAAGTGACTCTCTTGGCTGTTTTAATCAATTTAGTAGACTTTGGGGAAAAACAGCAATAAAGCACATTAAAAATCACTTACCTACATGATGAAGGTGCAGCGCATCCAACGGCGACAAAGACACGGAGAGAAAAAAGGAAAAGGCCATAATTAGAATGCGATCAGTACTGTGATATCAGTGTAATTACGCATATATTCCATAGCATTTACATGTAATTATTTCCATGCAAAAACATGCAATTCATTAATTTTACATGGCTGCGTTACAGCCGGCGTTTGGCTTTTAATTACATATATTCCCAGCAATGTGTCCCAACACTGGCGACACTTTAGTGTGCGATAGTGTGTGTGTGTGTGTGTGTGAGAGATGTGCTCTATTTAAGAGGTTGTGGGATCATTAGTGCTATTGAGAATCACAGTAGATTTCACAGTCTTATAATGACTGTGTTTGCACATGACAGAGCCCAAGAGGGGGGGTCAGAATTAGTGTTATTACCACAGACATGGAGGGATGGCTGGAGTCATGCACAAATACATACGAAGAACTTAAACTATAATGAAAGGAAGACATGTCCAGGGCACCGATTGGCTGCTGGGATGACAGTCACCGATTCTGGCCAATAGCGCGAAAGAAACCATCCACCATTACATATGATACGCGCCTGCCACGCAGCCTCTCAAACTCCCCCGTTTCTCTCCTCGCCTCCCTCTGCCGCCCCTCCTCTTCCCCTCTTCCTATTTTCAATCTCTGTGCTCTCATTTTAATTACCCAGAACGACGGCGAGAAGCCTTCGCGAGAAATTAAAAAGGAAAATGGAGAGCAGCGAGGGAGGGAGGGGAGTGAAAGGTAAAGAATGGAAGGAGGGGGGAGGTTTTGTAGCTTCAGATGGGATGATAAACAATCCATCGCTCTAAGTGAATTAGAATCGGAGTCGGGGAAGAAGATGGGGGGGGGGGGGGGGGGGGGGGGGGGATGGATGAGGATGGAGGGAGATTTTTATCATGATGGCAGCGAAAGAAAAAAGGAAGAACAGTGAGGTCACTGAAGGTGAAAAGACTGAAGTGGGATGGAGCAGTCGGTGTAGTGTTAATTCTGTGACACACACACACACACTCACACGCACACACACACTCACACACACACACACACCCCTTATGGGTGTTGAGAAACCACAGAGATACATTTTGACATTTCCTTCTAAAGATCTATTTCTGTGGAGTGTGTGCGTGTGTGTGTGTGTTTGTGCGTGTGTTATACAAGTGCATGTGTCTCACAGGGACGCTGTAACGTGTCCTTCAGTCTCCCAGGGTGAATGTGCCCCTGCTGTCACGCAGTGCACGTACATGTGTGCGCCTCCCTCCGAGCTTTGCTGCTAGCCTCTGGATTTCTATCAGCACATCTGTGTTGCTGCCACTGTTAGCCAGGCGTGTAACACACGAGCACACACACACACTCAGTGAAAGGAAGGAAGCAAAGCGGAGCACGGAACGGGGACATGATTTCAAAAGCGCTGAAACGAAATCCTCCAGAGTTGAGATCACAGAAACACTAAAAAAAGAAAGAGATGAAAGTGCAGTCACTCTCTCTCTGAGCTCCTCTAACACACAAAACATCGCTGTGCTTTCGTTTTACGGAAGATAAAAACTCCGCCATCAGTTGTGCGTTTGAAATCTCTGTTCGGCTAATACTTTTTTTCCAGCCGGTCCTCTTAGTCTTGTGTTGGAAAATGATTCGCCGCTCTCATCCCCCTACAGACATTTTAATAATTCTCTCACTTGCCATTCACTCTCTTTCTCCTCAGCCTCGTCATTTCTTCCACCCTCCTGGCTTCCTCCTTCACTCGCTTGTAATTTAAATATTTTGCCTTTCTCAAGTGCAAGGACAAAGTTATTACGGCCGCATTCTCTTTGCCCCGCTTCCTCTCATTTTCACCCAACCTGCCTTTTCCTTGTCTTCTGGAGAGCGAGAGAGGCTCAGACAGAGGGAGAGAGAGATAATGAGTGTTAAATGAAGAGAAAAAAAGGCTCGAGCGGTGATGAATAAAAGCTGCTGGACAGTGAGATAAATCAGACGCCGAGCAAAAGGAGGAAGGTGACAGACAACCGGCAGAAATGTGCACAGAGATGAGAATGAGGGAGTGAACGAGGAAGGAAGATATAAAAAAGAGAGACGGCTAAATCACAGAGATGCGTAAGAACAAAGAGAGAGGGAGTGAAAGTAGCCTGGCTGCAGATCTCCACATGTCATTGAGCCAATCAGAGTTGTGTTTGCAGGAGGAAGAGCAGAGACATCATCTTCCTGCGTCATAAAATCCAGGCCAAAATGTGGCTTGTAATAAAATGAGTCATAAACCTATATATTCCTTAAGTGCTCCTAGACGCCGCTAACTCACTCTGACGTCGACGGGGGCAGATCTGTCAATCTACGGCGCAACAACAGACAGCAAACAGTAAACACGAACACTGTTATTCTGCTTCTGAGCGTTCCAGCCTGGTTTGGTGTCAGCTATGTCAGACTGAATAATGGGGTGAAAACCAAATGGCAATTCGGTCTGATTATCAGGGCGACGGAGAAAGAAGTAACAATTATTGAATTTAGAGCATTAAAAGCAATTATAGAGAGAGAGAGAGAGGGGGGAAAATGACGGCCACAGATTGAAAGACAAACAGGAAGAAAGGCGCAGACACGCGGCGTGATGGAACGAGGGGCAGCATGTATGCGCAGACTGCAGCGTGGCGCGCTGTCTGAACGCAGCAGGAAACTCAATGGACTGGGGTCCTTCATTATGCAGCCCAGGCACGGCTGACTGAGGAGCTGCCTGCTTAAACAGCTGAACCAAAATGCATAGCTGACTTGTGACACACTGCCTCACACACACACACACACACACACACACACACACACACACACACACACACACACACACACACAGAGGTTACTGTCTTTAATGCAAACAGAAGCGCTCGCAGTGTGTTTACATCTGCTGATGAACGAGAGCACACGCGGCCATGCACAAATAAAACCGGCGGCGGCGTCACCGATACGCTTTCGCTCATTCTTTGTTTCTTTAATTAAAAGTCAAAAAAGAAGAAGAAAAAGAGGAAGAATGACTCGCACATGTAAAAGCTGGACTGCATAGGAAAGCTGCGACGTTACGAGGAGGGATTACAGCGCAGTGCAAACACTGGATCATCATCGCAGTTCTTCTTAGGATGTTTACATCTGAGTGTGGGCTGTTTCTCCTTCAGCAGCAACGGATCTTTGTGTCTTTAAATTCACAGCTCATTTCCCAAGAAGCTTTCAGTGTGATGAGGAACAAATGGACACCCGTGCTATGCTAACAAACATGCTCATGCTGATAATAATGCAAGCATGACGGCCAACATACGCCAAGCGTGCAGGTCTGTGCATGTGCAGGAAGTCCAGATGCATACAAGACATTTCTCTGATATGTCATATAACGTATTATCCAACATGCATCATGTTCTCTGTGCAAAATGAAACTTTTCTCTGCGCTCTGTCCTTTCCTAGAAAGTCATACTTCAGTCTTCTTCTAACTGCACTGTCATGAACTTTAACCTGCCAACTGAGGCCTGTAGGGTCCGAGCTCTGACCTTTGCTGGGACGCCCACTCCTGACTGGATCTCAGTATTGTATGAACACACGTGACCGCTCCAGCTCAGCAATCTGCCCAAACACCTGCTTTTACAGACTCTGCTGCTGATCAGTGCTGACCCGCTTAATTCCTATGGAAGCAGGAAGGCCGTACAGTCATTTGATAAGTACCACGACCGAGCGAGAGTCATGAAGCTGGCTCTCAAATCTAAAGATCTCAAACTCACATCTGCAGAGAAGAACCAATAAAAACAGAAGACAGAACATGACTCGCTCACTGATGGAGACCCAGAGCGTCTTTAACAGCTCACGCCTCAACACTCAACAGACGACGACCTCTGACTGGACCTGCTGCTGACACTGTTTACTTCCTGCAGGCACGTTGGTAACACTGCGCCTGCTTCACTTCTTGCAAACACTGAAAGCTGTCCTCTATAATAAACGGAGCGCTATTATAACACTCCACCTCCTTCCTTTATCTCCTATAGACGACTTTCACCTACAGACCCGAGCGGCTGGAGTCACTGTGACGGCCTGAGAGACCCAAACGTTGAACGCTGTCGTCTTCAGTCGAGCGACAAAACAAGCTGGGAAAGCTGTGAGAGGCTTTTATTTATTCTATTAAATGATTATGATTAGTGCAGAGCTGTCTGCAGTGTAAACACACAGATGTAGGGTAAAATACATGTTTTTGAGTGTGTATAAATACATGGAAATGCACCGGGGACTAATTCGTATAGATGATTCTAAAGTTTACCGGATACATCAGAATCCATTTCTGATTTCATTATCTGACCTTAATTTATTCCAATAGATTTTTTGGGGAAAAATAACTTTCCGCCTTGTTTACATATTCTAATCCCTGAGATGTAGCCGGCTGGGTGTGTGTCTCCGTGCTGGCGGATGCGTCTAATGAGCGATCCTTTCCTTCCAGCGCTCCCAGTATGAAACGTCTCCTTCCACTCCAGTCGTTTACCCGGGGACTGATTCTCTATGAAGTCAATGCTACTGCTTGTTCCAGCGCTTCAGCTTCAAACGCCAACGTGCCTTTTGGGGCTGCGCGCAAATCTGCTCTCTTCCTCTTCCTCTCCTCCTCTTCCTCTCCTTCCCTGCTTTTTGTTCCCCTTTTCAAGTCTTCCCAGGCGTCTACCAGGCTTTGTCTTCTCACTCTTTCAAGTCGAGACAGGTGGGAGCAAACAGCCTGGCAGTTTCTCCTTTTTATCTGCTTTCTTGCTTTCTCTCCGTGGCTGCTCTCTCCATCTTTCTGTCTTCTCCAAATTGAACTGAGAGAAATCCTTGATCTAGCATTTTGAAGGAGGTAAGTCAGTCTTGGTGTATTTTTACACACACACACGGGGGGGGTTGGTCTACTATATGTACACAGACACTCCAGCACCATAAACAAACAATGAGATTAAGCCAGGCTGAATCAGAGAGCTGTGCATCAGGCCTCCTGCACACAAACCAAGGACACACATGTTGAATATGAGAGCCACACAAACATCTGAACACAGTGACGCCGGGCCCGTTAGTGTGTTCGTGATGTTGTATTAGAAAAATATCTGAAATAATATGATTCTTTTAAAAAATAATAAGAATAATTTAAACCAATTAAACCAAACCAATTAAGTGTGAAATACTTGTTGATGTGATAAGAAGTGCATCCAAATGTGTGTGCTTTCCATTTTTATTAGAACATGCAGGTGCACACATATCCATCCTGCTTCTTTCTGACTGTCTATATACTGGATGTAATATTTGATGATGGATGATTCAGACAGTATGAACAGTAATTTTACACTCGGAACATTTTTTTTTTTAAAGCAATCGCACTATAATTACAGTAAAAGACAACTTTGGTTCGTTAGCTCTAATTTTTTTAACTGTACTGTAATTACGACGGAGCTCAGCTGGATCATTTTAGTCACAGGTTCATATTAAAGGGCTAATTTGTATGATTTATCTGTGCAGCACTGCCGCAACGAGCTACGAGGTCACAAAGGCTAAAAGTTCAATTTTATTTCAAAACAAAACTAAAAATTTGCTTTATTTAATGTGTGATGCTCTAGATGGCTTTTACTTTGAAAATACAGTATGGGGATTCTACAGGTGGGGCCCACCCTGCAGTCCCTCTGACTGGATTTTATTTTGTCTTATTTCACAGTCACACAGACACCGCCCTGTGATAGGTTGCCCTCTGCGACGCTTAACTGGATGAGCAGAAGAAAATGAATGGATCGAAATTTCTAAAAATAAAATACAATTAAAATAAATAAAAATCTAAATATTTCCGACAGAAAAAAGAAGGAAGATGTATAAAATATAATTCTCCAAGAGCAGGGATGCTCAAAATTTGCAAAGAGCACAATGACTAGCAAATCTGATATTTTGTTCACAGCACAAGACAAACGTTAAAACTGAGACTTTTTATTATTTCATGAAAACGTGTCATTTTGAATTTGACGGCAGCAACACGTCTCAGAAAAGCTGGAATGGGGACAACAAAAGGCTGGAAAAGTAAGTGGCACTAAAAAGAAACAGCTGGAGGAACATTTTGCAACTAATTAGGTTAATTGGCAACAAGTTAGTCACAGATTAGGTATAAAAGAACATCTAAGAGGCTGTGTTTAATTTCATTGGTCAGGTTGGGCTGATGCTCTGCCAGCTGAGCTGTAGCAGTGACCCTCACCTTCAATATTACTGATTAAAGGTTAGAGGAGGACCTCTGAGGAGCACTAACACTACATATATTCACTTTTACCTCTTAAGGTGGTATGGGCCATGCTAGCTAGTTAGCATGCTAGCTTCAAAGCTATATTGGTGCATCTACACAGAAAAATGTTTCTGCTCCTTTTTAATGGTAAAACCTTTAATGTTGTGAGGTTGCACCTGGTCCTTGGTTTTCTTTCACTGCAATGTCAAACATTCAGTTTTCAACACGTTACACACTCGTTGCCTTGGATGGCCTCATTTGCATGAACTCCAAGCTGCACCTCTCTGTTTGCAACCATACACACTGCAGCTGATGTGGAAACAGCAAAGTGAGACAGAGTACATTTGAAGGTCAGGAGAAGCCTGCTGTCACTGCACTGCTTGCGCTAGAGTTTGCATTACTACAAAAATACAGAAGAAGCTTTCAAATCTGACTTTTTAAACCAAGAACATGGGATGGATTTCAAACATACATATATATGTATTATGTTTGATATAACTTCAGCAGAATTTTATTCTGGGCAAAGTAGGGAAGCTTTGGTAGAAAATCAAAAATATTTTAACTGCAAATAAGTCGTAAAACAAATAAACTCTAATAACAGAGGAGTGAGTGGTCAAAGAGCAGAAACAGTCCTACAGCGGAGCGAGTTCATTTATAGGTGAAGATCCTATCAGCACATGTCCATCAGATATAAACAGAAAGGAGAACGCTCGAGGGGGGGGGCATTCACTCTCACTTTCATTGCTTCCTCTGAATATCTTTATTACTCCCTTCCAAAAATCACCCAATTACAGATCTAATTTTAGCCTCCAGTTGGTGCGCGTTGGTGTTTCTATCTTTCCAACAGATATAAAAAATACAGGTTTAATACAGCACGCAGAGGTCGAGCTAACTAACCTTTGTAGGCTTCACACGGCTCACAATGCACAATCCTGAGCTGAGTACTGTGTGTGTGAGTGTGTGTGTGTGCAGAAAAAAGAGAAAAGAGCAAGAGATGTAACAGCATGCTCTCCCAAAAGAGTGTGTGTGTGTGTGTGTGTGTGTGTGTGTGTGTGTGTGTGTGTGTGTGTGTGTGTGTGTGTGTGTGTGTGTGAGAGAGAGCAAAGTCGACAGCTTGCATGAAAATCCCTACATTTGTGATTGTGCCTGTGTGTGTACTGGAGCCTAGTGCATTATGTTGCGGTGTGTTTTTCAGTGTACACAACTGCCAAAATGTCATTCCCGTAACACAACGATCATCAAAGCCGTGCTAGCTATCCTAAAGACCATCGAGTGATATTCATAAAGAGCATAGCAGATAACAGCCTTGTCATGTTAGCTTCTCTATAATCCAGACGTCTAGCCTTTCATCTACACCAGTGCGTGCGTGTGTGTGTGTGCGTGTGTGTGTGCGCGTGTGTGTGTGTCAGAGAGAAGATGATCATATATGCTCCTGTTGTTAAGGCTTATCTCTGGGATCAGAGTGATGTCAAAACAGCTGCGTGCTGGCAGGTGACGACGCGTACGCACAAACGCACACGCACGGGCATGTTATCGTTGAAAGGGTTCACATGTTCACACGCCGCGGTGACAAACACGACCACGTGTCAACAGCACGCACACACACACTCTTTACATCTGTAGGAAGCGCACACACACTCACGTGCACGCACGCGGTTTTTCCCTCCAGACAGGTGTAGCAGAGTCAGTCCAGGTATTTGAGCTGCTGTAGCACAGCCAGCAACAGCTTCAGTCTAATTACCTCTGGGACGACAACATCACGCCAGTAGCAAAAGCAGGTGTGTGTGTGTGTGTGCACGTGTGAGAGGAAGTGAGAGTCATGACTCTGTATTTCTTTCTGAAGTCACTCCAAATTGAAATGTATTTGAGGAGAGAAATGTTAATAGCAGCCTTGATCAATATTTCACAAACCACCGCTGATTTTCTTGCTAACAGGTCCTCACAGGTAAAAATGTTATGAATATTTTTAACTGAATCCCTCCACACTGACATTTTACTACAAATACATGTCTGCTGTGATCCTTTGTCACTAATCACTGACGCAGAGCTGATCAGCTGCAACATGGACCAGTGGTACTCATGTAATCACATCACAACATTACCTTGTGTTACAAAAGGTTCATATAAATAAATACTAAACACTTTGTGTCTCCTGATTGGAACGGGGGGTGTTTCACTCAGCCTCAGGTTTATATGGTTAACTGGTAACATGAGTAACGAGAAACGAGTAGTGTAACAAACTACTCTGTCCACAGAGTAACTATGTAACTGTGTACACCGAAGGACACAGCGGCAAGACCGGTGGGAGCCAACATGGCCGAACAAACAATGACAAGATCTCTGACTCTCCTCACAAAGTGCAGAGCTACAGCACGACCACACAAACGTGCACAAAACAAAACGCACAACCGCTGCAGCTTCATCTACTGATTCATTTATTGTGTTTTCATTACTCCATGTGTGTCTCCATCTCTGCTTCAGCATTTCCTGCTCAGTCCAATCAATAACTTGTTACTGCAGCATAATGCCTTCCACACACCCACACGGGCATACATCAACATGTACTTAGGATCAAAATGTAAGTGGGGAAACACATGCGAGAGTAATGCACATGCACACATTTAACTGTTTAAAGCGATGTTTTTCGCCTTGTGAAACATGCTAATTTCCAAGGTCTGCAGTAAACAAAAGCTCTCGAGAGGCAGCGTTTCAGCTTTAGAGCCTAAACTCTGTGAGCCCGGAGGAGAACGAGAGCAGGGAAAGAAAAACACGAGCAGAGATATGACGGAAGGGGAGGGGGGAGAAGAGCAGCCATTAGTATCCAGAGAGAACCCAAGCAGGAAATGAAAGTTTAGATTGTGCTGAGATGGGCCTGCTGGCTAACACCATTGGACCTGTCCTTTCATTTATATAGTCAAGAGGAGATGGTGCTTTTCTTTTGTTATTTCACCTCTAAGTGTTCAACATTTACAGAAAGCACAAGAAGAGGAAAAGCTTCAGTTTATTGTTTTGATGGCTGCTTGTGAAAAAGGTCAAAGGTCAGGCTGTCTGGGGTTTACGATATTGCTGTGATCATGAACGATAAAGTAAGACAATGCTGCCGAGACAAAGCATCCCCACTCCAGACTGACACAAAACCATGGGTTGTTTTTAGGAGAAGTTAAAGTGAGTTTGGGGTCCATAACAGCAGATGCTAAGCGACCGCTCTGCTCTAACCGGCCTTTTAAATTCATTTCTTCGCAGTAAACGAGGTAAAGCGAGTCTGCGTCTGCAGCAGCTGTCCGCCGCTCGGATGAGGACTTACAGCGGAAAAGACAAACTTGAGCACATTTTTCAGAGAAGTGATTGCTGTAAACACAGCCTGACTGGCTACATCGATCAGCACATATGAGATCAAAGAAAAAGTTTTTGTGAAGATGGTTTTATGTGGACGTCCACGGCAGCAGGGCGAAATGCCTCCTGGGAAACACGATGCTAAAACAACAAAGTGAGAAGTGGATCGTTTGGACAGTTTTGCATGCATACATTATCAGATTGAATCAGTTCTGCAGCTGATTCACGTCTTTTACCGTTCCTTTTCTCAGCAGCTTGAATCCGGTGACCTCTGACCTCCCCCTGCAGCCAGCCATTGTGCTCGGTGTAGTAACAGTGGGTTTGTAAAAATACAACACGCACAAGAGCCCTCCTGCACGCACACATCCACTTGTGTTTGCACTTCCACTTGTGCACGGCATCCTTTTGTTTGAGCCTTTGTTTTGCTGTTTCTACTTTTTCCCTGGCTGAGGGTTTGAAAGTGATTACCGATGCGGTCCACTTCATTAGCATGAGAACAAAAACAGTGTGGGGAACACATTATCACTTCACAGAGAAAGACCGAGAGCTGTCTGCCCGTTTGTTTACGCTGTTGCATTCGGACATTTTCTGCCAGCGTTGCCACTGCCGTCTCACGAGGATAGCGTTTTCTGCAGGAGGAAGCAGCAGCAGAGCCGGGAGGGGCGGGAGCAAGAAAACACTGGCGGGCAAAGAAGCAAACAGAGACCGAGGTATATTACTCTCATTTGTGTTATGCAAAACCAAGAGTATGCATCCGCCGTGGAGTGAATATTCCAGTTATTTTGCACAAGTATTTTCTTCTTTGGACTGAAACTTGCTTATCAAATACAAAGGAAATGAAAGCCTCCATCGCTGTGCAAAATAAAGCAACAGCCAATCACGTTATGGACATCAACCAATATTTGTACAAACAGGTGGAGCACAAAGTTATCCCAACCATCCACAGGCTGGAAGAATCCACAGATACACACAGCTGCTAATCACTTCAATACTAGTACACAGTTGAATTTCACTCATCTAAGCAGGAGCAGAGACTCCTTTGATCAGGTGTTAGTACAATTATTAACAGCTATTTGTCAGATATTTGCATTAAAAAGCTCCAAAGGGCTCAAATCACAGATATTCCACTGACACGGTGAGTTTATAGAGACTAAAACTGATTTGTGCTCCAGGATGTTTGATTTTCTGGGCACTTCGGGGCGTCTGTGGTGACAGATTTATGTCTTTGCCAGCTTCAGGTGGCCATGTGAGGAACTGCAGCTTCTGGCACTCCTCAGGCTGCCTCTCGGTCTGCATGTTCACAAGCTTTGGGCTGACCCTCACAGACACATGATGAAATTTATGTCTTGCGGTGGCTACGCAATGTAGATGATAAGCAGAATCTGACCCAAGGTTTCTTTGGTTGTTTAATTCTTTCATCATCCAGCAACAAGACCGGCTTTTCGACCGGGGAGTCAAGGCTCCAAGGTCAACTCTGCCAAAAGGTCCTTAAGCAGCACTGCAGCCCCTTTAGATCGTACTCATACTAGATACTCATGCATGCTTGAAAAAGAGAGGCGCATCAATTCTAATCAGGAGACTGGAGGAAAAAAGCAAATGCAAATTGATTCCAGTCACATCACACTGCAAGAGAACCACAGGTCCAACCTGTTCATTGATCGGTGTGCTCCGACTGTGCCGTGACTTGTACAGGTATGTACGCCGCTCTAAATGTTGCTTACTTAAGCCTCGTTGCTGATATCATCTGGCAGGACAAATATGAACCGTAATGAATACTGTAATGCAATGCACATAAAAGCCAATTAACTTTATAGTCTAATAAAATAATGGGTCCAGGCACAGTGTAGCGTTTCTCTGCCAGAGGGACCACAGACCACAACCTGATATTATATTGTCACTAGATCCCATATGGAGATCTTTAATATTTATTGAAACACTTGCAGCACTGCATGGAGAGAGAGCGCATGCACCTTCATGCATGTGTGGCGTTCTTATAAAATCTTCTAGAGAAATAAAACGAACTGACACGACTCCTGGTTTTGCCAGAAGGCCCCTAGAGGCACATCAGCCCTGTGGGACGTCCATGAGTACGTAAAGCAGTCCTGAAAACTTGTGTTTTTAAGACTTTTGCCTTTTCTTTGTCTGCCTTCGTCTCCTCTCTCACCTCCTCCTGCAGCCTGCAGGGAGGCGTGCAGCCACAGAGGAGAGAAATATAGAGCGGAGCACACCGTGGCACTCCAGAAAAAGCTATTTGGAGCTGGATGACCTCGGGGTCAGCCGGCTGGCCGGTTTCCTGGTTGAAGGGGATTGGTGGGAAATGGAGGCAGCTCTGGTTAGCCAACCACAGC
Source organism: Maylandia zebra (assembly GCF_041146795.1). Classification (NCBI taxonomy): domain Eukaryota; kingdom Metazoa; phylum Chordata; class Actinopteri; order Cichliformes; family Cichlidae; genus Maylandia; species Maylandia zebra. The sequence continues at coordinate 10,725,859 of NC_135185.1, forward strand.
GCACCAAAAAGAAATCAATGACGTTCCATTAAAAAGGTCAGCTGGGACTGACCTTTATGAGCCATCCTGAGTCAGAGAGGAGGAGAGCAGGACAGAGGAGGAAGAAAATGAGAACACCAGACGGAAGGATGAAGCCAAGAGTAATGATTGTTTACAAGTACAGAAAGCATACCTGTGTTTCACTGTCATTTTATTCACATTTTCCTGGATCTTAAATGTGCATGATTGAAACGAAACACCGAGTCTGATTTCAGACCAAAGCTGTGGTCCACCAAATGAAGCACCTCCGGATTCATGACTTTTCCCGTGTGTCTGTGCCAATCTGTCTTTATTCTGACACTAAGCATTTCTTCCAATAACGGAGCCAGAATTAAGTTGGTCGAAGAGTTTGAGTGGAAATCATTTTAGAGATGGAAAGAAGGAGGAAGAAAATGACGAGGTGACCTTTATTGTCTCCTGCCCTGCTGCTTCCTCATCTTCAGCCAGCCTCTGTGGACCCAGAAGGAGTGAGAATGAAAGAGAGCGGGAGAGATGGGGGAACGCGCTCTCCATCTGGCCTGGTGCTGATGTGAATAATTCTTTTGTCGAACTAATGTGTCTTGGTTCTAATCCTTCTCTTTACACCCTGAGATCTCTAAAGTCTGCTAACATCTAACAGTATTTTATCCCCCTGTCATTACATCCTTCCAACTTCTTGTGATTTCCCTCCATCCGTCTTGTCAGAAACTGACAGTCGAACACGGAGCGCGGGAGACATTAATCATGTTTGATTATCCTCCTGCAAAAGTCAACAGTGAATATCACATATTGAGCGCTAATGTGAAACTGTCATTGCTTCCAGTGGGTGACCTTTAGGTCAAATGCACCAATAGGATCCACAGACTGCTGCTGCAGGATTCTGTGTGTGTCTGTCTGAGCTCAAGCTGCATACACGTGCAGAAGTATAGCCCCCACAGAGGTGCATACATTAATACCAACATGCAAGTGCTAACACAACAGTAATGCAGATAAAAATGCTAAATTAAAATGACAAAATGCTCCATTTTAGCTGAAAGTGGGAGATAATGAGCATCACTAGATTAAAAATCCCCACTCCTAAAACAGAGCACCGCTCACAGTGTCCACCCTGCTGCTTATTCTGAGGTCAAAGGTCACCGAGGCCCAAATGAATGCTGATTTCTCCATCCTGAGTTGACTCACACCGTCGACCTTCTCCTCTGTCCCAGGTTGTTTTTAATTGGGAATGGGGGCGACGGGAGAAGGACGAGCGCTCCTCTAAGCCTGGCTGCTCTTTGATGATGGAAGGATGGCGGGGAGGGCGATGTTAGAAGAGTGCAGCAGCAGATCCTCCTCTCTTTTCCCTCTTTCCATCTCAAACCCTGCCGTCATTCCTAACACACACGCACGCACGCACGCACGCACGCACGCACGCACGCACGCACGCACAAGAAGGCATTTCTCTTTGAACTGAGTGCTGCAGCGTGTTCAAAGCAAAGACGACGGCAAAAATATGGGGGCGGCGAGGGGAGCGAGAAGGACACTTCAAGGTGAATTTGATTTCTACTCCGTTTTAACCACCGCACGCGCGCCCAACACACGCATACAAACACACGTGCTACCCAAGCCACGCCGGCGAGGAAGTGCAGAGATACCACTGCGCAGCCGCCCGAATACATTCATGCAACGACTGACACGCACGCCGGAGTGTGTGTGAGTGTGTGTGTGAGTGCAATGCATATTTATGAGATTATCTCATAACCGAGGATCACCTTTAAACTTCTCCGTACTCCAAACTGTCTGTTTGTATATGCATATGTGCGAGATCGAGGTGTGTGTCTGTGTACATAATATGCATATTGAGCGTGTAGGAGCAGAATGACTCATGTAAAGTTGAACACTGCACAGTCCCACGTTCCCAGGACAAAACATCACAACAATACGGTGCACGGCAAAGACTGCTTTCACCTGTGTGTGAGTGTGTGTTTTGCAACTGTGTCCAGCCAATTAAAGCAATCAAGTCGAGTGCAATCCACCCACCATGCTGCATATTGATAAGGCTGGGAGTTCAACATGGGGGCCGGGGCCACCGTGCCAAAATCCTCCGATCCCTGCGTCCACTTCTGCCACCCGCGCTAACCAAAACCGCAGCGTAAACACTTTACGCCACTTCGCTCCGCCGCAGTCCACGCACACGCAGAGGAACACAGGTTAGGTGCAAACACTGGCTTGACAGTATGACAAATATTGCCTTCCATCCAGAACGAATGAGGTAATGACAGGAAAAAAAAGAATCAACGGCTCATTAGAAAGATAAAAACCTTCCAAAGCCCAGAGGGTGAAAGAGAAGGGGGTGGAAACAAGAAATGAAAAAGAAGAGAGGGGAAAAGACTTGAGAGACGACAAATCATAACAGCTGTAACTCAATTCGGAGGCCCTGCTAGAGAAGGCTTCCTTTATGTCTTTCGCTCTCTCTCTCTTCATCTTTTAATCTCTCACTCGCTCCCTCTCTCCCCATCCCAGCTTCTTGGCAATTTTTCCCAACAACCAATAAGCCATTATGTGGCAGTAATATGGTTGCTAATGGATGCACCGACCTGGGAGGAAGCACGCAGCACGCCATTAGCCCAAATGCTATGCAAAGCTATCACAAGACTTTCAAAATTACTCAGACTGAGTATGTGTGTTTGCATGTGCGTGCTGATTTATGTGCGAGACGCCTGCAATGAACAGGACTAATCTTCTTGGAGTTCTTCTCATGCGTTTATTGTTTTGTTGAATAAACTGACATTTGCGTTGGTCAGATCGCTTTCAAATCGAGGAGCGACAACACGACGACAGGACGCTATCGACAAAAGCACGAGACTCAACGCCGTGCAGGAAATCCTAAATTTAAAAAGATGCCCGGTTTAAATGCTGCACGCTCCTTGAGCAATGTTTGAATCGCATGTTTCTACCACTTGCACGTACATGAGAGCCCTCGGACCTTAAACTGTGCAGAGAGCAAACATCAAACCGATCACACTTTCGTGTTGCGACGTTTTTAAGCCTCACAGGCATCGCTCACACCGACGCTCCGGTTCTCTTTGTTCCGGGATCAACACTTCAGCACCTCGGGAGACACGCAAGAGGTCACGCTAGGACTTCCATGACTAGGCCACATGTAACAGGAGGGGTGGCAATGATGCAGAACAGAACCTGCTGATTGTATTTTGTTGTGACAGCAAAATGTGCTCAAGGTAATTTTACTACAGTAAACTTTGTTGGTCGCAGCAGTTTTTTGTGTAAATGGACATAAAAATTTGGATTTGGTGGCACACTGAGGCGTTCCCAGGTTTAAAAATAACTCCCAGGAGGCCTCCCAGTAAGATGTTCAGCTAGCTCCTTTTAACATACAGATACCACAAACAGAGATCGACTGATAAGTCCGGTACAACAGCCACATTACTGCTGATGCTGCTGACGGTCCACCTCCTGGTCACCATAACTTCTGAAGAATCTCACGTTTGCAGACTCCTTAAATCTGTCAGGTCCTTGTTTAACCAAACTGAGAGCTGCGCTGTCAGAAGCCTAACCCTTCTCCATACTGCTGCACATACTCTTTATAATATTATATTACTAATGATTCACAAAACTGCATTTAAAGATGGTGTAAAGTGGTAACAAATGCTACTCTGCCATTCGCCTCAGCACAAAACTCTATTGCTCAGGAGTTTCCTGCACAACTGCCAAACACCAAACAGCACACAAAGCAACATGCAAGAGTCGCATATCTGCAACAGGCCGACTCCAAAAACAGAGCCGGCGCAAGGAAACTATGAATATAGCTGCTATGAATATGCAGTTTTCACAGGGTGGAGCAGAATACAGTATAATGTAAACGCTCAAGTGAAAGACGATTGTTTCAGGCTTCGGCTAGTTGTCTTAGTTACCATCTGCCACTGCGTTTGGCATTTTTGTACACAGTCCTTCATTAACACAGCAGGTCACATGGGAGAAGTGGACTCGGAGGACTTAATACATAATGAAACAACCAAAACAATTACTCAGTCCACAGAGAAGCATCAATTAAAACTTTGATAAAAATCAATTAAAACCAACATTACTCAGAACTCACAGAATAATTTCCAAGAATTGGAGCTCATAATGAAGCGATTAAAAAGACGATGTTTTCTCTGAACAGAATGGATAATGTTTCTTAATTTCAAGCGCTCCACATTGTTGAGAGGGGAGCTTCATCTCAGCAAAGCACAAGAATAGACACGGGCGACGGGCACGAGGCTCGTGCCTTAAAAAGCCCCGAGCACGCCGGCAGAGGGGATTTTCATGCTTCTCCGAGGTCACAGGTTGCCGGTATGTGCAGAGAACCCAGTCGCACACACTCGGGGAGGAAAAAAAACAGAGCTAGGATTTGTTTAATCGTCTGGCCAACTCTGACAGATGGTCGTACATTTGCAAAAGAGCAGTGCGACTGGAAAATGGGCCATCGGTGACCCTCGTGGTGCGCCTTAGTGTGAGCGCGCTTACGAATGTATGACAGTGTTACAAAAGCAAATGTTGCACAAGCATTGTTTCAGCCCTACTGTAGCCCACTGCCAAGCTCTGATAGTAATAGGCTGGCAGGATAGTAAACAGCAGAAGTGGGCTGAAGAACAGACATCAGACAGGCCTCAATGCCACGAGGAAAAAACCCCCCACGCCCCAGTGCTCTCTTCATTCCCGCCTTTCCTCGCCACCTCCATCTTTCTCCCACATTCTGCCTTCTTTCTTCCTGAACCTTCCACACACTGAATCGTACGTCTCCTGTGGTGTTTCTTTCTTTTCCATCATTCGTTACAGAAAATCTGTCCGAGCAAAGCTGGTCTACCCATTCTGCACATACAGTAAATACATACATGCGTGATCTCATGCACATACTGCTGGGACTAACGCTTTGCAACATAAGCAATTAACATGCTGTTGAACTGGCCTTGACATGAGCAGAGAGCTCAATTACAAACACACAGAGCAAAAGATCACACGCGCACGCACACACAAGGGTGCAAATATGAAGCACACACAGACACACACTCTGGCAAGCGTCCAGGCTGAGTCTCGTTGCTTGTGTCCATAAAGCCCTGAGCACCATATCGACAACTGTAATAACTGTGGCTGGCAGGAGACAGCAGATTACAGTAGCAATCATAGGCCCCGAGCACGCACCACACACACACACACACACGCACACACCTTCTGGTGTTGTCCAGTGTTTCTTTTCATCAACCAACACAGACACACACATTTCCAGGTCCGTGCTGTACTGTGTGAAGTGATAATACTGACACTGTTAGAGGAATATGACCGACACACCTGCACAGTCTGTGTGCAGGAAACTGTACATTTGAAAATATTTGAGACTAAATCCTAAAAATCACGAGTTATTCTTTCAACACAATTATTTACTGGTGTCATCGTGATAAATAACAACTCTGCTGGAAATGACAGAGCTAAGCTTATCACGAGATGACTCACACACGAGTGTTTGGGGGCATTAGCAGCTAAAGTCACCAGTGGGAAATGAAAGTGGGCAATACTCTCAATGCACTATAAGGTGCACAGGCCAAAAGAAAGCCCAGAAACAACCTGGAAATGGAACCTTTACACATCATGTCCCACTGAGAAGCATTTAGTATTATGCTCTGGATTTGTACACATTACCACACGGACGCTGAGGGTGACTCAGACATGCATACGGCGGTCACAACAAGTGCTGAAATCAGGCACAGACGGCTCGGCTCTGAGGAGTAGCTCGGCTTTATTCCTCACGTTCCTCGCAATTATCTCATTCTCCTTTGGTTTTCCACCTCTTCTCGTTCCTGCACCGTTGTTGCTTCTCTCTTACCTCTTACTTGTGCTTTCCACCAGCCCCCGACCAAGGAGAAGCAATTTGCGGAGGCAATCCGTCGCTAATTCTCGCTCAGAGTTCATGAAAAATGTATAGCAGGCTGACTGTAGGGAGATGCAGATTGGCGCTGGGCCCTCAGCAAGAGCCGAGCTCTGCATTAATGGAACATTATTTTGCACCCTGTTCATACATCTATCCATCTATCTTTGCTTTTTCGCTTCTCTTACCGAGTTTGACCAAACGAAGTTCATAAATATTCCACATCTTAGTAGAATATTAGCATCTTAAACAACCCAAACACTGCTATCTGCAAATCTTAACAACTCTGCATGTGTGTGTGTGCGCGCGAGTGTGTGTTTGCGTGCATTTGCCTGTGAGCACAGTGTGCAGCCAGCTAAACCTTCTCAAAGATAATAAGAGGAAAAAACTTTATCTTAATCTTTAAAAGGCACGACATGAAGTTTGAATCCAGCTGTGAAATGGGTTGTGTGTGCGCGTCTGAATGCGTCTTAGCATGAATTCGCAGATATGTTTGTGTGTGCACGGGGATGTGTTTAAAGTACACATATCTTATGAGAGTAGATTAATAACAGCACTGTAATGCCATCAGGACTAGTCACAGTGTGGATCATGCATAATAAACCTCCTGAGGAGTTTACACACACACACACACAAACCCGCACGCACTCACTCTTCCCGTCACTATAGCAACACTGGCGATGCTGCTGCCCCAAACTTCAAAGTCAGATGTAATTTCAGCCTCCCAACAGCCAGAGGGAGCCATGGTGATGACAGACTATTCCCCCTCTGATGGCTCCTTCCTCCCTCCCTCCCTCCCCTTCAGTTCTTCCACTTTGCCTCTCTTCCATTCCTCAGCTGGCTCCCTCCTCCCCCTCCTGCCTAGTTAGCCTGCTGGGAGTCCAGGCATCCAGGACCCGACGTAAAAATAAACCCAGAAATGTCAGAAGCGGACGTCTGAGGCTGGGGAAACAGGGAGTGAAAGGAGAAGAGGAGCACAGACAGACAGAAGGCTAGAGAGAGGAGATGTGGCGATAGATGAAGATGAGGGTGGAAGGAAGGAATAAAGAAGATTTCATCCTTTACTTGTTCTTTCCAAGTACAGACACTCATTTCACTTTCTGCCCTTTTTCCTCTGCTGAGGTGGACGTGAGAACAAAGATGCTCAAAAGAGGCAAAAGTCAGTGAGCTCCCAACATTTTTTATTTCAGGCCTCATCACTATCCACCGAGGGAGGGAGATTCTTCCAGATTCATTCACTGAAATATCATTTGGCAGGAGATGTCCGAACTATTAATGAATATAAAATAGATGTTTCCAATCTTCGGTTCAGATTGGCTCAATAAGCCATTTTAACAGTTAATTTAAATATTAATGTGGTAACAGAAAATCACCATTTATAATGGAGGGCTCGGTGCCAGAAGGGTGTATCTGGCCATAATGGCTCACGAAAATGAAATCTATACATCACTTGAGGAGAAGTGTTTGGTGCTCTGACGTCGGTATGAAAAAGTGTTTAATCAAGCGCAGAGCGAACGACCGAAGCGAGGTGACGTCCGGTCGACGGTTTGGGACGAGAGCTTCGCTTCGCATTTGAGAAAACAACGTCGGAGGTAACACCTAAAAAGGACAAGCAAAACCGATAAAGCACGCAGAGTGTCACGTTGGCTTACAGTCGACATGCTGATATAGCGGCGTCTGCTTTCGCACACTGTCACGCCGCAGACCGTACCGCGGACGAACGGGGAGGACAGTTTGGAAGGTGTTAACGCTCGAGAAAATCACGCACGACAAACGGCGAGGGCTCCAGACGTTAACAACATGCAGATAGTAGTATTTAGTATTTACGCAGAACTGTGTGTGAGACCAAACAACAAACTGCTGCTTGTTCTCCGTCCTCTTCGTCCTGAATTTGAACTATTCTGCCAAATCTGTTAGAGGAAATCAGCTTTGACAAAAGCCACCAGCCAGAGGGGAAACTGACGGGCAAAGGATTAAAAAAAAGATGCAGTTGGGGAACATTTCTCTCCTTCTAGGGTCAGTCCACGCTCACCCTCCTCCTCCTCACTTATCTCCCCCTCTGCCTGTCTCTCCTCCTCTGTAGGAGAGGTTGGTGGAGAGGCGCCAGCCGAGTCGCTCTGCTGTTTTCTTAACCAAGTTCATCCCTCTCCATTTCCCTCTCACTCTCAAATCACAAAGCCTGACGCACTTGGAGTGCACGTATGTGTGAGCATAGGGGTAGGTGAGCATGTGTGTGTGTGTGTGTGCGCGCACAGGTTTGTTATCTGCCCTTCACTCTGCTGTGCAGGGCTTCTGTGAGCCAGTCTGTTAAGGGTGGCTGGGTATAAACATGCCCTCCTCTGCAGCTGAAGCTCCCCCCACCACCACTGCTGCTCAGCCTTGTGTTACCAGTTTGTTTAGCAACCTGCACTGGCCAACATAGTTCCCCGTAGGTGGAGCAGTGTGCAGCCATCAAATTTTGCCATAAGAAACAAGTGAAATCCTGCAGGCAGAAATGCTTTATTGATCCCCAAAGGGAAATTCTCTTTCAGTGTGTCTGTCCTCTGCAGGAGGATGAGAGTGCAGTGTCAGCTGCTGAGGAGAGCTGCTTGGGATGCAGTGTCCTGCTAAAGGACACTTCAGCAGTCTCCGTGCTTGACACAGAGGAGATTTGAAATGGATGTTGCAAGCCGATTGGCTCCTCTCTATCTTTTACTTTACAGTAAAAATGAAGAACACGCCTGTGAGTCCGACTTCAGATGCCACTGCAGGTGCGTCCTCTGTAGGTTAAACACGATACTGGTGATGTACAAAGATGAAAGACCTCCAGAAATCTCCCCACCGATCAATTCCGCTTCCTGTGCATCTGTGTTTTCGAGCCGTAGGGGAACAAATGGTAAACCCCGGGAAAAACACGTGTTCCCGGCTCCTGAGGATCAAAAACACCAGGCGTGTACATGAAACTGTGAGTGCGTGCTAAATGATTCATGAGGAGCAAACGAAAACACGTTGGCATACAAGCGGAAAAATAGCCTGTCTGCATTTTAGATGAAGTCAGGGTCCGAGGTGAAAGCAACGGTTGTGTACGTGTGCGCGGCGGCATGTAGGCATCCTATGGAGCGTATAGGACGAGCCAGCAGTGTTGGACGAGCGGCACATACGGCGACACCTTATCAATCACTCCTACTCACACTAGGTCTAAAGGTTGAAGGCTGGTGTGACCTCAGCCATCTCCTGTACCTCAGAGTGTGAAACCTGCTTCAGATTAGCTGTCCTATTCTCAGAGCAGCTATGTGCTCACAGCAGTGGCAGGGAGCTGCTCTGGCCTTCAGTGCTGCTGTCTGTTCTAAGAATAGGCTGCAGGGTCCAGGGAACATCTCTGCGTCTGCCTGCCTCCCCCTCCCCACACACTGTTCTCATGTAAACATATAAAAACGAGACCTTCCTCCATAAAATACAATCGATTTATGCTGAATAATTTGCATCGTCATCACGTTTAACCTCACATCTAAAGCCATAATATAAGAGATGTGCTTTTTATTCCACATAAGCGCCACCTTTCTTTTCCTCTCCCCCCATCCCCGTGCTCCTTTCTTCTTCACCTCCCTTGTATTTCGTTGCTTTCCTGCCTCCTTTCCTCCTCTCCCCCCCCCTGCGTGCACTAATGTGGAGGCTGAATCTAACCCTGCTGGATGACATTACTGTGCGCTGCCTGCTGGCCTGTCTGCCTGCCTGGGGACTCTAAAATAAAACACAGCAGTAGGGAGAGCCAGAGTGAGAGCACATACTGTATAGGCTGCCTGACTGACATGCTCCGATAGAGCACGCACAGAAAACGGCTCGCAGAGGACAGAGCGTGCATCAAAGTATGTGCCGAATGTGTGTTTGCGAGTAAAGACTTGTGTGTGTGTGTGTGTGTGTGTGTGTGTGTGTGTAGTGAGGGGAGGCGTGCAGGCGTCTCCAGCTGTGCCCTGTCAATCATTTATGACCTAACGCTCGGAAAAGCAGAGCAGGGCGAGGTGGACAGCACTGAGAGGGAGAGATAGTGTTTCTGAATTTTCCCTTTTGTCTGATGGAAAATAAGTCAAGGAGGGGCAAATGAGCACTGAAAGACTTACAAGAATGTTTCTCTGTGTGCGTGTGTATGTTTGTGCGCGCGCGCTAGTGTGAATAACACACCGCTGCCGGAACCTCATAGCCTGAATTCAACATCCCTCACCTCGAACAAGTGACAAAAAGATAACCACGTTTCACTTCATCGCTTCACGCCCTCCCTCTCTCTCTCTCTTGCATTCTCTTCACCCCACTTCCTCACCTCACCCTCCCACCCCCAGCTCTCACTCTGTCTTTCCACATGGGTGGCCATCCTCTCCCATGTCCCAGAGGATGGGAGGCTGCGCGGCAGCTTGGCAGGCTGTCAGGGGAACGCCAGAGAGCAGGGAACATGAAGTGACTGGAACAGGGATGGGGAGGATTTGGGGTGGGGGCAGCCCACTGTGGAAAGAGCAGCTTGACTTAGCAATGTTAGGCGAAAGATGCAGAGGGCTGCTGACACAGATGCAGACCCCCCCCCCCCTCAATAGCAAAAAATAAAAAACCTCGACTGCTGCACATAGCTGGAAATAACAAGGCAGCAGATGACATGTCATCCTGTGCCAATCACGCGGGCCGCCTCTAACACGTTGTCAGCCAAAAACATGTCACGATTTATTGACCTGTAATTGCCCCGCACATCCTGCAGAAATCAGAACAATTCTGGAAGAAGACAACA